>NC_087204.1:60565087-60602587 GCF_015104395.2 Macrobrachium nipponense
TCTGACTCAGCTCTCAAACCGGTGACTTACCGGATTCAGGACGGTAGCGGCCTCAACCCTACCCCAGAAAACATTTAGCCGACTCATTAAAGCATTTAGTTTAGGTTTTCTGGAGTTCCTATCCCGGATCGACCACAACGCTATTAGTGGACTCAAAATGACATGTCCCCTACAGGAATGTTTTTGGCATTCGTCTTCACGGTTTGTCCTGCCATTTACGACATCTGTCGACCATAAGCATGAGATGTCAGACTCGGAGAACTCTCCTCGAAATCGGGAGCTGCCCATCGCCCTCCCCTCAGGTTCCTTGACGCCCCGACCTGCCGCTCGATCCATGCCCTCCTCAAGTGGTTCCTTGCTCGCTGCTGCTATGCTGCTATGCCGTTGGAGCCCCACTCCATCCAGCTGCCGCCCTTCTCCAGACAGAACGTCGCAGTCTGACTACAACGTACGGAGATCCAGTTCTGAATCCATGGGATTGGCCAGGGAGGAGTCAAGGTGGACCTTCATCGCGCGGACTTCCTGGAAGACTTATTTAACCGCCTCGCCCAATGGATGGTCAGCCAACACTACGAGCTGCCCTACGAAGGCCTGAAGACCAGCTCATCCAGGCCTTCTCCCTCCTGGCTTAAGAGAGACCGCCCGCATCTTCGACCTGGTGGTCAGCCAATGACCACCGAGGACATTGAGACTAGCCTGGCATATGCTCGAGGAGGACCTGGTACTGCTGCCGGAGGTGGACCCCTAAGCCGCAGGATGGTGGTATACTTCTTGAAGCAGCTCTTCCTCTGTCAGCTCTTGCCACAGGTACGCAGCCAGATCCCCTATGCGGACAACCGGATCATAGAGAGCCTGGTGGAGCAGGTCCACAACCTGTACACCACCACCTGGGCTGTGAGACGTGCCTTCCCAACATCAGCCAACAGCCTGCCGCAGGAGCAGTTCGAGTAGGCTGGGAACAATGCAGTTCTCCTGTGGAGGAGAACCCCGCAGCCCAGCCAGGACACCAGCTGGTGCTTCTTCCACCGCAAGTTTGGGAGTTAGGCAAAACAGTGCCAGTCCCCTGCTCCTTCATGCCTTGAAGCAGACGAAACAGGTGGCGCCCAACGCTGCTCTCCCTTGCAGCGGCAGTAACGAAGTCCCGCCCCAGAGGATTTTACGTCACGGTGCCATGCAGTTGGTGTTCCCTCCATCAGCAGAGGATTGCAGCCATACCCCGGACGTCCCGACCACCCTCCTTGCCGCCAACGGAACCCCCATCTGCTCCTACAGCACCAGGACCAAAACCACCGCGTTCCTGGGCCGGACCTACACCTGGTCCTAGCACCATGGGCTTTTAGTGTAACTTCTCCTGTAATCGTAAAATGCTAATGAAAAACCGTATCAGAGTACTATGTTTAGCATGTAAAATTAAAGACACGTATCATTGTAAGTGGCTTACAAAGATAGCGTGTAAAGTATGTTGTACAGGCACTTTCAAATTCATGCAGAGGAGCATTACAAAGGGCCTACTAGAAGCAACAATTGGAAGCAACCTGCTGATTGTATAGTACAGGGAATTATGAGTTTGATGTCATGAATTCCTCTATGATATTCCTTGATATTAAAGCCCGCAATGCATTTGGGATAAATTTGGATAGCCAGAAAAGTGCTTTACAAAAAATGATTGATGTTATGCTGGGAATGAGGGTAAAGAGCCTCAGATTAATTAGCATTAGAAATTCTAAAAAAGTGTGATTTTATCTTGCCACTTAATAACTGGGCTAGATAACGGATAAAAAAGTCATGACATTTCTTTGATTATGAAGCAGAGTTTAAATAAGACCGTCTTGAAAGTTTTTTTGGATGCATTAGGCAGATGAAGGGTTCACATGATCATCCCAATGCAGGATCTTCAATATAGATTGAAAAAAAAAATTTGTTATGTAGGGATATGGAACTTGTTTTTTTAGTGATAAGGAACTGCGACAAAGGATATGATTTCCTTGATCCGATATCCCATGAAATGGTATCATCTGGAAGTGATGGAAACAAACCTGATAAATCTTTTCATGACAGGGAACTGGTCACGGAAATATGTATGACAACCATAATTTTTAGAGTCCTGGAATTTGATATGGATCTGAAGAATGACGAAATGTTTTCTGAGGGAAAAGAATCCACTAAATGTCAGAAATTAGGAGACACAATGGGTTCTGTTACCAAAGCAGAGTCCTTACGATATATACGGTCGATATGTAGTGAAAAAGTTTTTCTTTTAAATATCCAAATATAGGTTACTTTGTTAACAGCAAGATGCAAGAGACATGGGTCCATTATGTAAGTGAAGTAAAACTCTCAGCATCATCAGATGACCTCTGCAGTGAATTTTGCCTCACGACTGAGCCCCAGTTCTTTCCTCATGTTATTAAAGAGATATAGCATAACCCCTCGGCAAAGCCAACATGCCTCAAGTGAAGGCCGAGTGAAAAGGTATACTGGTTTTTACAAAATGACAACTGCAAAACACATTAATTAAACACTGCTGAAACTCTAGATGAAATAAAACCACGTGTTGCACACACAATTAATTCAAAAGTGGAGAAATTGGTCAGTGAAAAACCTGGTAAATACGACATAACAAAAAGGCAAATTACTCTGATAGTTACACTGAAATTACGTGATTCCCGTTAATAAAAACAAACCCTGGCTGATACAGACATGGGATTAAAAAATCTCTGCATTACATTATGTACACTATTCTGGGCTGTGAACATGTGAGGACTGAGTCAGGCAAGGCAAGGAGAGAGCTCTAACTTACTTTATTCTGCAAGAGGCTGTGCATAAGGCGGTGTGCGCATAGAAACGTGGTGTCCATCACGCACGCATGAACAAACATAAGCAAAAAGGGGTGGAGTCTCTGCTGTGATTGTTTCTTTACAGCCAAAAATACACATATATTTTGGAGTAGAGGAAACGTATTCACATGATGTGTACATTAGTGGCAAGGCCGTGAATTGCTCTACATTTAGCATATGATAAGAAAAGGACAGATACAGAGATAAAAAGGTATTTACAAGGAAGGGCGGACATTCGGTATGAATGCCGTCCTCACAAATACTCCCTCCCCCAAGACAATGATTGAGTGATAATTGTTGGTTGATGGTCAGCAGAATCTTGCAGGGGGCTGGAAGAGTCCGCAGGTCCGTGATGACATTTGTCAGGGAATGTTTTCTGGGTCAGTCCTCGTCTTCTGGCGAATCGGGAAGGAGGATGCTGCTCCTGGTGGTGGACCTGGGGGGTTCAACTGCTTTCCTTGGGCGGCCCCCGCGACGTCTAGGGGCACTGGAGGGTTCTGGCAGTGCTGCATTCTGAGGTGGAGTTGTGCTAGGGTATTCTGTGAGGTTGTCTTCGTCGGGAATGACGGCAGGTTTGAGGTGGTCGATTGAGACCCAGTCCTCGTGGCTGCCAATCGAAACGAGGAATGCCTTTTCCTCCTGGCGGAAGACACGATGTGGTCCCCAGTAGGGCCTCGTCAAGGGCTGGCGAGTGGTGTCATTCCGAATGAAGACAAATTTGGCAGTAGTCCAAGGCACTTGGGTGGAATGCTTCCTCCTGTCAGTATAGGTCTCCCGGCAGGGGACAAACTTCTGAGTGGCTGCCCGGAGTTTTGCCACGGGAATGTTTGAGGTCATTGCTGTTGGTGGGGAAGAATTCACCTGGCACTGTCAGGGCTTCGCCATACACTTTCTCTGCTGGAGACAGGTGACCGTTGGGTCTTGGGGCGGTGCGGAGGTCAAGGAGGGCCCATGGTAGTTATGCCTTCCAGTCTGGGCCTACACAGTGTGCCATCAGGGAAGCCTTGAAGGAGTGATGGATTCTCTCCACAATTTCGTTGGCTGAGGGGTTGTAGGACATGGTGGTGTGGTGCTTAGTCCCCATCAGGCGTGCCAGGGCACGTCCAGAGTTCTGAGATGAAGGGGGGGTTTCTGGTCTGTCGTGATGTCGTCTGGCACTCTGTACAGGCTGTGGACCTGCTCCACCAGGCTCTCCATGTCCCGGTCGTCCACATAGGGGATCTAGCTGCGTACCTGTGGCGAGAGCTGATGGAGGAGGAGCTGCTTCAAGAGGTCTACCTCCTTCCTGCGGCCTTGGGGGGTCCACCTCCGGCAGTCAGTACCAGGTCCTCAAGCATATGCCAGGCTAGTCTCGGTGTCCTCGGTGGTCATTGGGCTGACCACCAGCTCGAAGATGTGGGCGGTCCTCTCTTATACCGGGAGGGAGAAGGCCTGGATGAGCTGAGTCTTCAGTCCTTTGTAGGGGAGCTCGCCATGTTGGCTGAGCATTCATGGGGCGAAGCGGTTAAATAAGTCTTCCAGGAAGGCTGCGACAATGAGGTCCACCTTGACTCCCTCCTGGTGATCCTGTGGCTTTGGAACTGAATCTCCGTGCGTTGTAGCCAGGTTGCGATGTTCTGTCTGGAGAAGGGCGGCAGCTGATGGAGTGGGGCTCCAATGGCGTAGTGGCAGCGAACGAGGAACCACTTGAGGAGGGGGATGGATCGAGCGGCAGGTCAGGGCATCAAGGTAACCTGAGGGGAGGGCGATGGGCAGCTCCCGATTTCAAGGTGAGTTCTTCGAGTCTGACATGTCACGCTTGTGGTTGACAGATGTCGTAAATGGCAGGCCAAACCGTGAAGACGAACGCCAAAACATTCCTGTAGAGGACATGCCATTTTGAGTCCACTAATGGCATTGTGGTCAATCCCAGATAGGAACTCCAGAAAACCTAAACTAAATACGCTAATGAGTTGGCTAAAGGTTCCTAAACCGGAAAATCACTGGTGTGAGGGCTGAGTCAGACAAGGAGAGAGCTCTAACTAAAGGTAGGTTTACACCTATGCACTTTTGTGTTGCGGACTGTTTTGGCGTGGGACCGCAAGAAACGGCACGAAAATTGACGATGTGGGGAAAAAAATGACCGTTATTGTCGGCATGGCGTGGACCCGTGCGTTTTGTTGCGGTGACGTTGCGGTGTCTAACGGAGTGTTAAGGCATTGGTGTGGTTTTATGGTGGTTGTTGCTATGCCAGGGCTTGCGCTCTTGTGGCTTTGTTACTCCGTGTCGAGGTGCGTTGCGGGTGGCTTGCAGTGTTGTTGCGGAGTGCATGCACATCTGCATGAGACACGACGTGGAACGGTGCATGAGTGTTGCACATGCACCGTGCCGGATGTGAACCATGGGTATATATAGGGGCCTGCCAAGCACATCCTTCATTCCACGCTCACCCAGCATGCAATATGGACCTCAGATATTTTTGGTAGCTGTCCTGTATCTCTGTGTAGTCCAGGTCATTGGTGGGATGAAAAGATGTACTACAGTGCCACAGCCACTTGCACAATTTTGCAGAAAGGATGGCAGGGCAGGGCGGATTTGGGATCGGAAGTGGCTGACATGGCAACAACTACATGGAGACTACAACTAGCTACTACAAGAAGTGAACAAGGAGGACCGCAAAGGGCACAAGAACTTTCTATGCATCTACCCTGAATTGTTCGAGGAGATGGTCGAAAGGCTGATGCCCATTTTGAAGAAGGACACGAAAATGCGGCTTGCACAAGAGGTGGGATTCAAGTTGGCGGTCTCTCTCCGCTGCCTGGCAAGTGGGAACGACTATACAAGCCTCCAATACAGCTTCAGAGTCTCCAAGAGTTCCTTATGCCGGTTTATCCATTAGTCTGCCATCTTGCTTGGTGAGACGTACCCGTGTGAAGTCAGATTAATCAACAGATATCACAAGTTAACATACGACTAGAATTTGAGAAATATCTAGAAGTGTTTCGTGAACTATCGGTGATAAGATTAGTGTGAAAATAGTAGGATAAAGCGTCTTCTAAGTTAGTTTACAAGTGTAATACTATAAAACAGAACAAGATGGCAGTAAGTTCCAACTGCGGGAAGAGGTGCGTAATTTGGCGTGTTTAGCAGATTCGCAATACGATGAGGTAGCAGGAAGGGAACTGGCATTTCTCATCTATGAAATCAGCAACAGTCCTAACCAAAAAAGATACAAAAAGCATTCATAGATATTAGAAGGATATAATCCTTCAAACTGGAACAAATCTAATGAAAACATCTGAAAATAATTGAAGAAGTTCCAAATAAAATCCAAGTGGTCAAGAGACTCATAAAGAAAATATACATAAACCAACATATTCCGACAAAGAAAATGAATAAGGTGAATCTTGTGAATATCCTAATTGATGCATTAGGAAAAAGAATGCCAAAAGCATGCAAACTGTGTAAGGTTTGGTATAGCATAGTCAATCCACAAAAACCTAATCATAAAATGTGCTGCATGCAACATTCCGACCCATCCACAGTGTGCTGAGTAATATACAAGATTTGAGAAAAGATACAAGAATTTTTTGTTGCAACATGTCTATCATGGATAGACAATGTTATTAAATCAAGATTGAATGTACAAATAGTTGAGGATGAAGAAGAAGAGGAAGAGGAAGAAGAAGAAGAAGAGAAGAAGAGGAAAACGGAAGAGAAGTAAACAAAAATGAAATGACAGAAAAAAATAAGGAAAAACAAAGAACAAGATAAAAGTATGGATGCAGAGATACTCATTGATACTACATATGAGCAATAAAGCAGCATACCTACGAAGAAATAAATTAGATATGACAACAGAAAAGCAAATCCCGAAGAGGCTCTACCCAGATCTATACAATGACGGGAAAGAGGAAAAAATAGACAAGAAAGACAAAATCTGCAACCTTTTGAAAAGAGGGAATTGCAGATTGGAGAAAGATGTTATACTAAAACATCCTAAGATATGTCAAAACTATGAAATATATGGTAAATGTGCATACTTAGATGGATATGGGGATGATTGCAGAGATCTGCATCCAAAAATATGTAAAAACCTAAAAGAAGGAAAAGGATGTAAGTTCGACAAAAAATGCAAAAATATGCACCCTGTAGCCATGAATCATAATCAAATAAATAACCAACCAAGTAATAAAATCCAAAATAAGAAAGAAAACAAATAAAGAGAGAAATCAAGAATATCAGGTAAAAGAGAAAAGCAAACCACCAATGAGATATGCAGAGGTGTCAGCAAAAAAAAAATTTCAAAGCATCAGCTCCGAAATTCTACTCAAGAGATAATAACTGTATTTATTATGCAAGAGGATATTGCAGAAACGGAGAAAATTGCAGATTCAGACACAAAATGAATAATTATGATGAAGGAAGATCAAATATTATGGAAAAGTTGGATTTTTTAATGTCAATTTCTGGAAATGAAAAAAAGAACAACATACCAGAACAGGAAAGAGACATGGGAAAATCCTTATTACTACCAGTATTAAATGAAGGAGAAAACACGCAAACCATCATAGTGATGAATGCGCAGGGTTTAGTTACGAGTAACTCAAAAAGAAAAATAGAGTACTTAGAAGAACTAACCCAAAATGAAAAGAAAATAGATATAATGAATATAAGTGAAACCTGGTATTCCCAAGAGACTGGGAATGATGATCAAATAAAAGGGTTCCAAACTTATAGATCAGATAGAAAAAATAGGAATCAAGGGGGAACCGCAATATATGGGAAAGACAAAAAACAAGGAAAAATATATGAGAAATATAGTAACTCAGAATGTGAAACTAATAGCGGTAGACAATTTGAATCTGAAAAATTGATGAACATAGTAATATATAGACCTCCTAATACTAAAGAGTTTGACTTAATAATTAAAAATTGAAAAATGGATGATATGTAGAAATCACAAGGACTGGACTATTCTCCTATCTGGTGACTCAACTTTCCTTTCGTAGAATGGAAAGAACGAATAGGAGATTGTGTACTTATACATATAAAAAAGAGAGTAATAGTAGTGCAGAAGATAAAAGGCAATTTGAAAAGCTATTAGATATGCTACTAGAATACAACATTCAACAAATAAATCACCTGCCAACAAGAAAGGAAAATACTTTAGACCTAGTATTTGTGAACGAGATGAATTATGTTAAAGAAATAATAGTTTATAATGCGAGTATTTCAGACCATAATGTCATAGAATTAATAGTTCATTCCAAAGCAAGTGAAAATAGAGATAAGCAAGAAATGAAAAAGTGGGAAGGATATGGAAAATACAACTTCTACAGTAAAAATATAAAATGGTCAGAAATTAATGAAGAATTAAACAAAGATTGGGATAACATTTTCGTAAGTGATGACATAAGGGTAAATACGGAGATATTATATAAAATAAATTGGTTGAAAATAGTGGAAAATATTGGAAAAAATATACCGAAGAAGAAAAGAAAAGTAAACATCATTCATGCATACCAAGAGACAGAAGGATCTGTTCCAGAAAATCAGAAAGTGGAAAAAAGGTCTTGCAAAAAGAAAAAAATGCATGGAAGTTATAGAACTAAAAAGTAAGATAGAAAATGCAGAACAAAAGATTATGCAATCAAAAGAAATGAAAAACGGGACTTGGAAGAAAAAACCCTATTAAATATCAAGCAAAACCCCAAACTATTATACTCATATGCGAAGAAGATGAATAAAAGAAGAATAGAAATAGGCCCTCTGAGAATTGAAGGGAGATTAACGAATGAAAAAAACAAAAGGAAATTTGCAACATACTGGCAGAACGATATAAGAGAGAATTCACCCCTAGAATAGATAATGAAGATAATGATATAGAAGTAAGGGATGAAAATAGTGAATATTTAGCTGACATAGAATATTACTGAAGCTGATATTGTGCAGGCTATTAATGAAATTAAAAATGGAGCTGCTGCAGGGCCTGATGGAATTCCTGCTATTTTGTTAAAGAAAGTAGTTCATTCTATCGCAAAGCCACTTGCAATATTATTAAGACAAAGTGTAGATACAGGCAAGATTTATGATGAGCACAAATTAGCATATATTACCCCTACTTTCAAAAGTGGATCAAGACTAGAGGCAAGTAATTATAGGCCTGTGAGTCTAACATCACATATTATGAAGTGTATGAAAGGGTAATGAAGAAAAATATTATGAAACATTTAATAAAAAATAATTTGTTTAATAAAGGACAACATGGTTTCGTACCCGGAAAAAGTACACAAACCCAACTGTTAGTCCACCGTGAGAACATCAAAAATTCATGAAAAGCGGAAATGAAACAGATGTGGTTTATTTAGACTTTTGCAAAGCTTTTGATAAAGTATATAATATATTAGCGAAGAAAATTAGAAAACACAATATCGTGGATAAAGTAGGAAGATGGTTAAAAGAATTTTTACACAAACAGAAAACAGATAGTTATTGCAAACGACGAGAAATCGGATGAAGCCAAGGTAATATCCGGTGTGCCGCAAGGTACGGTGTTAGCTGCAATACTGTTTGTTATTATGATTGAAGACATAGCAATAATGTTAAGGATTCGGTATGAGTAGTTTCCGCAGATGACACAAGAAGTAAGTGAGAAATTACTTGTGATGAAGATAGGAAAAAACGCTCTACAAAGAGACCTTAACAAAGTATATGATTGGGCAGAGGTAAATAGGATGGTATTTAACTCTGATAAATTTGAATCAATAAATTATGGAGACAGAGAAAGAAAGCTATATGCATATAGGGGACCTAATAATGAAGGAACCATCACAAATAAGGAAGCAGTTAAAGACCGGTTGGTGTGATGATGAATAGGAACATGTTATGCAATGAACAATAGCAACTCTGTTGGCAAAATGTAAAGCAAAAATGGGAAATGTTGTTACGGCACTTCAAAACAAGAAAAGCTGAACACATGATTATGCTTTATAAAAACATATGTTCGTAGTCCACTTGAATATTGCAATATGATATGGTACCCACACTATCAAAAGGATATTGCACAAATAGAGAGTGTACAAAGGGTCTTTTACAGCTAGAATAGAAGAAGTTAAGGACCTAGACTACTGGGAAAGACTACAATTCTTAAAATTATATAGTCTAGAAAGGAGAAGAGAACGCTACATGATAATTCAGGCACTGAAACAGATAGAAGGAATAGCAGAAAAGATCATGGAACTAAAAATATCAGAAAGAGCAAGCAGAGGTAGATTAATAGTGCCCAAAACTATACCAGGAAAAAATAAGGAAAGCACACAGGGCATTAATCCACTACGCACCAGCATCGATAATGCAGCGGGTCTATTCAATGCGGTTTGCGGCTCATCTGAGGAATATATCAGGATGTGAGCGTAGATGTGTTTAAGAATAAGCTCGACAAATATCTAAACTGCATCCCAGACCATCCAAGATTGGAAGATGCAAAATATACCGGAAAGAGTACTAGCAACTCTCTGGTGTAGACATTAGAGGGGCCGTCCACTGAGGGACTGGGGCAACCCGAACAAGATGTAAGGTCTGTAAGGTAAAGCCATTATCGACACATACAAACCAGAAGTGATCGAATAAGGTGCCCCAAAACCACCAAAGAAGAATGGAACGACATAACAAAATGATTCGCCCCAAAGGGGAACTACTTCAATTATGTGGGAGCCCTGGATGGGAAGCCCGTCGCAATCAAGAAACCCAAAGGTGGAGGATCACTGTACTTCAGTTACAAGAAGCTCCACAGCATCGTCCTCATGCCCCTCTCCGATGCAAAGTACAGGTTCTGTTTGTCGACGAGGTTGCAGAAGGTAGGTGCTGGGGAAGGAGGAACCTAGCAGAAGTGCCAACCTGGCCGGAGGACATCACAAACAACCGAGCAGGACTCCCACAAGACAGAAATCTGCCCAATGACGATGAACCCATTCCCTTCCACATAGTTGCCAATGATCCCTTCGCTCTCAAGTTATGGATGATGAAGCCCTACTCCCACCAATCATAAGATCCCACTGAACGACTATACAGCTACAGATTATCTTGCGCTCGTTGTGTGGTGGAAAACACATTTGGCCTGCTGCAGATGAGATGGCGAGTCTTCGGGACGACGATGCAACAGGATGTACAGTGTGCAAGAAGATAACTTTGTGTGCATGTGTCATGCACAACCTGGCACTGCAATGCTATTTGCTGGCACAGACGTCGACCAAGAGGACCAACACCATAACGTCGTACCGGGTACTTTGGAGGCAGGAAGTCACTGAACCTCATGGAACGGACTCATGGCAAAGAAAGGGGTGGATCCGAACTCACACACGTTCGATCAAAGGCCGATCCAGAAATTACCTGGCCCAGTACTACCATCGGATGCAGGCGTAGTGGGAATGGCAAGAGCGAATGGTGTTTGCCCGAGGACGACCAGCTACTGACGACTAGAGGACCCAAAGAACTCTATAATAAAACATAACCCAACAATGTACATAATTGTAAAATAAAGATCATGATATATTTTTCATTGTTTTATACTCCCATACTTTTGTATTGTCTTAAGAAATAATAACAATATTAATATGATAAAGAATATTGGAATGATGATTGGTACATATAAAAAAATTATGTTGGAAAATAATCATCTGAAAGTAATAATAACATAATTCATAATAATGAGACAAACAAGAAGCAAATGATGGACATAAAAAAAATACTTATACTAAACAAACATGTAAAGCATAGAATGTAAGAAAATGAACATGAAAAGCATAGAATGTAAGAAAATTAACATGAAAAGCATAGAAAAGTAAGAAATGAATATGAAAAGCAAAGAATGTAAGAAAAGGAACATGAAAAGCATAGAAAGTAAAAAAATGAACATGAAAAGCATAGAATGTAAGAAAATGAACATGAAAAGCATAGAATGTAAGAAAATGAACATGAAAAGCACAGATTGTAAGAAAATGAACGTGAAAAGCATAGAATGTAAGAAAATGAAATTGGGACTTGGTTCATATCATAACATTTTCAACTGCAAATATCATATCAACTCATGTCAATATGTATTTAGTCAGTTACTGATTTTTCATTGTTCCCCTATTAATAACTATGTCCAGTCAATGTTAGTTATTGTTTCATTATGTCCATGTTAGTTAATTGTTTCATTATCATATTTGTATGTGTTCATGTTTGATCATGTTCTCAATATTATTTTATTGTTCTTTACCTTGTATGTTGTTATATCATTAATTTGATGGCCATATTTATTTCATGTTACATTTCATTTTATAACTCAAGTTATTTTCCTGTTCATGTTATTTTCCGAGTTCTATTTATTTCATATAATCATATTTCATATATCATATTTCATGTTGTTCCTTACCTCTTTTGTTGTGGCACTGCGCCACACCACTTGCGGTTTCGTGCGACTTCATCACGCTGCCAGACGCCGCGCAGAAATTTGAAAAGTTTTAAAACCCTGGTGGCGCTGTGCGACTTTAACGGTCCGCGCCAGCCACTGCCTGCCAGCGGCGTGACGCACTTTTGGTGCGCTTTTAGTGTGCTTTCGCGCGGTTTCTTGCAGTCCCACGCCGTAACAGCCCACAATACAAAAGTGCGTAGGTGTAAACCTACCTTAACTTTATTCTGCAGAGAGGCTGGACATAAGGCAGCGTGGGGACGGAAACGTAGTGTGTCTTCACAACCGAAAATACGCATATATTTTGGTGTATACGAAACGTATTCACATGATGTGTACATTGGCAGAAAGGCCGTGAATCGCTCTACATTTTAGCATATAATAAGAAAAGGACATACACAGAGATAAAAATGTATTTACGAGGAAGGGTGGACATTCGGTAAGACGATAGTCCCTTACAAACACGAGGTGATACCGATTTACCCTACAATGTTGGGTGACGAGAGGAGAAGGCCAGATTCCACTCCGCAAGACTCATTGTTACCTCGTATGCGAGCTTTCTCTTTCTTGTAATCCAAGGATTCTAAAATTCATGGTTATTTTATCCGAATTATGACAAGCGTGGTTCAAAACAAGACTCAATTATAATCAATAAGACTGTTCATGTTATTCAGCAGCTTCAGAAGAATATTTGTTTTACATACAATGATTCATACACAAGGGACTAGTGCTCTTGCTACCTGACTTCTTCGCATGCTAAATCGAGAATGCAGGTGGAGATTTAGGTAGAGAAAAATTGAGCTCGCATTTTTCGTGACAACTTTCCTTAACTAAATATGATTGGAGAAATTTTCACAGCAATTCTTAGACCAGGAACGGAATGCATGAAAACAATTGACTTCTGAAGTAAAATCTGTTGGAGTTGGTGTTTCTGACGAGATTATTGAGTCTTTTACCACCAGAATATAAAGAAGCAGAAGACTTACATGAGTACAGTAAGTGTGAGGAATTCCTCTCACTAGGATTTTATTTTCTAATGTTTTGTGTATTGACTTGTTCCCGTCCTATCTATCTCTTATTATAATTATTATTGTCTGTCTTATAAGAAATTATTGATTGATTTTCACTGCGTATTGCCGTCTGTCAGGTAATCGACAGACAGGAACTATGTTACTGTATCTGTATTCATGTGAAAACCAAATAATTTTCGCAATGCATGCCCATATATTTTTGTAAAAATATGTACGTCTATATTGCATAACATAATAAGGGTGAAAGAACCACATTTATTCGAGAATGACGCTTTTAGCATTATTCTATCTGATTTAGCGTGTAGGGACGTAGTATCTATGTTGCGGTTAGCACCGAAAAGATGGTTTTGCACAAAGACGAAGTCTTTTGACATAAACGTCGGTAGATGTTTAAGTAAAGCAGTATAATTTACTGTTTTAGTTATGATAATTCATTCTCCTTATACATATGTAATTGCCCTTGGTGAATGCATTGCGCGATATCACGTATGGTAAGAGTTGAAAGTGTTATTATGTCTTGTTTGTGCCTCTCACCAGAGAAGCCATAAGGAGACGTCAAGAGATCGGGAAGGGAAAGTAAGGGTAGTAGTTTGCCCTTTCTGATTGCTCCTTTGCGTCCCCCTCGATGGGTTTTGTATGCCTATGTGTGTAGTACACTGTATGGGCGTGACATCGCCCAAAATTGTATTGACACATACCACCAATTACTTCACTACATTTAATAAATATGTTGAAATTGCACACTATTATATTTGGAATTTATTTTTGACAAAAACTTGATAATTATCATGAAGTTTTTTTCACGTTCATGAAAACCTTGCTAGTCAGTTCTGCATTCATGGTAATTGAGTAACTTGTCTTTTTTTCCCCAATAAAACTCGAATGCAGGACGGAACGTACAGCTTCCTGGCTCAACCTTTGAGGTGACCTGTCATCTAGTGTTGTGTAGTGGTGTGTGTGTGGGTTTAGAAAGGGTGATTGTCCTGATTCTTTTAATTTTGTCGTAATTTGTTTGATTTGAGTGCCATTGATTTATAATTCCCATTGAGTGATTAATTTTGTTTGTCACTTATGTTATTACTCATTGATATGTTTAACCTTTAGTTATTGAATCAATTTTAACTTTAAATTTATCAAATGCGTTTCAATATACTTTAATTTTATTTCGTTTTTCTTCTGTTTCAGTTTTATGGATGGTGAATATAATTTGATCTGATTAACTTTTATTGTGTTCATACTTTAAGGTTACGCAAGTAAATTGTAGAAATGAGGTAACATAGCGCAGTCCTCTAAGGTCTTGAAAAATTAACCCGTGAGTACTCGCAACATTTTGAGAGAGAGAGAGAGAGAGAGAGAGAGAGAGAGAGAGAGAGAGAGAGAGAGAGAGAGAGAGAGAGAGAGAGAGAGGGGGGGGGGGGGCTGCGTACCTCTTGTCGTATCTGGTATAGCGACTTATGATCGGAGTTCATGTCTACAGGGACTGCTGAGTAAGTGAAAGTACTTAATCGTGGTACTATTCATAAATTATATTGATGTATTATCCCCTTTAATAATGAATTGGGTTGAGAGATATCTCTCCATAATTTAGAAACCGCAAAGGAGTTTTGTGGTGTTGTTACGTAAGGCTTGAAGCGGTTTATGACCAAGTAACAACGTAAACATAGGTACAGTCCACTAAGACCATCTTTTGGCCACAGTAAGAAAGACCATGAAAACACCTTAGTTTTACCTTTAGAGCCCACGCTCGGCTACTGAGACACAATGAAAAACATTAAATAAACACAACAGTCTAACATGATGATAATATTCGTTATGAGTAACTAAGCACATGTTTTCATAACAACATCTAGGCTATGTTGTCAGAGGAGACTGCCCGAAGCGTGATGTCATGCACAAAGTGCATGCATTTTCGACTACTGATGAGCGACCCTCTCACAATATATATTTAAAGGACCTAGGGTATCCCTACTATTTTTTTTATATGTAGTAGGTTAAAGTCATTATAGTCTTCGTATAACCTGGAGTTACCCATGTATATTGATTTACTCATTTTCTACAAAACTTATGGTAGACAGTTGATTTTCTATTAATTTTATAGGGGTGACTTCTACATATAGTTCCTACCGTTGTGAAATTGCAATTACCAATTACAAAGGAGGATTTGCCAGTTTCACAGATAAATGGATGATTGGAAACCAATAATGTATTATTATGATTTAATATAAGCTCTTGATTTTGTTTTTTTTTTCCCTTTTACTTTTTGTTCTATGTGTAATCAATGAACATTCCTGTTATTACTCGTGTCTTTACTATATACTGCATATGTATAGCAGTACTGAGTTATCCTACTTAAACATCCGGAGGCTACCATATACTTTAGGACAATTAAATCAGACTAGCTTTTGCACAACAACTTAAACCATAGGCTAATCAAAAGTACCTCATTGGCCTAGGCTAATATTCTAGGCCTATTCTTAGTTGAAATTATACTTGACTCATGCACCGCATGAGCAATACTCTACTTCAGAACACGCTACCATGCAAAAGGCCCAGAGCAGTATCATCAGTATCGAACGAGGGTACCAAGTTAGCCTACCGTTTTGGCGGGTCTGAACGCTCTGATAATAATTATTGCAATGCTCTTACGCAATTGAATGAGTTAGAAACCCAGTTTCTCAAAGATCCTAGCTACCATGATGTTTACGAGAATGTCCTTCAGACTTATCTGTCAGAAGGGTTCCTTCGGGAGGTCACTAATCCAAAATTGAAGGATATTACTTGGCTAACCTTGGTGTGAAAAAAACAGTCTGACGACACCTTTGTGTATTGTGTTTAATGCTTCTATAAAGTCAAAGGGGGACTTTTGCTAAACTGTTGCTTGTATCCTGGTCCTAATTTGTTAGTACTATCATATGATATACTCCTTTAGTTTTGCCAATATCCATATACCTTAATCTCAGATATTTCTAAAGCTTCCATAGAGTTTGGCTGCATCCCAATGATGCAAAATATGCTAGTTTCTTGTGGCGATAGGAGCCTAAATGAATGGCCATGTACACATAGTAGTTTTTGGGATAACTACTATGAGATTCAGGGCCTCTGTAACACGGTTTTTTTTCGCAATAACTTTTTATCTATGCATTTCATAAATATAACGCTTTATTCAGAATACATATTATATCAACACATAAATTTTTGGTTTGAGTGTATTCTGCACTACGTAGGTTGAATAAATTTGGTACTTATAATGTAAAAGTGACCTTTTTTGAAGACGGGCCAACTTACTCAGAGAAAAGGTTTCGAACGCACTCGTTACGTAACTTATGACATCATTTCTTCCCTGTTTCTCTATGGATGATTGGCTATACGTAAACGAAGGCTAAACCTCTGGCAACAATGACATACAAATTTAAATACAAGCAAAGCAGTACACCTTTATGAACTCTGGAACCTCCCCACTGATAATTGTCATAATTGAACAAACCAACAAAATATGTTAATAAATACAAAAACGCTTTGATTATTAGTCTAATTCCCAAAATAGGTTTCCAAAGAAACATTACAGTCTACTTTATAGGTCACAATCAGATTGACAAGATTTAGGGAATAGTTGGTAATTACCAAAAACATAGTAGACAAGCTTGATTTGATAACTGTTATATCCATGTCAAGCAATTTTATTTATTGGCTATCTACCTATTTACTGAAAAAAAAAACAAAAAAAAAAAAAAAATAGCCGGGTACCGTTATGGCTTTAACCTTCACCAATAATTATCGTCAGAATGGTGACTTCATGAGGCTCCACCCACTTTCGCCTCGTTATAATTCAGGATAACACTGAAGGCTACCATGGGCATTGTTGGATTAGAAAATTTAACTTCTGGCTATAAAAACTAATTCTCGAGTAGTTGTAAGAAGTGCTAAATGATCCTCAAGGATCCCAGCAGTTGGTCTAAACGTTTAATTCATGTATATTTACTGTTATACTGTGCGGCACTACTGCTACAGTAGTATTACTACGCTAGCACTGATACCCCATCCACATCTATGTATCGTTCCGCCATTCATAAAGTCTTTGGGTTTCAGAGCCGATGGCATTTCTGTCTGGTGGATGGGCGGGGCAACATTTAGTCAAGAGGTGTTTGTTTACCTTGCTTACGTAATGAATGTTTTTCGACTCTTGGCTTCGTAATCATTGGCCGTGGCGTCGGCTAGTTCATTTTTACTCTATAAAAATCAAACCATCGGGTTTAGGTTATTGATAATGCTGACAAAATTTGTGTGTGTTTGTAAAATATACATATGTCAACTTTCAGCTACATCCGATGCTTTGACAAGGAGCAAAGTCCAAAAAACCGTGTTACAGAGACCCTGAATCTCATAGTAGTAGTCTGTATCTTCTACAACAAGTGCTCCAACACCATCTCCGAGAGAAGAGAAGGGAAGTTCTAACCAAATCCTTTCATGTGGACAATTATATACAGAAATACGTAACTAAAGAACTAATGGAAAGTGAGTATTGCCAAGTCAAATCCTTGCTCGACAAGGCTCACATACCATTGACAGGGTGGGCAAGTAATAGTAGGGAATTTGACCAGCAGATAGGTTGCAAGGAACCAGTAGACGTAACTGTGTTGGGTATGAAGTTGGGATAAGAAGGAGGTATAATTTGAGTCTGAAGCCTAGGAATGAAAAGAATAGAGAAATTAGTAATAATAACCTCACAAAAGAAAGTTATTGTCCCTCTCAGTGGCCAATTCGACCCCCTTAGGGCTAGCTAGTCCCATTTTTGTCAGGGTAAAAATTCTCCTCCAGGAATTGTAGGAAGCCTGGGTGGGCTGGGATGATGTGCTGTCAGAAAACCATCAGTTACAAGCCAGTAAAATACTTGCAGAGTTTGAAAATGTCCCACCTTATGAGTTTAAGCGAGGGATTATCTTGGAAGATAGCGAATTGCATTTGTTTACTGATGCATCAATTAATGCCTACGGCACTGTAGCCTATGTCAGGTGGGGATCAAGAGCAGGTAGATCTATTAACTTTTATAAATGAGGAGCTATGCTCTGTAAGCAAGCAAAATTAACAATTCCCAAATTAGAGCTCTTAGTGTTACTGTTGGGATTTAGGCAAGGAAAGAATTTGCTTAAATTATTCAATTTTTTAACCATTGTGATCTGGACAGATATTAAAGTAGCTATGGCCTGGGTGGGCAGCAAGACTGGAAATAAGAATACTTAGATATCTAACCAAGTGGAGGAGATTGTTTTGATTCAACAGGAGTGTGGCATCGAATTGAGATATGTCCCCACCAAACAAAAAAACCCAGTTTGACATCCTGGCCTGAGGTTCTACGTTGCATGACCTGAAAACCAACAGCTTATGGCATGAGGGACCAGCCTCCCTCCGCCAAAAGGGGATAGCTGAGCCGTATGTTAAAGAACGAGAACCTCCCATCCGACAACAAAATGTGATCACAGCCGCCCTGAGAGAGCTCAGTGAAGAAGGAACTCTGACTTTGGAAATTGCAGGGGAGTAATGTTGATTTCTCACGACTTATGAAAGTCATGTCACTTGTATTAATTTTTGGGAATTGCCATGCAGATTCGTTTTCTAAGTTTAGTCTATTTAGAACAGAGATACCACCTTCCTATGGTGTGTAGTAGATTAGAGAGTTGTGAGAGTGCCCACTCACTTCAGTAACTTCGTTAAACAGCTTAGCCTAGTTATGCGCAAGATGAAAATAATTTTCACCCAGTTTATGTTAATTAATGTAAGTAACACTAAAAGCGAATTGATGTTGTTGCCTCTGTGTCACTCATATGCATTGTGGAGTTAATATTCTGATGACTCTCTGGCAGGATTGTTGGAGCCCAGGGTTGAAGGCTACTGCCAAGAGAGTTGTAGGGAGGTGTAGAACATGTATCATGGCTTTCAAGCCTCTTCTCCATCAACCACCACATTCGCCCCTCCCAACTGACCGGACACGGGCCCCATCCAGTAGAAGGGGGAGTAAGCCACATTCTGACATCACCTGTTTAGCTAGCCCTGCAGTGTATATAGACTACTGCAGCGGTTTGGACGCCGCAATACCTTCAATTTACTCCTCTGAGGATTTGCCGCTACCCATGGTACCCCCACCACTTTGCACAGTGATATTGCGATGACCCTCCATGCAGCAATTACCTTTCTGCAGGAGATGTATGATGAGGACGTCCCTAAACAACTCCTGCGTAGGACAGGTCTCCCTGGAAAGGGGGCTTCTTCGAGAGGTTGAGATGTGTGGTCAAAAGGACGTTGGCTACCACACTACGCCTTAACATCTTCAGCGGAGAACAGCTGTGGACATCATATAAAAGAGACGGAGGCCAATGTTAACAACTGACCCTTAATGTACACCGGGGACATGCGTGAGAATGAAGCCCTCACCCCATCGCACCTCATCCATGGAGATGTAGTTCGTCTGCTACCGTCCGTGGTTCCTAATGAAGATATACATCTGACGTTAACGACTAGTCAGCTACGTTAACAGCACTTCAGGTTGACAGAGTCCCTCAACCACTTCAGACTCTACTGGAAGGAAGGTTACCTGAAGTCACTATAGGAGCACCATGCCCTACGAGAGGCCCCCCTGACGGCACTGCGTGAAGGTGACGTCGTGTTGGTGAAAGCAGAACAGTGCAAACGCAGTCAATGGCCCCTCAGTAAGATCAAAAACAGGCTTCTAACCCTGACGACAAAGGCGTTGTCAGGTTGCTGAAAGTACTATTTGAAGGTGAAGAGCGTCTTCGAGCAGTACACACTCCTATCGCTTGTGTTTTTATTAATGCCCACGATGATGAGTGAGAAGAAGAGACCCAGAATGAGATAGTGATGAAAACAGCAGGTAATGGTGAGAGAGATAGACATTAGTTATGATGTATATGATTGCAAAATAGATAGTGATAGTGATGAAATGAGTGGGACAGTAAGTGAAGCAGGAATCCACCCGAAAAGGAACGCTGCTGTTGAACAGAGAAAGAGAATGTTGGAGTGAGTAAAAGACAATTTAGGAATGTAATATATATGGTTAACAGTTGAGAAGTGAACTATGAAAAAGTGCTCGTTGGGAGATTTGAAGGAGTTCGGTCTGTGATAACATTTTCTGCAATACCAAATGGAGTGGTCCGCAGAGAAAGCTTCAAATGTACGTACCAAATAGATTGGTGTCCCCAGAAAGCTTCAACTGTATGAAACGTTTATTGCCATTGGCGCCTGCCTTGCCTCACCCCTTTTTCTTTGGAAGGTGGAGGATGTCGTGAAAAAATTTGTGCACTATTTTTTCATGACGGAATCCTGCCGCTCCACAACGTTTTCCTGCCCTTGTTGGTAGGCAAGGTTTCACATATTTGCTTTGGAGTCAAGAACGTGATAGTTCTCATGTTTTTTTTTTATTTCGAGGTCACTCTGGCTCCCCGTGGAACCCCCTCCTGTGTGTTATAGTAAATTAATTTCTACATTTAAGAGGATATGCCCTTTCTATAAATCAAAATTCTAACATAATTGACTAGACTGTGTGAGTATAAAAAGATCCCTCTCTTTAGCTTGAAGTCATCCAGTTAACATCAATTGGGCAGGAGCTCCAGGGTTAACTAGTACATTTCTACGTGGACGGGAGTTGTGAGAGAATTGAGAGTCTTTGGTGACCATGATAATGTACAGTAAGTAATTGTTTCAAACCTATGCCATCATTGGCATTAATGATTTGTAAAGTGTTTGTGATTAAGCTGTATTTAATCAAAATCATGTAGTACCTGTGATTATTGAAGTGGCCACACTGTTTCTTTGGTACTGTAAAGTGGAATCTAACCTCATTTTGTTCAGTCCGCCTTTTAAATTTGTAAATATGGTACCAGAGACTTTCTTTTGTAATATAAGTTAACAAAATTTAGTCATTTCCATTGAGCTGTCGTTTGTGTAAGGACTGGGGCTTTTCCCTTTTCTGGTAGGGACATCCCCTCATAACATCAAAGCTGAACTAGTGCTCTGTTGTCGAAGTATTCGCGACAATTACCATGGCATGCATACATTAGAAGTAGGTACTGGTTGTACATAAACATATAAATAATATTATTATAAAGGGGAGGGTTTTTATTAGTATTGAACATAGCAATCAAATATTCAGTATAAGATAACAGACATTTTAAATGATACTTGGAAGGAAGCAACGTCTTTCTCATGAAACAAACCTGCCACAATATCTTTCACATGTCAGCACCTCCCTCTCTCACACTTGTAGAGCACTCATCTATGAGCCTCTAGAATAGGGGTTCCTAACCTTTATGTTCTTCTGTACCCCTTAGGCATTTTTATAGATTCTTGTGTACCCCTAAAAATTGAGGATTAAAGAAAAACAATGAAACTGATATTGTCACACCTTTACTAGCTGTGAAGGTCAGTAAGGCTGAATGACTCAAGTCAGAGTCACCGTGCCACCAGCTACGAGAAGTTTCACAGTAGTGAAGAATGAAAGGTATTCACCTTACTCTTGATATAACTTGAGTAAAAGTTTTGCTTACTAAAATGAGAAAAAAAAAGACACGAAATTGTGTAATCTCAATACAGATTACATTATGTATTGCGCAAAACTGGCTGTTCTCTCAGTTCCAATGTACCCCCGAAGAGTACTAATACATCACTGGGGGTACATGTACCTCATACTGGGAGCCCCTACTCTAGAACGACATGTCATCTACGTTGGGGAACCGTGGGGAAGGGGCAACATTAGGGTGGGGGGTAACACTGGGAGAAGGAAACCATGGTTTTACCACTTCACATAACCACTAGGGACACGAATTTCATAATCCCTGAACTTCCACATCTCATAGCTATCCAAACTTAATCCCAGTAGTGAGATATCGGCTCTTGGATCAGAACTTGCTGTCTAACACTCACCCTGGGTAAGGGGCGAGCGTGCTCGTCGTACTGAGTCTTGATCTGCTCAGCATGGGCAGTCCCATGACAGTCCCAGTCCAAGGTCTTGGCCAGCCACTTTTGTGAAAATGACCAATGAAAACAACTTAGTTTTCCTTTAAGAACCCACACCTGACTATGTGCAGTAAAATGAAAGACATTAAAATAACACAACGGCCTAACATCATGCTATACTTCATGAGTAAACGGCACATGTTTTTCATAACAACCTCTATGTTGTCAGAGGAGACTGTCTGAAGCGTGATGTCATGCACAAAAGGCACGCATTTTCGACTACTGATGAAGCGACCTCTCATAATATATATTTAAAGAACCTTGGGTATAGGCAAAAGGTTAAGTCATGAAACATCATAGTATATGCTTTAGTTACCCACACTATATTGATTTACTCATTTTCTATAAAGTATAGTAGACTTTTGATTTTCTTTTGTTTATACAGGGGATACTTTTACATGTACTTTCTACCCATGTGCAATTACAGTTACCAACAAAGGAGGGTTTGCCAGTTTCACAGATAAATGGATGTATGGAAAATAATGCATCATTTTGCTTTTAAATAAGCTCTTGATATTTGGGTAATTCTCTATAAGTATTCCGAGGTGAGCTAGACAATGGCAAATGACGTTTTACTATGTTATTTTTACCTTAAATTCTTGTAAAGCAAGTAAACTAAGGAAAACGTCAACTGCCATAGACATACTCAGTTGGGAATTGATCGAAGTGTTCGGTTGGGGCGGAGAAATGTAAACAAAGCCGTCATGTTTGAACTCCGCAACCCCTATGGAGCTATATGTTCACTAAGGGGAAGATGGGGCACTGGGGGTAAGGGAGCACAGAAGGTACGAGTTGGCTAAGTGATGCAGGCGTTGTTAGGTTGATATGGTAAATAACAATAACTACCCATCAAATACTAATACTTCAACCAAAAAATTACTAACACTTAGTAACATCAAAACACAATTGATCTAAAAATAGATGAATATAGTTTAGAAGCTTCACCTTAAAGGGGGCGAATGTTCGCCCTTCCATTGTAAAAATCTGTATATCCATATGTCCTCTTTTCTTCTAGGAACTAAAATGTTGAGCATTTTAAGCTCTTAATTTTGATGTATATATGTCGGGAATCCGTTCCCTCTATATAATATTATTCATGTATTTTTGTCTGTGAAGAAACATTCACAGAGGGGGCCCTGTCCCTTTTTGTTTATGTTTGTTTGTGCATGCGTGACGGACACTACGCCGCCTTATGTACAGCCTCATTTGCCAAATAAAATTAGTTCGCTTGCTCTCCTTGTCTTACTCAGTCCTCACAATAGGTGACCCAGGATTAGGTGACCCAAGCGGTTTTGGCTTTGCCATTAAGGCACTAATTACCACCGCTCACCTTCAGAGAACCTTTAACAGACCCATACGACACCTAGTCTAGGTTCTCTGGTACTCCTCAACGCCATTAGCGGACTCACAATGACATTTCTTCACAGAAGTGTTTTGGCGTTCATTCTTATGGTTTGGCCTGTCATTCACGACTTCTTGTCGACCCTAAGCATGAGTCTGATAAGATGATGGAGAGTTCAGTGCATTCACTCGACTCCTCTGTGTCCGCCTCGACCCCACGATACCTCTTTATGCTCAAGTCCTCCTCAACGCCCGCACCTGCACCCTGGACGACCGCATCATCAGAGTTCCCCCACGTCAAGATGCGGCCCTTCTGCAGTGAGGATGTCGCAACATGACTGTTCCGGATCCATGGCATCACCTGGGGCAGCACCAAGGCAGACCTCATCGCAGGGACCCCTCACAGTGGATGCCTTCAAACACCTCGCCCCATGGATGAGCAGCCATCCTGGGGAGCTGCCCCACGAAGGCCTGAAGAGGGAGCTCATCCAGGTCTTTTCCCTCCCAGTTCCCCAGCGAGCCACCCAAATTTTCGTCCTCTTGGTTAACCCCATGACCACGTCGGATCCCAGACTGGCCTGGCACAAGCTCCAGGACCTGGTCCTCCTGACAGAGGTGGACCACCAAGGACGAAGGCAGGAGGCGAGCATCCTCTGTCAACTCTTCCTTCGCCAGCTCATGCCCGAAATCCAAAGCTATCTCCAGCCTCAGGATGCTGGTTGACACTAGTGTCATTCAGTCAGTGTTCCCTGCATCTGTAGAGGATCGCAGCCACACCCCTGACAACCCAACCACCTTCGTAGCTGCAAACGGGACGCCCATCAATACCTACCGCACCAGGGCCCAGACCTACATCATGCCCTTCGTCCTCGCCGACGTATGGACCCCTCTCCTGGGGGCGGACTTCCTCGCCCACTATGACCTCTTGGTGGACGTGGCCCGCCAGTGTCTTCTTGATACTAAGACCTGCCTCTCCTGCCCACTCAACAGAGGACCAAGGGCACCCACCATCTGCTCTGTCTTCCCCAACCATATATATGCCTTCCTTCTCCAAGAGTTTACAGACGTCTGCCACCCCGAGCTTCGCCAGGTGGCTGGGTCCGCGCACAAGCACGTGTCTTCCACCATATTGAGACCAAGGACCCCCCGACACACGCCAAGTTCCGCCACCTGCTGGAATGTAAAGGAAGCCAAAGAAATGAAGAAGATGAGGATCTGTAAAAAGACATCGAGTCCGTTGGCGTCCCCCCTCCACATGGTGAAGAAGGCAGATGGAACGTGGAGGGCCTGTGGTGACTACAGGCGCCTGAACCTCATCACCACGCCTGACAGCTACCCCCTGCCAAACATGCAGGACCTCACCGGGCCCCTCCACAGTGTGAAGATCTCCAAGATCGACTTATTAAAGTCGTATTTTCAAGCCTCTGTCCATCCCAATGATATTCCAAAGAAGGCGATCATCATGCCCTTCGGATCTTTCTTGTTCGCCTTCTCCACCTTTGGCCTTCAGAACGCTGGGGCCACCCTTCAATGCCTCATGGACAGCATTCTTGTTGACCCTTCTGCGTAGATGATATTCTCCTATTTTCCAGATCGCTGGAGGAGCACCTGCACCAAGTCTGGGCCATCCTCAAGTGCCTATAGGACAACGGACTTATTGTCCGTTTTGACAAATGCACCTTTTCCGTTTTGACAAATGCACCTTTGGTGCCAAGAAGGTGGATTTCCTCGGCCACGAAATTACAGCAGCAGTTTGTCCCATGGCGTCAAAGGTGGCTGCAGTGGAGAAATTCCCGACACCAACGACTGTCAACGCCCTCCACGAATTCATCGGAAAGGTGAATTATTACTGAAGGTTTGTCCTGGACACCTCCCGCGCCATGTGCCCTTTGACTGAGGTCCTGAAGGACAATCCTAAGAAGCTGACATGAGGAGAAGAGAAGCAGCTCACTTTTGCCTGAACCAAGTCTTCCCTCAGCAGGGCCATTGCCCTGGCTCACCAGGACCCCGACGTGCCTCTGATGCTCACCACCAATGCCAGCAACATCGTGTGTGGCACCATCCTGGAGCAGCTGGTCAACGGAGTCCCTACAATGCTAGCCTTTTTTCAGCAAGAAGCTCAAACCCGCCGAGCGCTACAGCACATTCAACCGCGAGCTCCTTGTCTTCTACCAGGAGGTTGTCCCCCTCATCACAAGGACAGACCACCAGCTGCAAGTTCACGCCTTTGTCAAGGTGGGCAATGCCTGGTTTGTAAGGCAGCAACGTCATCTCGCAGCTGTCTCTGAGTTTGGTTGCTCCATTGAGTACTTCCCTGGAGGGAGAAATTCTGTAGCCGACGCCCTCTCAATGGTCGAGATCAATTCCCTTTACCTCAGCATCGAATACAAAGACCTAGCGCACGAACAAGCCTCCGACCCTGAAGTACCAGCCTACCGGACCTCCATCACCGCCCTTCGCTGGGAGGACATCCCCTTCAGCCCCTCCAGGACGACGCTCCTCAGTGATACCAGCACAGGAAGCCCTTGTCCCCTGATACCTGCCTTGCGCAGGAAACAGGTGTTCAACATCATTCACAGCCTCTCGCACCTGTCGCCCTGCACAACTACCAGGCTCCTGACAGAGAAGTTTGTGTGGCACAGCATCTTTTCCCCAGCCCAGGCAAAAATTCAAAACACATCCACGTCGACGTCGTCGGGCCTCTTTCTCCATCTGATGTGCCAGATACCTCCTGACAGTGATTGATCGGTCTAGCAGGTGGCCCGAGGCCACCCCGATGTCAGAAGCCACCACATATCAGAGCTCTTCATATCAGAGCTCTGGTCTTCCCTGGCACGCCTGATGGGGACCAAGCACCACACCACGACATCCTATAATCCCCCAGCCAACGGCATGGTGGAAAGGGTCCACCACTCCCTCAAGGCTTCCTTAACCTGTTAAGCGTAGGAAATTATTAAATGTAGGAGTAAAAAAAAATTAATACTACAATTATTTTATTTCAAAAGACTTCATAATACTGAATGAAAAATATTATACATACATGCACTATTATTATTTCGTATGCCAATCTCTAAAACAAGGGCTACACACAATCCTACTTCCCAGTGTCAAACCATCTATCTATGTACTCATGATTGTGGAGACAATGTTTTACATTCTCATCTAGAAACTGATTTGCAAATCTGTTTGTTTCTTTCACGAGGTAATCAATGATTTCATCATCAAAATATTTCTAAAAATATTCTAATGGGTTCTTTTTATCCTCAACTGTCACTCAGCAAAGAAAAGTCATCTTCACTCCTGCTATTGGAAGAAAAGTTTGTATCCTCATCACTGGAGGATTTAGAACTAGAGCTCTCATCATCAAATAGGTCATCAATATCACTCCTCATCTAGTATTTTACTGATCTCACCTGAAGAAATACGCCTCCTCTTTGGGACATTCATTGTGAAAGACACAAAAATCTATTTGTCTCGATAAACGCCCGAAGCGTACTGAAAGAAAACCAGCAGGGCCAGGCAGTTTTTCTAGCATAAGCAAACCACAGGAAAGAGTTGCCAGGCTGGAAATAAATTTCCCGTGTGCTGAGAGTGTTACCAAATGATGTTCCTACACTTTCTATACGAGTAAACATATTATTACGGGACTGATGGCTTGGCAAGCACAGTTAAAGTCTTGAACGCAATATCCCGTTGAAGGCGCTACCGAGTAGATCTCGGTAAACGTATTATTACGTGGGTGACGCTTAACAGGTTAATAGCATGCTGTCAGGCCCCTGATTGGAAGGCGCAGCTTCCCTGGGTCTTCCTCGGTCTCAGCACTGCCCCAAGAGCCAACGTGACCATTCCCCAGCAGAGAAGGTGTATGGGGAGACCCTGACAGTGCCAAGGGAATTTTTCCCTGCCAACAGTGATGATCCTGATACTCCATCCTTGGGCTAGGGGGAGATATGCATCAACAGGACGAAGTAGTTACACCTTGGCGAGCCCTGGACTCCTGTAGGTTCATCTTTGCGAGGAACAACGCCACCCGCTTGGCCTTGATGAGGCCCTACCGGGGCCTGCACTAAGTCGTACGTTGGGAGGAGAAGGCATTCCTTGGATCAATTGGCTACCGTGAGGACTGAGTCTCGATAGATCACCTCAAGCCTACCATCATCCCCGATGAAGACAACCCCACTGAAGGCCCTCGCAAAACCCTGACACCGCTGGCTCCTGACAGTGCCCCTAAATGTCGTCGAGGCCACCCAAGGAAAGCAGTCGAACTCCCCAGGCCCACTACCAGGGGCGGCATCCTGCTTTCCAGCCCTCATGATGATGTGGACATGCAAGACACCACCTTGACCGAGGGAATCATGAACCCGAGGACTCCTTCAGCTCCCCCAGATTCTGTTAGTCATCCAACAATTCTATGTAATCATTGTCTTTGTAGGGGTGGGAGTATTGTAAGAACGACATTAGGGCGAATGTTCGCCTTTCCATTGTAAAAATCTGTATATCCATATGTCCTCTCTTTTTCTTCCAGGAACTAAGATGTAGAGCATTTTACGCCCTTTCTTTTGATGTATATCTGTCCATTCCCCTATGTAATATTATTCATGTATTTTCGTCTGTGAAGAAACATTCACAGGGGGGGCCCTGTCCCTTTTTGTTTATGTTTGTTCATGTGCGCGTGACGGACACTACGTTTCTGTCTGTACAGTTGCTCTGTGGAATAAAGTTAATTCGCTAACTCTCCTCGTCTTACTCAGTCCTCACAGGCTAGGTGATTCTTACTGGAAGAAAATGCATAAATTACATGAACTGTGACTTTGAATTACCTGTTTTGGTACAGTATGCAGCAAAACTTGAGTGACCTGATTTCAGTGATTTTCGTTCAAAAAGTGACTAAATGGCAACTCTTACCTTCTTCACATTTCTAATGACACTAAATTGCAAGGGCGAAACATTAAGAAACTTTGCTAAAAAAAAGATACAGTTCACAAAGCATGGTTTTATGGTATAATGCTATATATATATATATATTTTTTTTCAAAATATCAGCTAGATCACTAGAAAAACATTAACACCTTAATTTTTAATTATGGTAAATATGAAAATACGTAAATACTCAACGAATTTTACTTTTTAGCCATCATAGTAGTTTATTTAATGTAATGAACGTATCGGAGATGTAGTTGTGGGCGTGGTCTAACATGGCGTAAACTGTGGTCATTTGCCAAACATGGTTGGAGCAGCCCGACAGCGACCAGAAACGTCACCCCCAACAAGGAGAGCTATAGTTGAGCTGCATCTGTAGAAAAATATGTATTTAATTCCTTTAATTTTACTAGTTCTAAAAAAAAATATGCATTATCACTACGGCATCAGTATTAAAGTACTTTACCTATGTAATTACTTAACTAGTCAATTTTAAAATTAACGTAATTTTCATAAATAGCTTTTCTCGTCTAATCCTTTTAAATGGTTATTGCCGTAAACAAACCACCAATTTTAATGTGGAAAAATGTTTTTCTTTGTTTACTGAGTGACGAAGAACCGGCAGTACCTGTCAAGAACTTAACAACAGCAGTCTTCAGCAGAAGTTCCATCATACTTACCGTGGAATTAAACTTGAAGTGATTTTAGTGACATATGGATCTTATCATTTGCATCACGGTCATGTGTTACGCAAATATGGAATAATTCTATCAAGTTACCATTGGACCCGGACCTGCCAAAGGGGAACCCGCTTACCTATCTCCTAAATCACACTAAAAACAAGGTGAGAGAAAAGCTATTTTTTCTTTGTTTTTTAAACTGTCAGATCTTTACTTTTATTCCTGCAGCTTAATCGATGCTTATGTGATAAGTGTGTTATTATCTATACTTATCCAAATTATACGTACCTTACCTATACTTACCTTACATATAAGTGAATTACATACTTATTCATACTTCTAGTTACTTTGTTTAATTATATTTCATTAGTCAATTTACTATTTAATTGTATTGAATTCTGTTTGTTTTTACACTCATTTTGACGTTTTGTTTACTGGGATAGAAATATACTTTACATTTTACTTGTTTACTTTTGGGCTGTTATTTCATTGGGGTAGTTGCGTCCGATTCTGTTCATACATGAAATCTTAAGATTTCCTCTTGTTCACTATTTCAGATGTGTTTGTATACTTTCGGATTCATTTCATTGGCCTCCGGATGATGCAGCCCAAGTACTCACTTTCTATCCTTATGGTTCACGTCAAGTGTTTGTTGTTCAGAAGTTTAATTTTGTGGTTCAATTTTACACATTACAATTAAATTCATTGTAACTTATACTTTATTATTTAATATATCCTAAGGTTATTAATAAGTTACCTTATCATTAAAATCTGTATAGAATTCATTTTTATACAGCATCTCGCCAGATTTACAAAAAAAGATATAGCTAATCGTCTTAATATCAACAAGACAACTGTGTAGCTATAGATAATATATACTATTAGGCCTATAACCACAGATTTCTTTCAATTATTTCACTGTAAAACTAAGTCTGGCAGAAAATACAACTGACGTAGCTGTTTCTAATATTTAAAATGGTCTGTAATTGTATATTATCATCTAATAGAGGAAAGAAGGCGAAGAAGGCATAATTTTGTCTATATAAGTTTTGGTTAAATTCATATTAAAGAACTGTCTTTCGGAGAAGAAAATTCAAATAGGCCTATACATACTTGTGGATATATATATATATATATATATATATATATATATATATATATCTATATATATATATATATATATATATATAGTATATATATATATATATATATATATATATATATATATATGTATATGTATATATATATATATATATATATATATATATATATATATATATATATATATACATATATGTAAGTGTTTACATAATAAAAATATGGAATGTTAGTCCATATATATAAAAGACTAAAACTAAAAGAGGTCAACCAGATTGCTTGCAGGAATGTGATCAGACTAGAGACGCTAAAGATGACGTATACAATAAGTATGTAGGGGCTAAGATAACATGCCGTCACCTGTAGTCATTCAATTGTTTATAAACTTTAGTCCAAGCTTCCTGCTTGAGACAAACACGTGACCTATAGCTCAAGCGGCCTACGTGATCTGTAGCGTGTCTCATTTTGATTGTGTTCGTATGAAACTATGTCATTTGTATGTATGTTCATATGTTCGAACTACTGTCTGTTCCTCATAACTTGTAACAGAGATGGTAGACAGGCAGAACAGAGTTAGCTATCGTCATTAGAAGACCTGTACTCTTTACCTAAGCTTTATCATGTAGAGAGAACAGAAGTAGCCATCATCATTGGCAGAAGCGATCAAGCTATCGTTATTAGAAGACTTGTACAATCATACCTGATCTTCACCATGTAAAACTTCAGAAGAATATATATATTTTTATACTTCGTGTTTTCTACAAGAACCTCCTCACCATGAGTTTAACACATCATCGTCATAAACAAGAAGATAATCCCGACTTCGTAAGTGATCTACAAACCCCAAAACACTCCATTGAAGATGGAAGTGCAATACCAACCGACTTAGCGTAAGATTATCGCAAGTCTACATTACCTCATAGGGCGCCTTATCATACAAGGCACAAGCCCTAATATTGGTGGCAGTGGACCAGAAGAACTCTACAACTTCTCCGAAGAAAAATCAGAATAATGAAGTATCCATATAAGAACTCTTCAACGACGACGAAAGCAGCAGATTCTTCAAGCAACTTATTATCATCGTTTAGTGAGCGACTTCAGAAAACAACCAAAGAACTCTTTAACGGACGACGAAAGCAAGAGATTCTTCAAGCAACTTAGTATCATCGTTTAGTGAATAACTTCAAGAACAAAACCGACGTGTCCTTTTTCCTAAGGCAACGCAAGCTTCGTCTCTCATTAGAATCATTCAGAAAACATCGTTAGTGAGCAATTCCGGCACTTCAAGAAACAAACCGAACGCGTCTGCAGCATCGGATCTTTCAAGGGCTCGAATCATCGAAACAACGCGCACGGGGGAAACTGAAGCCAAACCAACCGGGTCATCCGCTAAATAGAGAAGGAGGACCAAGGCCGTGTGTCGTTATCGGAACACCGTGACTTCCACAAAAGCAAGCTAAGTACAATTTTTTATTCATTTGGAGTAACTTTGGAGTCTTTCCTTTGCAGGTCGAATTTCGTTATTCCTGCTGGCTGAAGTTACGAGACATCTAATCTTACTTTTTTACAGAAATTATCTACATCATTGAGATTTCGCTACTGCGAGTTTTTTTGTATCTTTGAGTGTCTGTTTCCAGAAGTTCTACTGAAATATCATAATCATATACTATGTTAATTTTATCATTTTGGGTGATTATTAATCCCTTACGTAACAAATCATATTAAACAGTGAATATGCGTTTACGCAGTGGACGTCTGTATTTATACAGATGCATGGATAGGGTCGTTAAGCACCGTAGTGATTAGAAAACACACAAAAACAAGTGGAACACCCGTACAAATCTAGATTACATAGAGGTAACACTATTTCGGGTCATGACAATAAATGCTCCTTTGCAAAGTCCCGATCGCAGTTTTAGCCTTGAGTTTTTGAGTTATATAAAATATCGAACCTCAATGACTCAACTTAACTTTTAAAATATGGCTGGATTGCAAGGAATAACATGTCTGTAAAAAACTTTCATCAGGCTAAATGCGCTGACCAGGATCCCTCACTATTTCAAATTTTAGCAAAGAATGAAGTACAAACAGTTAATATTGAATGCAGTAGTGATAACTTGTCTTAATAGTAATCGCTCAGTCCTAATAGTTCGTCATTCATTGCTTTATACATAACCAGCGACATAATGCAAAAACACACAATACGTTGCCGATGGTAATAAAGAGAAGGATCCTAATTATTAACAAAAAGAAATAGAAACAGTAGCCTGTTCAGAATCAAACAAGCAAACTCGGTGACTGTGTCACCTAGTCAAGCGGTCAAGGTTAGTTAAATCTGCCGAGTGTTCAAAGCATAGCAAATTCCACACAATAAGCGACTCTAGCAGAGAGGGGAAAAGCGATGTTGGTTCATACATGCCAATATCTTTTGAATTAAAAAAGATTTTGCCTATGAAACACACGACCGTATAAAGTAATCAGAGCAGGTTTTCGTTTTTTTTAATACGTAAGTTTATTATAAGTAGTGGTGGATAAAGCCCGACTGTACGCGCCGTAAAAATTAGAATATCTTGTTTATTCCTTTAGTACACGTAATATCCTGTATTTACGGACTCACCGTCTGTTGTTCGAACTTCCCTAATGAGAAGTCCGGATAAGCGAGCGCTTACAGATACCTCTATAGTTATAAAAACATTGATCTGTATGTAGTGTAATTGTAAGATCCATCTAGGGGTATACAAATATTATCTTACATCCTGCAAAATAAGGCGTGTTTATCAAAGGAAAATCCTATAAACCTTCAAACATATTAAAATCCGTTTGAACAAAAAGAGACAGTGAATCAAATAATAACTTATATAGAAGAACAAATTATTTGTCTCATAAATCGTAACATTGTTCAAATGACCCAACAGAATTCTCCCACAACCGCAGTCGCAGTGCACGCAAAATCTCGAGAAGCATGCACCCTCGAATGTCTTAGTGCGTGTAAAAAGACTTTGCTGGAAATGAAGTTTTAATCCTTCCCGACACTCTGAAATATAATGATTTCCGCGAACAAAAGCCTAGACACGGTTGACTAGCAGCAACAAGTTGAATCTAGTGATCCACAAACGTAAACATATCGTGGATACGGAAGTTATATATCGCATTTTTTATTGTTGTTGCTAATTTTTAATCCCGCCCGACCAGTCGTGGATGAATCTCTCTGATAATCTATCTAAAGTAATATCCGTAAAATCATTCAAGCAGAGGTGATTCAGCAGAAATTTTTTTTATCTTTTATCTGAATACAGGAAGTTTCTCCACTAGCGAGTGATCTCTGAAAAAAAAAACTGATGTAATTTAACACAAAATACGGTCTAAGGACAAACATAAAGCTATATACGTACGTTCGTATAGACTCTCAATGGAATTTCAAAATAGAGATAAATGACGAAGTTGAAAAATGTTAGTAATAGGAGCCATTAGGAAATTCAATAAGCCCTATAATTTTTTTCCCTTTTCCCTCAAACGTCATGCCATAAAAGATCGGACTTGGCGTATCTGCGCAGATTACTGTCTCTTAAACAAGGAAACGACTCCGATAGTTTCCAGTGCCATGTACCGACGACATCTTATCTCTGTTAGGTTAGAATAAATTTTTCACCAGCTTGGACTTACTTAAGGCTTTTACCAGATACCATTACCTAAGTGATTGTACCTCATACACAGTTTTTCAGCACCATCAGGGGGACATTATCAATTTTTACGTATGCCTCCGGCTTACGTTGCGCCCCAAATTATAATATAGTGTTTGGAGACTTTTTAGGGGATACCCTACATGCTTATATGGTTGGTCTAATCTTTTCTAAATACCTTAGAAGTACATTCACATAAACTAGAGCTAGTGCTACAGAGACAAAGACAAATAATCTCAGAGTAAAATATCTAAATGCGAGTTTTTTACCGAACATGTTTATCTAGGTTTTTATGTGTCTAGTCAAGGTTTTAAAGTAGTCCATGGGAAGGTGTCGGCTATTCATAACTTCCGGTACCTATTAACGTAAAAGGGGATACAGCACTTTTGCGCTGTAGTGGGTATTACAATCGTATGCAAATATGTAACTCTTCAATCATGACAGCTCCTTTAACAGATCTTACGAAGAAGAGCGTAGATTTATTATGGTCTAAAAAGCATCAACAGGCGTTCGATATCTTAAAAGCGGAATAATGCAGCTCACCTAACTTAAAAATCCCTGATTTAAATAAGGAATTTTTTTTTATTGCAACAGACGCCTCAGACCAAGGGGTAAGAGGGATACTACTTCAGTAATATGATAAACAGTTCTTTCCTATAGCTTTTTATTCATGTAAAACTAAAGCATCTGAAAGTAAATATACAGAATAGGTAAGGAAGGGCTAGGTATCTTTAACTCACTAGTCATTTTAAGTTCATAATCTATGGCTTATCCTGTTAAATCCTTACTGACCATGACACTTACGAGTTTTTTCAAAGGCTTTAATCACAGTCCAAAAGGAACTCGGTGACAAATGATCATCAGGTCTTTGGAGCCAAGATAAGATATCTACCTGGGAAAGCAAAATATCATAGCTGACGCATTATCCCGCAATCCCGCAATCCCGCACCATACTGCAAAAGAACCATTAATTGGACTAAAAAATATAGAAACATCCGTGCCTATTGTTAAAACCGTATCTAACAAGAAAAATTCCTTAACCCAAGAGATCGCGAGCATTGCATATCTGGGTCGGAGCGCAGAACTGTTACAAACTGAACAAAGCAAGAGTCAGCAGCAATAAGCAAAATAATAACACTTCGAACGAAACAGGGTCAGCAGCAGCTAAGCAAAAACAATAAAAACACTTCGAACGAAAACAGGGTCAGCAGCAGCTAAGTAAAAAAACAATAAACACTTCGAGCAGAAACCCTAAAGCAAAAGTATATTTAAAGTATGTGTATCAGAATAATGTAATCAAATGTAATATTATATGTAGGTCCGTGACGAGGAAAACCCGAAGAACACAGCAGATGACTAACGACCAGGTAGTAGTAATAATCTCTTTCATACCAATCGTCATAAACTGGTTGCATTCCGTCATCAGGGTTCCCTACTATGTCACAGAAAGCCAAATCACTATTTTACTGGCCTACAATGCTTACAGATATAAAAGCACATAACTGATTGTAACACGTGTCATGAAAACAAGGACACACTAAGACACCTGTCAGTTAAGGGCCTATCCTGTGCCAAATCAATCTTTAAAAAGAATATAAGTAGAATTATTAACAGAATTACGAGTCTGACAGAGGGAATAAACACTTCTTAGTGTTAATAGTTCCTTGACACGTTATATAGAATTAATAGCACTAAAAACAAACACGCAATTGAGTGCGTTAGGAATATTTATGAGTGCTAAATCAGTAAATATGGAAATCAACACATAATAATCTGTGACTTGGGTGGTGTAAATCATAATAATCTCCATAAACACGTGGTGTGAATTCCTTTCCATTAAGAAAACCAATAATATATTTTATCACCAGAGTCAATCGGTTTGGTAGAATAATGGATAATTAAATAGGAAGTGTCAATGTCTTACGAGTTACAACTCGTGATATTGGATCCGAACTGGATATAGCGGTTCTCGCGGTTTTAAATAAGTTATCAATTTATATCTTCGTATCTATAGAATTGATGCCGAAAGTAGCCTTATACGGTACGCCGCTAGAAAACACTTTTCCACTATTCAAGCCAACCATTAATTTATCAAATATATATAAAAAAAAATATATAAATAAATAAATAAAAAAAAAAAAAATAAATATGGATACAAGTGGAGTCAATAATACACTCAGTAAGAAGTCGGAAGGGTTACAAATTATAATAAAAAAGGAATCACGATAAAATCAATAAGCAAAACGTAACCATAGATTAATTAAATATCCAAATATATATGCGTAAAGATTTGAACTCTAACTTAACGCTTTAGTAATGACAAATAAGCTAAAAGTTCAAAACACATATCCAAAACCTACTGACATATTGTCTGTCCCGGTAATTTATATTCGTAGTCAATGAAAAAAAAAAAATAATAATATATAAATAAATAAATAAAATAAAATAAAAGAGATTTTAAAGTCAGGAAGTTCTAGAAGTGAAAATGTTATCTATGGAATAATCATATATGAATCTTATACAGGGCTAATAATATATAGAATTTGTATGGAAACCTTTTTCATTAGTTTGAATAAGGAATATTTAATTTAACATAATTACAATTATGCAGATTTCCAACATGAAACTAATATATTGTTCAACTTTGGTACTGTTTTTTTTTAGACATTCTTCTCATGTGGGTCGAGTATTAAAAAACAAAAAATTTATCCTAAAGTCGTATCTCTTACAGCAAGTAACGTAACTCTTAGCTGGCTGAGAGCAATCTCCTGCCAAGTGACGACGCCATCATTGCCGTATCAGCATTGATTCCTTTAACCTCAAATATCTGCTTTGCACAGGCTTCATCTTGCGCTTGCAAAGCAGATTGACTGGATAAAGGAATGCTTAGCCCGAACTTCTCATGGGCAAGGCAGACGTATCTATCCGTATGCGCAATGCAACTAAGGAGTTGCAATCATTTTAAAAATTAATAAACAAAATAAGCAATAGAATTTCTATAACAACAAAATGAATTAATTTTTTCTGAAACCTCATAGACATTTAGAAGTATCAAGATATGAATATGAAATATTTACTTGCAACATTAGCCTATTACAATTCAAGTAAAACATTCATGGGAAAATGTCACATTTTCTTGAAAAAACCCAAAGTTTATTTAGAAATTAGTTACATAGTGGGTTTTTTTTTTTTCGTTGCATCTCCTACCTATAAAATAAAGTTTTAAAAATTAACCTCAGAGTATGCGCACGAGAAAATTGAATATGAAACTTTTGTTAGGGCACATAGGATCAGATTTTATCACAACTTAATTTCAGTTAGCATAGAGAAATACAGAATCATGATTAATATTCTCTTTGACTCTTATGTTGCCTGGCAATCTTACAAATAGCTCAGTTTTCCACTTCTCTGTCTAGTAACTTACTACCAGTAATATCGAATTTTCTTTGAGATTCG
>NC_087204.1:60607587-60657832 GCF_015104395.2 Macrobrachium nipponense
TAAGAAGATGGCCAGTAACACAGCATTGGAGGAGGTTAAGGCCTTCACTGAAGCTGGAAAAGCAATGGGGCTGGAGGGCACAAAACTAATAAATTGGGTGAATGATATGATGAAGGAAGCAGCCCAAGAGAGAGCACAAGAGAAAAAAGAAGCAGCTGAGAGAGAAGCACAAGAGAAAAGAGAAGCAGCTGAGAGAGAAGCACAAGAGAAAAGAGGAGCAGCTGAGAGAGCATTCTAGGCAGCCAAAATGGAGAAAGGCAGAGAAGCTCAAGAGAGAAGAGAAGTTGCAGAGAAAGAAACCCAAGAGAGAAGACAAGCTGCAGAGAGAGCACATCAACTGGCTATGGCATTCCAGAGGGCCACTCTGGCCCCTCTGTCACACTCACTGTCACAGCATGAGAACCCTCATTACGACTCGGGATGATCGTTGAGCCTACCCAACACCTGGCTCAATCATGTCGACCAGGTGTTTGGGAACTTCAGTCCAACCCCTTATGAAGTGGCCCTCCTCCCCCTGAATGAGAGACAAGACTTTTCAGCCTTGTCCTTGAGGTAATCGTGGGGCTGACGAGCTAACCTCCGGCTGTTGGAGGCAGAAGTGAAGGAGCATGCCCAAGGAGGCTAACCAAACATGGACAGAGTGGGTAGCCAAGAAAACACAGGCACTCCATAGGTGGATGAAGACATCTAATGCAGCATCCGTTGAGGAGGTCCTACAACTCCTTCAGTTTGAGGACTTCCTGTCGTATGACCTCCCTAATCTTGCCTCTCACTTGGTGGACAAGGCTCCTAAACGATTTTGGAGTATTATAAATGGGGAGACAATTACGACACCCACCATCTGCTACAGAGTTCTTTAAAGAAGAGAATTCGCCCTACCCTCCCTCACACTCCTGATGCCACCATTCAGCCTACCCAATAATCCTCCATTGAAACTTTTGTGTGGGCATTGCAATAGACAAGGGCACACCACGGAGCAGTGGCTCTCAAAAGCAGATCCTCTTTAGCCAGCTCCTGCTATTCCTCGGAATGGAACTCCCCATCATTATGATAATAAGAATAATGGCCACTGGGACTGAAACAACAGGCCCAGGCCTGATTTTATCAAGAGTTTCGGTGACTCATGCAAAGTGCATGGGCACGCTGCTGCCTGGGCGGGATGCCCCAATTCTCTAGGCCCTCCTGCTCAGGGCCCTAGATTTGTTTCACCTTCTAGAGGTTGCTATACTATCCACCAGGTCTGAGCTTTCGATGACACTGATGTGCAGATATCCATCATTCAAGAGGATGAAATTCCTTATGGAGGTCGGGTTGATAGGCACCAATTCATTACGACAGAGAGCCTCAACCATGTCAAAATGTTCTTGCCTACTGTCCGGTTGAGAGTCACACGACCTCACTGCTCTAAGATATGCACCATGGCAGTAGCTACCTATATTCCAGGAGGTTATGATATCCTGCTAGGACAAGATTTTAAGCCTCTTCCTACCTTTGTACCATCTCAGGATCCCTGCCTTTACATACTTCCAGACCAATTCTACGGTCCTCCAAGAACTACCTTTGCACAGCCAGTGCCACTAAGTATTAGGCAGTGCCAAGCTCCATCCATCGTGGATGTTGAGCCACGTTTGAATCCTCTCACTGCGCCAGAAACGGCCTCAGTTTCAGTGCCAAGGTCAGACTTGAGTCTCCCTCCTGGAGCTCTCAGTCCAGTTTGCTTTTCCTCCTCCACTCCCCCTCCGTCAGCTAGTCCCGGAGTAAGGACTCTGCCCAATCCTATTTGGCTGAAGAACTCGATGAACTGAGCCAAGCAGTATTAGGCACAGGGGCGAGTGCCAGTGCCCCCGGTTGTCACAGCAGCTGGAGCCAATACCCCTCCAGCATCTTCAAGGGGTTTGAGTCTTTCAAGGTCCCCCATGACATTGTCAAACCAACCTCGGAGCAGATGAAGGAAGAAGGGAAAAGGGCATCAAAGTTTTCAGAAATCCTATGAGTCAATAGTCTCTCTCTGCACTAGCTCCTGGCACAGTACCACCCTCTTATAGAGTATTCTGACGTTCTCCATCTAGAAGAGAGTGCCAGGTTTTGCGGCTTTTACTTACTTCTTATCCTTTTGTAACTGTTTCTATCTTGTACTGTCTATGTCTCCTCTTTCATAGTTTCCTTTCCTCTTCATCATTGCCTTTAGGTGTCTCTTTCCATTATATGCTCTGCTTATGCAGAACCCCATCCTCCACGCCATTCTAGCCTTACAAATTAGTACTCTGTTAGGAACTACTATCAGGGCATATGTAACCTCCAAAAATATGTCCCTTTAAGCCCCTAGGCATGTTCATAAAAGTGCCACAATTAGCACTGTGCCCTATTCTAGGCACTCAGCATTCCATGCGACTAGTAAAAATTTTAGCCAGCAAAAAATGTTAAAACTTTAGCTATATTTTAAAAGCCTGGCTCCTTTATACATTTATATATTAATATATATACATGTATATTTGCATAATATACATATATTCATGTATATATATAATAGTATATAAATTTTGATAATATAAATATATAAATTTAAATATATATTACATACATTGATTTATTATTCCTCCCTAGTCTCTATATATTTTCTTTGTGTAATTGTCAATGACTCTGGTGAGCTTGCATTTGTATGATTTGCATCCTCTCCAAGGAGAATTACTTTTATTGATTCTATCTCTTTTATCTACACTAATGTTCCCTATGGAGAAATTAATACTGTTATTCGTCGTCCTGATGGCATGGGACAAAGTTACTCAACAAAATCGTAGGGCTATTAACACCCCTACTAACGCGTTATATCGCCCCATCAGGGCAAACTAATAACATGTGTTGCCTTAAACAATAAGCTGACTGTTTTATACATGATAGAATTAAGTATACTATTTACCTTATAGGTTACGATCATTTGATTATTTATTGCTGTTCATTTTAACAGTCATTACTATTGTGACGTGATAAAATTTGATTTTTTTTTACTGTTATAGCAAAGTGTTAGTTATTAGTACCTTTAGTCATTTCACATTTTATTTTTATTTCTCTTGATTTCGTTAATTTTTAATAGTTAAATTATTTTAAATTCTCTACCTGTCAAGTTCACACTCAAATGTGATCATTGTTATCCACAGAGTTTTGTTTTATTTCATGTCATAAGTCCACTCAAGGGAGTATAGAAGGCTCAGTAATTTGTATTTGTCATTTCTGATTAGTTTTGTCCATTGCAACCTGTCTAGGGTTGAAATGTCTCCTAAGATGGGAAGGGGTTCAGGATTTAACCAAGCAAAGTAACCCCCCCTTTTAGAAAGAAATTTTATAAAGGAATTTCATACATTCTCGACTTGCCCCTCTGAATTGAAAGCCTTCGTTCTCTCTAAACCATCTCGTCTATCCTAATTGGCTGTTTCTCGGAATTAATCCAACAGGAGCGGAATATCTCGATGCCAGCGATTTTAAAAAAGGGAAGGCAACTGCAGCTACTCCTCAGAAGCCTCCCAGATGCGTCCAAGAGCTCAAGATGCTCTTACCTGCAGTCAGTGATCGTTTTTCACCTTAGTCTGTATTTCGTTTCATTCTTTCCAAGGTGGCTTCACCCCTTCTTGGCTCAACTTCTCACCCCCCAATTTTGGTTCAGTGCTGTAATTAATTCCCCTTGTGATGCTAGTAGTGGTATTAAAACATCCCCTAGTGAGTCAAACAACGTAGTATTTCTTTCTATATAAGCTCCCGGTCATTCTATGCCCCTGAGAGTGAACTTTGAAATGAAATACACAGAGAAAGTAATATGTAACATTTCCCCACATTTTCTTTGCCTTAGTACTGATACTAGATTGCAATCTCCTTGTAGAAAAATATCTTGCCTGGTTGTGAGAGGAAATTTGGGAACCCTTGAGTACGACACTCTTAGTTAAATAACCCGCTTTGTGCAAATCATGTTTCTCTTGTTTCTGGGTCATTTTCTAGCCACGTGTTCAGTGGACTTGCAATTAACCACCTAAATTTATCTCTGGACCTGCTCGAGTCCCAGTCATCCTTAAGGTGTGAATTGCTGCTCATGTAATCTAGATGTAAAGATAGTTCATTTAAATTAAGTTCCAGATTTTAATGTTTTAAATTGTAAATTCTTCCCTTCAGTAATATCTGCCTTCAGCCATAAATTTTTGTTTGTTGTAACCTCGTTCCTCCATACAAGCCCTTTTTATGAGTGCCAGAAAGCCACATCCTCACATTTAATACTGAGGGAATGAGATATTCATTACAATACACACACACACACACACACACACAAACAGATATATATATATATATATATATATATATATATATATATATTATAGGTTTTTGTTTGTTATAACCTCTTTCCTCCATACGAGGCCTTTTTACAATTGCCAGAATTCACTTCCTCACATTAATTACAGAGAAACGAGATATTTATTACAATATATATATATATATATAATATATATATATATATATATATATATATATATATATATATATATATATATATTAAAATCTGGATATTTCTGAATATCAGTGATTAGCTTTTGCCTTTTGCATAGATCACCAACCTAATGAGTTGTCAGTCAGTGCTATATCAAGTGATTATCTAAAAAATTCTGGAAATGATAGATTAAGGGGAGACAAGCTCAAAGTGAAACAAAATGTTACGTAATGAGCTAATAGGCACAGCTACTATTCTTATTACCATTACTTTAGCACTAAATAAATAACATATATTTAGGAATCTTCCTGCACTTTCGCTATTGGAATTATGTATATTATAATATCTCTATATATAATATTATATATATATATTTATATATAATATCTATGATAATATAGATATATAGTATAAATAACATATATATTTATATATATATATATATATATATATATATATATATATATATATATATATATATATATTTATATTATATTATATATATGTATATATATATATATATATATATATATATATATATATATTATATATATATATAATATATAATATATATATATATTATATATATATATAGATACTATATATATATATATATATATATATATATATATATATATATATATATATATATATATATATATATAATTCCAATAGCAAAATTGCAGGAAGATTCCTAAATATATGTTATTTATTTAGTTCTAAAGTAATGGTAATAAGAATAGTAGCTGTGCCTATTAGCTCATTACGTAACATTTTGTTTCACTTTGGGCTTGTCTCCCCTTAATCTATCATTTCCAGAATTTTTTAGATAATCACTTGATATAGCACTGACTGACAACTCATTAGGTTGGTGATCTATGCAAGAGGGAAAAGCTAATCACTGATATTCAGGATAATATCCAGATTTTTTTTTTTTTTTTTTTTATATTTCGATGTATTTTTTTTTTTAGCCTGACAGACAATATAATATGCTTCCAGATTTCAATGACAAATGGTACTCAGGTAATGGAGATGAAAATACTATAACCTATCGATAGATTCAAGAGACTGGTAACCCAAGAGGGCTCAAAAGGGTAATCATCCTTTAAAGAGACAAGTTGAAGGAAATGTAAATAAAATAGATAAATAAATAAGGAAAAAAAAAACAATAACCTTGCATTCAAGAGTTGTCAGCACAAAGCATTTGGAGATCAAGCAGACTCCACAGCAGCATTAGGCAAACTATTCCAAGCTGTAGTTGTAGCCAAAATGAAACTCTTAGCAAAGTGAGTATTATGATTTAATCTGATTAGATACCAACACTGCCTACAGCAGCACACTGCACAGTGTTGTAAGGAAAACCTACATGAACAATAAAAAAAAAAAGTGTAAAAGAATTTTTGTCGTTGATGTGCATTTTATGCAACAAACAATGAACTAACTTTATATCTATGCCACTAGTCAACGTTAATTAAAAGTTAACAAAATAAATTTGATTGATGAAACAAGTCTGTCCAAGAATTTTAGATCAGAGTCAGCACCCAAAGACCACAATGGAGAAGAGAACTATACTCCAAACAAGGAAGAAGGAAAGAGTTAAAATTCTTAGACATTTGAAACCATACCATTTATATAATCAGGATGCAAAGGCAAGAGTGTTCTGGAAAGAATAACTGTCATAATTTGAGTTTCAGAAAGGTTAAGCTCCATACCACAAAGCCTACTCCACTTAGTCTTTTGTGCCAGATCTCTAGCCAGGGGTTTTGGGTAATGCAGCAATGTTTCCCTTCCTCTTGCAAGACTTGCAAGTCCAAATAACCTTCGGAAAACAGAAGTAATCTTAGGAGCAATACAATCTGCAGCCTTTCTAAAAAAAATATGTGGAAGATTCCATTAGGGTCTATGCTTCAAGGCCCAGAAGCAAATCACTGATGTCACTAGATCTGGAGGCCACTGAGCAGATCTTAAGTGATGGCCACCACTTTTGGTCATCACCACTGGAGAGCAATATCTCCCTCACACCCTCTTTAAAAGCTGACATCTCTCTCATAGATGACCAGAGCCTTACTTCTATCTTCAGTGAAATTATGATACAAAAAGTCGATTGATTGTTGCTCCATATGTGATAAGTTTCTGTTTTTTTTTCTTTTTTTTTTGTATCTAAACTTCATGTAGCATTATACCATGGCTTATCCCTAAAGCAAAACTTGAATATATTAGAACCAAGTTTCTCTCAAGGATAGTTCTAAGATGCATTTAAACACTCAATAATATTCAGTATTTCATAAGTATCGCTCCACTTGAGATCCACATGATCCCAGCGAACACCAACTTTAACACTTTCCTTCAAAAGCCAAAATAGGAAGACACCTCAGCCATTCAGTGTGATGAGCATTGTGATCACCAACGAAAATTGGAAAATGAAACGCTCCTTGGGGTCAGGTTCCCGAAATGCTCTCATTTTTGGTAACCCGTCATTTTTGGTAACCAAACTACCATACATAAATTCATCGAATCTGGGTTCATATAGCTAGCAAACTAGAAAGATTTAGTAGTCTTCCGCAGATTTAAACAACCTGTGTTTCACTAAATCCACACTCATACAGTGGCCTTTGAGATGTGAAACCCTCTTTAATATACAGAGCAATTCCATGGATCTTGGAATGGCATTAAGCTTGAGTAGAATGGGTCTCTCAAGCCCCGGAGTTAACATTTCTGACATGTGTCCTAAATCAAGCGCAAAATATGTGAGAAAAAGGGATTGTCAAAATTGACAGCAGCAACATTCAAGTCCTTTTAATTCTTATATAATTCACGGATATCGCTATATAGCATACGACATTTTCTTGATCGATTCTGTAGACTATGATTAAGTTTAATTTTGTCAGGAGTGGAGGAAAAATTTTATGAAACAATCATAAAGAAATATTTTTAAGCTAGATAACATGAATAATATATACATATAAAATCCAAGTAAAAATGAATGCCTATAAAAAAAACCAAACTATTCCTGGAATGAAGCTAATCAATTGGAAGGAGTCGCCGTGCAGAGCAATGACAAGGATAGTATTGATGGTTTTAGAAAAAACCACTGGTAAAGATAAAGAAGAACATGGTATGAATAGGGAAACCTCTTGCTAAACCAAAAAGTATCCTATTAGATGCCCCATGCACAATTTGAAAAATAAAGGAAGACAGAACTAACACTAGTTAGGTATTATGGATTAGAGACTCACCAATTGCCCCATATTGTCTCTGGTTCGAGTTGCACTGCCATCACATTCCAGTATTTCAACATACAGGGTGTTGTTAAACAGTTTCTTTATTTCAATGGGGCCCCTGGATGGCTCTCAGCCATTTCAATAGGCTGCAGTTATTAGATAAATTAATACAAAATTATTAACCGTTTTGTATTTGAGCACTTCCTAGGATATGCAGTCATATGATAATCCTTATTTTACGCTATGATTTTGAATGAGTTTTAAGGAAAAACATAAAATCACTTGAATTGCCCATGATATGGCAACTCTTTGGGCAAAGTTCACACCCCAGCTTAGTGACGGAGGAGGAATAGTCTCCCATGGGATTTCTTTGGTGAAGGTATCACATCTCCCTGTCCCAGTATATCTCTTATATATTTGTCTATAAATATACTCAAGGATTGTTACTAGTCTTAGTTCTTACCTTTAACTCTATTATGTGGACTGTAATTGTAATTTTTTCAAAATAAAGTACAAAAAAATACTGGAAAGAGCACGTATAACCGCTAATACCAGCTAATATTTCTGAGTGTTTCAGACGTAGCTTAATGACCCCGTCTTTAGCTTCCAACATGTCTAATTCGGTTCCGAATAAAATACATATTAAACAGTTACGGGGGACTCCCTAGTATGTCAGGTCAGTGTGCCATATTTATTTTATCTCTCTGATGTTTATTATCATCAAATGCCTAAGGTTCCAATCATATTTTTTTTTTATTAACAATCACCAAAATATTATGGAACTGTTAACTGCATTTTTCTATTAGTCAACAAAATCATTCCGAACTTTTAATTATCTTTGGCACGGTTGTGGTTAAACAAAAATTAAGATATTTTCCGACGCCTTATTTTCCTAAATTCGCCATACTCATTACGAATATTAGCCGATTCATCAGAATAAGACCGGAGAATGATTTCTCCATGGCGTGTCACCAGCTCCTAGCAAAGGGCTGGATTGAAAAACAGACGTCTATTTTTCCCGCCAACCAACAATACATTGCAAACAAATCCTAAATTGATTCTCGCATTGCACAGGACAGAGAGACGGTTCTTAGCAATCTCGCAAGCCCGTTTATTTTTCCAGAAGTTTTCGCTGGGTCCTGGCTGAAATAAAGATTCGATTTCCCGTTAATCAAATGCTTATAAGAGATGTGGAATTGGATACCATAAAAAACGAGCAAACATAGATGATTGTTAAAGCTTTAAAGAGACAAACTATCGAGGTCGAGGCGTAATCAGCTCGGATATTCTCGTTGATGGAGAGGATTAAATTGCCTATTAAAAATTTCAATCGTGTGCTATTAGCAAAATAAACGATCGGGATCTTTCCCTCATAACAGAAGATGACACCTCAACTTCGTTTTTATCCCGGAAAGACGAATGGAATGCCTTGGTGCCGCTGACGTTTTAGTTCTTCTAATGACTTTTCTCTTTCGGTAGGAATTTTTAGATCCTATCCCTTACATCTTCACTTCAAAGATAGAATTATTTTCTTCTCGCTCTCTCGGTTTTTAATCTTCACCCGCAAGGAAAGGGGAGAGTGAAAAAATAAGAGGATCTTTAATGTTTTGATCATCATGTTTTGGCACCTGAGATTTATTCCACTTAATGAAATGATTTACATCCTCGGGTTTAATTAACACTGGAAAAGCTTCGAAAGCATCGTTGAATTGCATGTAAAGCTTGTTAAAAAGGCCATTTTTTTTAAGTAGCCAAACATTATCACATAATTTTCTCAAGTTACTGCTACAGCTGCAAACTGAAACATTATATAAAGACAAAGCCTGATTAATGGGATTTTAAACTGTTAATACTCATGACATTCTTGTGTATCAGCGGGAAACATCTTTTGATGTACATTTAGTAGCTCTATCTGATACAAAAAAAAAAAAAAAGGTTATCCAGTAGCAACTAAGATTATCATAGTCTTAACCAAGACCGTTAATCGAAGTAAACTGTTACATATATGCTGACAACACTTTACCTGCAGTGTGACAGCACAAATCTTGCGGGAGGAGTATGATTTTCGATATCAGTATTCCTCGAGAGAATCGTATAGGAAATCCTCCCCTTTGAATGGCAAGAGAACAACAAGGTGTCATTTTAAAATAATTCCACTTCTGGCTTTCTAGCTGTATAGGTGAAACGATAACAAAATCATGACAGTACTCAGTGACTGCACGATTGTTCTGCTCATACAAAAGGTCTTCAGATAAGATAAGGAGGTAAGGGAAAAGCGTAGGTTTCATGTACCAGTATGATATTAGTATATAATGCTCATGAGAGTGATATGCTGGTCCATCTACATCAGACTCATGAAATTCAAGCGGTGGTATCTGATGCTTTTTGCATACATTCTTCCACTGTAGAAGAGACTGTTGCTTTTGATCAGGGTTACAAGCCCCTGAAACACTTTGGACTTGATGTGCCCACGTTTGCAAAATATTCAAAGTATTCCTTTGGGGGAATTCTCAGGCGTTCTATTGCTCATGGTGAAGTCAGAGGTCGGCCATTACTTGCTGAAGGCGTCTAGTTGACAAAGAAAAATCAATACGCCCAACTATGTTGACTATCAAAGATGTAAGCACCACAGTAAAAAAGGCAAATTTATGGCATCCCGCCAAGACTTTCGGTGTGCATAGTTCATTTGCGAATAAAACCACACACACTCACACACAAATTGTTTCCTGAGATCCAACATAAACTAGATGTGAGGTGTAAGTCTTGGGTAATTGCATGGAAATATATGTTTGTATTTTTCAGATTTCTCTGCCCTCATATGTTCAAATTATATTTAATATTTATGTATTCTTTTACTTTTTGTATACATTTTGCCCTTTCTAGCAGTTAATAGGTTATTATTATTGTTTTAGCTTTCATTCCCTTGAAATTCCATATTAAAAAATTATTCTAATATTTCATTAGTGTAACTCAGTGTATAATTTCAGTATTTTAGTTGTACCTATATATTTTCATAAATTTTCTGTTTTCTAGCAAATGTATAAAATGTATTGCTTAGTTTCTCGTACTTAAATATATTTTCCCTTGTGCGCAATTGCATTCACAAAAACCCTGAGTTATCGTTAATGTTCACAAATGATTCCCAGCAGCACCAGAAGAGGACCGAAAATTGTCAATTAAAATAAAAATCGATATACAGGCAGAAATTGACAATAGATATGCTAAGTGTTAAAAGAAACATGCAGACTGCTGGAAACCAAAAGTCCACACTTGACAGGTGCCAGGGTGTACAGATGTTCTTGCTACTTTCCTTAGAATTTAAACATTTTACATTATTTCTTTTGAAACTTATGGATCTAGTACATTTATGCCATGAATGCTAGTTATACTCTTACAAATATTTTCATTTATAAAACTAGAATCAGTGCTGCTTCTCTCTAGTGGATTATGAGAATAAACTCTTTCTTAGTCCTACCAAAATGACTAAGGAATTGTTTGCTTGAAAATTCCGCTGTTTACACAGTGATTATCCTGTTCTACTATCTCTACCCATGGTTTCCCAGTTTTACCTATATAAAAATGATCCCAAGACTTACAACCGATTTGATACACATGTCCTATAGTATTGTCGGAAGTGTTATTTATGAGTACATTTCGTTTTTTTATCGTTTTTAAATGATACATTATCTCCAGCATTAATATATGGTAATAAACAAGTAAATGTTTTGTGTTGACATTTTCTCTTTTGTTTTGATACAGGGTATTTATTGCCGCTTCTATTCTATTGTTTATAACAGAGTCAAGATATTTCAGTTTCTTAATCTTATTTACTTCCTCATCAATGTATTCAGGGCTACATATACGTAACGTTCTTAAAAACATTGATGGGGAAACTGATTTCTTAAGTTTATTGCTTTTACCAGAATATAAATAACATTTCCAGAAGTATTAGCAAGTGTTCTGTAAATATTATTTTTAAACCAGTTACAAGTTCCATGTATTGGGTAGTCCAAAAAGTTAGGTTACCTTCCTTTTCACTTCATAGAGATAGTAAAATAAAATTAAGGCAAAATGCATGAAATCTGGGAAAAAAAATCCAAAGATTCTGATTTTTGCTGGAATGTGGAGGGATATGTGTTTAGTATAAAAAAAAAAGTAAGATTGTCTCAGGGCTGGGCAATATATTTTTGGACTTCTTTATCACTATACATTAACATCCAAAACAGAAGCATTTTTTTTCCAATAAAAAAGGGGAAAAAATCTTAGAAACCACTGTTCAAATAAAAATCAGGCAAAGAAGAACAAAAGTTGGAATCGTAAAAACGAATTCAGTGCTTCAGTCCCTTTCTCAAAATATCTAATAGTTCGGCTGCTATGGTGGTTCAAAATTTGATTGGTATCAGATTTAATAATGTTTCTTTCTGGGATGTAGCCATTCACAGGAAAGAAGTTCATAGAGGAAAAAACGATGCATAATATCAAAATACATTATGTGATGTGACTTTTTACTTCACGCCTCAAATTATATAGGAGATATTGCAATTAAAAGTTGTTGTATCTCAATTTCCTAGCAAATAAAAAAAAACATGAAAAATATGTTTAAAAAATGCACAGAAGAAAAAATGATGTAGAATATTAAGTACATCATGTGATATGACTTATAACTTTAAACCTAAAATTATATAGGAGATATTGCAATTAAGAGTTGTTGTACTCATCGAAAAAAACAAGGAAAAATGGAGCATTCTTTATATAACTACAAAAATGTCATTCTTAGGAAAGAAGTTCATAAAAGAAAAAAGATGCAAAATATCAAAATGCATCATGTGATGTGACTTTTAACTTCATAGCTCAAATTTTCTAGGATTTATTGCAATTGAAATTTCCTTTCTTCATTAAAAAAAACAAGCACAGAACAAGCAGTTGGAATGGCATCAAATGGTTTTCCTCGGAAATAGTTGTAGTACAAGAAATAAGCATTTTAGTTTTACTTTGCTACCACAGGCCTTCATATACGAAGAACTTATATGATGAGCCTTTTAAAAAAGAAGCTTCATGAGAGTGTTAAAGTAGCAGAGACTGGGGAAATGAAAATTACCTATGATATTACAAATACCCTAGAAAAGGAACGGCAGTCCAGATTTGTTCAATCCAGAAATTCTACCACCAACAGAAGATGCCAGTATCCATCATGCACTGAGAATGAATCTCCAATTCATATTCTGGAAAGAACTGGATGCTGAAGCTTTAAGCTGTCATGGTAATCGCTCTATAGCTAAGAAACATATATTAAAGGAAAGGAAAATGCATCTTCTTCGAGTAGGTTTGCAGCAAGGAGGCATTCGCACACGTGTTGGAGGCGTCTGTTCTCATGATTGTCCGAGAATCTCCAGGTGTGTTATGGAACTCAGCACGCGACGACGTTAGAAACACCGCGTATTATGATGCAACTTTTCGTCTGGATCCTTCTAAAAAGTTCCTGTCGGGAAACGGTGACGTTTGCAGGTAAAGGCCCGCCCCCAGATCACCGTATATATATCAGACTGAGGAAGTATAAAGAATCAGATCATCAGAGATAAGAGAATAAGGAAGAGACGAAGGATAAGAGAAGAGGATGCACGAGAGAGAGTGTGAATAGAAACAAAGTAAAGTCGTTTGTAGTCGGAGAGAGAGAGAGATCCCGATGTTGAGCAACCCTTCATAAAAGAAACGTCCTACAAGTGGTTTTGAGGAGTAACCCGCCCTTCAAGTTTCAAGAATAGTCCATTGGCTGAGTGGGTCCCTGTGTGCATGAGATGTCCCCTAAATTTCTTTTCATATCTTTGAAGTATACCATAGGACAAATGAAAAAGTCTGGGTAGAAATTTCCTACCCTAGCAGTAACCGAGAAAATGACGTAATAAGCCACGCCCATTTCTCGCTCCTTTGGACGAATATTAATGGGTAGTGGAAACTTAAATAGCTATATCTCTGTATGTATAAATCACAGAACAACAAACTATACCTCAAAATGTTTGTATTTAAGTCTTCTATAATTCTGTATGTAAATTATGCAAATTAATATGCAGCTGAGGTCGCCAGAGGTCAAAAGGTCACGATATCTGGTGCAGTAAAAAATCTCACCACGTCCAAGGAAATCTGACCTACAGTTGGCTATTATCGTATTTTGAGAGGAATGCCGCATGAATAATTTAGGTTAGATGTCTCCAAGCCTAAAAACATGCATCTTTAACCCTTTCATGTTTCATTATGTTGTATAACATCAGATCGTAAAATGTCAACATTGATAAGCCATATTTGATGCTAAGTACACAGTATGTAGGTGGAGAGTGTTGGTCAGTATGTACACCTTTTTTTTAGCTCAAAGTTATATGCTGATTATGTGAGCTGTTGCCAATGTCTCCTTTTCTCTTTTAACAGATGCCCCTGTGCGTCATTTAATGTAGGCCTGACCACAATAGAGGGCAGCATGCAACTTCCTGTCATTAAGAAAACAGAAGAATGTAGCCCTCCAAAGAAAATGACAGTCACAATCTCTCCCCATCTTTTATCACTTTCAACAGTAGAGAAAATGAGCATTTATTTATTAGTGCATGGTGCATGGTGTTGTGGTGGTGAAGGATCACTCAGGAAGGAGCAGAAGGTGCTTCTGCTCCTTTCTGGGTTTTCCTTCACCACCACAACACCAACTTGTCTCACACTCTGTCACCATAAGTATTTTTTTATTTGAATATAATAACGTCATTAAACAGATTAAAACAGAATGAGGCGATTGGTTTCATACATGCTAGATGTAGGGGAAGCTGCCTTAATGCTGTGTCGAATGTGGTACTGGGTTTATGACTATTAGCACAGAACCTACATACATGCTCCATGAATCTAAGATCTAGGACTCATCATTCATACTCTTTACAATTTCTTAATGTCTGTTTCAGGGAACTTCATGATTGCAATAACGATGGAGGCGGGAACCAGTGGGGTGAAATTGTTACTGGGCCGAGCCAACAAATACGCAGTGGACAAGTGCATTATTTGCCAAAGAGCAACAGAGGATGCCACAGTCAGCACATTGAACGGGAGAAAACGCATCAAAGATGCTGCAGACATTCGAAATGACCATGTTGCAATGCATTTGAAGTCGTTCAATGGCATTGATGAACACTTTGTCTACCACATGACAAATGCTGTTACAAGACTTACACAATGAAAAGTACTCTGAAAAAAATTGCAGAAACGAAAGCATCTTCACCAGAGGAAACGCTGGATGAGCTTGCAAGGGGGCCGCAGCGTCAGGTCTCAGGTGATATCTTGTCCATCCCCTAGTCAACAATGTGATATTTACAATTACAAATGTGTTGTATGTACCTATGCCAAACGCCAGGGTGCATATGAAAAGTATCGAATCTCAGAAATTGAGCGGGCAAAGAAGCTCTTGACGGTAATTGTATTTTTACAGGATGACATCTACACCCGAACCTGTGATTAACAAGATGAACACTCCGTTTTTGGTGCAGACCTTTTCTGCCACAACTTGTGCATAAAATACTATCTGCAGAAATCTGAAAGAGCACAGAGCAGGTCAAATGATGATCCTATGAATAGGAAGAAGAAAGCATGGTTAGCTGTGGTACCTGATATAGAAGTGGGACTGAAACAATGTGATGGGTTTGAACTAAGTCAGATCAGAGACCGCATGAATGTTGAACTTTCAGGCACTCAGGTTACCAATAGGGAAGCAAAGGTCCTGCTTGCAAATCCTTTTGGTTCCAATATTTCCTTCTCTAAACTGAAACAAGTAAATAAATCACTGATGTTTTTCAGCATTAGTGTGACTACTGAAAATATGGCAGACACAATTCGTTCAACAGATCCTGTTTGCCAGTGTGCTGAAATCATCAGACAGAGTCTGTTAGAGTTAGATTTAGATTTTGATTTGCAGGATAGATTCTGTGATGCTCATGATTTAGAAAAGGCCACTGAGAATATGGTAATACCAGGACCCCTCCTAAAATTCTTTGCCAAAATGATTTACAAGCAGGACTTTTGCTTCCCTATTGGTAACCTGAGTGCCTGAAAGTTCAACATTCATGCGGTCTCTGATCTGACTTAGTTCAAACCCATCACCTTGATTCAGGGCCGCTTCTGTATCAGGTACCACAGCTAACCATGCTTTCTTCTTCCTATTCATAGGCTCATCATTTGACCTGCTCTGTGCTCTTTCAGATTTCTGTAGATAGTTTTTTAGACACAACTTGTGGCAGAAAAGGTCTGCACCAAAAACGGAGTGTTCGTCTTGTAAATCGCAGGTTCGGGTGTAGATGTCATCCTGCAAAAATAAAGTTACCGTCAAGAACTTTGCCTGCTCAATTTCTGAGATTCGATACTTTTCATATGCACCCTGGCGTTTGGCATAGGTACATGCCACACATTTGTAATTGTAAATATCACATTGTTGACTAGGGAGTGGACAAGATATCACCTGAGACCTGGTGCTGCGGCCCCTTGCAAGCTCATCCAGCGTTTCTTCTGGTGAAGATGCTTTCGTTTCTGCAATTTTTCAGAGTACTTTTCATAGTGTAAGTCTTGTAACAGCTATTTGTCATGTGGTAGACAGTGTTCATCAGTGCCAATGAACGACTTCAAACACATTGCAACGTGGTCATTTCGAATGTCTGCAGCATCTTTGATGCGTTTTCTCCCATTCAATGTGCTGACTGTGGCATCCTCTGTTGCTCTTTGGCAAATAATGCACTTGTCCACTGCGAATTTGTTGGCTTGGCCCAGTAACAATTTCACCCCACTGGTTCCCGCCTCCATCGTTATTGCAATCAAGAAGTTCCCTGAAACTGACAGTATGAAATTGTAAAGAGTATGAATGATGAGTCCTAGATCTTAGATTCATGGAGCATGTATGTAGGTTCTATGCTAATAGTCATAACCCCAGTACCACATTCGATACAGCATTAAGGCAGCTTCCCCTACATCTAGCTTGCATGGAACCAATAGCCTCATTCTACGTTTTAATCTGTTTAGTGACGTTATAATTTTTAATAATAAAACACTTATGTTGACAGAGTGTGAGACAAGTTGGTGTTGTGGTGGTGAAGGAAAACCCAGTAAGGAGAAGAAGCGCCTTCTGCTCCTTCCTGGGTTTTCCTTCACCATCACAACACCATGCACCATGCACTCATAACTAAATGTTCATTTTCTCTATTGTTGAAAGTGATAAAAGATGGGGAGAGATTGTGACTGTCATTTTCTTTGGAGGGCTACATTCTTCTGTTTTCTTAATGACAGGAAGTTGCATGCTGCCCTCTATTATGGTCAGGCCTACATTAAATGATGCACAGGGGCATCTGTTAAAAGAAAAAAGGAGACATTGCCAACAGCTCACATAATCAGCATATAGCTTTGAGCTAAAAAAGGTGTACATACTGACCAACACTCTCCACGTACATACTGTGTACTTAACAAAAAATATGGTTTATTAATTTTGACGTTTTACGATCTAATGTTATACAACATAATGAAACATGAAAGGGTTAAAGATGCATGTTTATAGGCTTGGATACATCTAACCTAAATTATTCATGCGGCATTCCTCTCAAAATACGATAATAGCCAACTGTAGGTCAGATTTCCTTGGACGTGGTGAGATTTTTACTTTGCACCAGATATCGTGACCTTTTGACCTCTGGCGACCTCAGCTGCATATTAATTTGCATAATTTACATACAGAATTATAGAAGACTTAAATGCAAACATTTTGAGGTATAGTTTGTTGTTCTGTGATTTATACATACAGAGATATAGCTATTTAAGTTTCTACTACCCCTTAATATTTGTCCAAAGGAGCGAGAAATGGGCGTGGCTTATTACATCATTGTCTCGGTTACTGCCAGGGTAGAAAAATTCTACCCAGACTTTTTTCATTTGTCCTATGGTATACTTAAAGATATTAAGAGAAATTTAGGGGACATCTCATGCACACGGGGAACCCCTCAGCAATGGGTTATAAAAATTTCTTCCTGCAGTAGGAAGTCAAGAAGCTGTCTGAAGTTTCTACTGTCCCTTTTTGTGAAGGCCTCGCTTCAGGCACTGGTTTTCGACAGCTGCAAAACTGAGCAGCAATTATTTCATTACCGCACTGTTTCCCTATTTTACATATTGTCAGTTTGAATTTTGTTATGTAAATAGGAGAATCATTCTGCATTTATCTTTGTTAATAAACTTGTAAATAAACTTTTGTTCTGTTTAAGTTTCTGCCCATATTCGTATCCCAAGTTTCAAAAGTTGGTGTTGAATCCTTTTTGTTTATTATAATAAAGAACCTGAGCGGATCTTGTCCGTAACATAAGCCCAAGTGGAAGAGGATGGGAACTTGATCGAAGTGATAAGTTAAGACCTAAGATGCTTATTGGTAATATTGCCCTTGATGAACCGTTGAAATCGGTATGTTACAGTTGCAGGGAAAGTGGGAACCAGAGCCAAACAATGAGATGCAGCTGTAGAAAAGGGGTTCTTTTGTGTTACAGCTTGTGGGGTCTGCCATGGCCATTGTTCAAATATAGAGGGCAATGATAAATGATGGCTTGTCAGAAAAAGATGAAGATATCTGATTTAGTTTTGATAGTATTAATTATAGCTTTTCTTAAACAAATTACAAATAATATTACAACTATAGTACCTATGTATATCATGAAACTTTTGTTCTTTTATAGATTGTCCTTGGTACCGTAAGGTGTTGAAATTGTTTTCAAAACAAAATTTGGAACATATTACTATACTCAGAGATATTAAGTTAAGACTTAAGTTGTTTTGTATATTTTAATTTTTCTAAATTTTTCCTTGGATATTTCATTTTCAAATAAACTGTCTTTTTTAGATAATGAATGAATTGTTTATGATTTTGATAATTCATGATGAAATTGCAATATTAAAAAATAATTATAATATTTCCAATACTATTAGTGTTATGAAGTAATTGATTACCTCATGATATGTTTTGATATTCTGAATCTTTTTTTATTTATTCCATACGATAAAATTGAGATACTTAAAATTTCAATGGCAATATCTCCTATAGAATTTGATATATGGAGATAAGAGTTACATCATATGTGCATTTTTGATATTCTACATCTTTTTTCTTCAAATGCATTTCAAATAAATGACCGTTCTGGAGTTACATCAAGAACCCTCCATTTTTCCTTGTTTTTTATGAATAAAACCAATTTTAATTGCAATATTTCCTACATAATTTGAGGTATAAAGTTAAAAGTCCCATCACATGATGAATTTTAGTATTCTACATCTTTTTTTTTTCATGCATTTCTTGGCCATTAATGCGTGGTAGTAAAGGAGGCCAAAAAAATGTTACCCACCTCTGAGACACATTCCCGCAAAAATCAGATTCTTTGGCATTTTTTCCACATATGAAACCTAATTTCATGTTACTGAAAACTCGTATGGACAGTACTAATATTCTCGTATTTAACTTGTCAAAGAAGTTATTTATATTTTTCGTTCCATTGAAAAATACATACAATATCATGAATCCATAATGCATTACACGAAATGTTTCTAGTATTTCGCTTTCGAAAAATCATATGCACAAATTACTGAAAACTGCGGACTCATTGTCCTGTAAAAATTTTTAGAGTGAAATTTCCCATTAGAGAGAGAGAGAGAGAGAGAGAGAGAGAGAGAGAGAGAGAGAACATATTTGTGTTCCCATAATTGTGTATACACAACCAAATACTGGAGTACCACGATATCCGCGTGCGTTCGGTACAACGGCTCCAAAGATAGGGCTGTGAAAAAAAAAAAAAAACACATACAAATCAATCAGTATATTATTGGGTAAAGACACCAATAAGTGAATAAACAAATAAGTAGCCTGATTTTTCCTTCGTGTGCTAACAGCCATGCGAACACCAAATACAGCAAGTTTCAACTCAACTAATCCGATATTTTTGCCTATTAAAGCATGAATAGCTACACAAAACATTTACTGTGGGAAATCATAAGTAATGGAAATAACAACATGAAGAGATGAAATAAAAGCGGAATGAGAGCTAACCAGCTAAGAGGAGCTCCCATTTGGGAGTTCAAGGAACCCCCACACAGTACACCCCTCATGAAGAAAAGGTTCAAGCTACACCTGAGGCAAGAGGAACAATAGCTGCAGAGAAAAAAAGAAAGGAGGGAGGATCGGCTGATCTACAAATCTCAGCTTAACATGCGGAAATAAATATTACGGCAAACTTTAACAATTTGAAATCACGGGGCTTTACAAAACACTATGCTTTGCATGGAAACTATTTCATTGCGCTAGAACATGTTTTTCAAACCTTTTTGTGCCCATGGCCCCATTTGGCCCATTTTTGGCATTCCTAAGTAGTCGTGGCCCAATGCCCTTTAAAATTGTGTACAAAATAATAATAGAATTTTAATATGGCTTTTAGAACACTTTTGTTAGTTTTATAATATCATTTACATAACTATTTCTTTAGAGCACTTGATTAGTTTACATTTTCATTACTGGAAGAAAATGTTGGCCTTTATTCACTGTTAATAACTCATATATGTTGTAATCAAAACTCAAAGGACATGTATTCACTTATGAAATGAAACACTTTCCAGTATTTCCGTGATTAAATTTTATGGATTGTAATAATAACTCAAAATACTTTTCACTTATGAAAATAAGCACTGGCCTGCATTTAACAGTATTCTAAATAAATTTTGGACATTGAAATAAAAACTAAAATTCCACTTTTTTACTTATGAAGTTAAGCACTGGCGTGCATTTATAGTAATAAAGTTTTCTATTTATGTAATAAAAACTAAATTTACACTTGTACAGCAATTATAGAAATGAAAATAATAGTACTTTATTGTTGGCATACAAAATACTGCATAGATTTGGTAGGTAGTGTGATGGTTGTGCTTGCTTTTTAACTACAAGTTTATCAATTTGTGGGACAGTTGTAGATAATGCACATCTCATATCATGCTCCACATCCAAGCGATTTGTTGTTTTTGTTTTTATTTGTAATAAGCAGCAGCCCGGATTCACATAGGTAAGTAGAAGCAAAAGGTAGAAGGGTTTTTAGCCCAACTTCCTAACTCTAGGATATGATACACTTGCTTGTGACCAGAATTCCTGCATAGAATGTTCTTTAGAAAAATCCTTGATACTTGAATCAAATTCCATTTCTAGAAATTCATGTTGGTCAGGCTCAGGAATAATATCTGGTTCTGCATTAAAAGGGTTTCTTCAAGATCAGGAAAGTATCTGGAAAATTCTTGGCACAAATTATGAAGGTGACTGATTATTTCATTTCTTCTTCTCTTCCTTCAGCCACCTCACAAAGCTTCTCAAACATAGCAAAATTACCAGAGCTAACTTTCCTAGACCAGTTCTTCATCTTGGCAACAAAAGCACGCAATGTGTCAACAAAGTGAATTACTATTGTGTCCTTACCCTGAAGCTTTAGATTAAATTTTATTAAGCTGGTCAAATATGTCAGCTAAATACGCTAAACGTTGTTTCCAGAGTGGATCATTGAAAAAAATAGGCTCCTTATCTTGCATATCCAAAAACATCTTTAGTTCTTCTCTAAGTTCAAAAAACTCTGTTCAGGACATTGCCCTTGGATAGCCATCGAACTTTAGTGTAGAAAAGCAGAAGTTGATTCTCGGAATCTAAATCTTTGCACAACTGTTTGAAAAGACGAGTGTTCACAGGCATAGATTTTACATAATTTACTATCTTTATAGCGTTGTCTAAGCTGGCTTGGAGTTCCCTAGGGAGGGTTTTAGATGCAAATGGCTGACGATAGATCATGCAATGAGTCACTGTAACCTCAGGAGCATTCTCTTTAACTCTAGACACAAAACTCGATTTTGAACCTAACATGACAGGTGCCTCGTCAGTATACACTGCACATACATTCTTCCATGACAGTCCTAACTCACTGAAATAGTATGTTACCTCTTTCATAATATCTTCACCTTTGGTGGTAGTTTCAAGTGGCTGGCAGAAAAGAAATTCCTCTTTAAATTTTCTCTCATAAACGTATCTAGTAAATACAAGAAGTTGCGAATCAGATGAAACATCAGTGGATTCATCTAATTGCAGAGCAAATAAGCCAGCATCTTTTATCTCCCTCATCACTTGTTCTTTTATATCATAGGCATTTCTTCAGTGCGTCTTGATACTATGTTGTCAGAGAGTGATATTTTGATGATTTTTTTTCTCACTATCACCCCCAAAACAAGGTTAACCATCTTTAAAGCACAAGGTTTTATAAGAGTCTTGCCAATGGTATGAGGTTTTTATGTTTAGCTATTTCAAGTGATACCTCATATGAAGCCTGAGTACATTCCTACTTTGCGTCTGAAATACGCACTTGAGTCCAGTTTCATTCGTTTCAAGCTACATTCATTCAGGACAATTTAAGAAATTCACGTCTTTACCAGAATGTTCATGATGAGTCTTGTCAAGATGATTTTTCAGTTTTGAGGGCCTCAAGAAATCATTATCAAGTACTTTCTGACACAAAACACACTGACCCTTTACCACACCCTTATCAATAAATTAAGTAAAACCCATATTGATATATTCCTCACAGAAACTTCTTTTAGATTTCTTTCCATCTGCCATGTTACAAGAGATTGAGACCCTGAAAAAATAGAAGAGGACAGTGCTCAGTATATTACTGATCTAACGCACACACACACAACTCTCTCTCTCTCTCTCTCTCTCTCTCTCTCTCTCGTCTCTCTCTCTCTCTCTCTCTCTCTCATTTTGTGTTTCATTATTTCTAGATTTTTTCACTTTTAAATATTGTTGAAAGATGCTCGTGTCATGGCCCCCCTCAGAACCCGCCATGGCCCACAGGTTGAAAACCACTGCGCTAGAGAAATACCGTCAAGTCCGGTATAAGCAACGAGTAAATACATGTCCATGCTTAACTAACAAAGAATCGCTAAAAAAAGTACTCATAGTATAAGTCACGACGTAAAACAACGAGTCCGAAAATCTTCAAATTAAGGCGCAGAGCTGAGCGCGGGAATACAGTGAAAATGAAACACAATAACCTCCAATTTCAAATAACCGTAAATATGAACAAAATCAATGAAGAACATAAACTCATTGTCAAGCAACTTAGGTCTACCGCCTGTTTTCTCGTGACCCAACTGCTTTGCCTCATAATATCCATGCACGACACTTACTATACGCTCCTGTTACTCGAACTAATCAGGTTCTTGACCTGCAAAACACTGGTGAATTATGCTATCCAAATAATCGTTACTAAAGAGTCGTGAATTACAAAAATGTGCATTTATTTAAAAAAAAGCAAAGTATTAACTGAATAACACAGATTCTTAACAGAATGATAAATGGAATGTTATCTCAAAGTCCAAATAACTCAGAATAACCCTCGGTAATCTAACAGTCTACACAGTAATTACTCAACACCATTTCTCCAATGAATAATGCCACTCTTCTCCAATTACAGTTCCCTCTACCAGAATAGTTTCTCTCTACTAGAATCGCTGTTAGGAGACAGAACACTCGATAAGCCCAAGAACATAATTAAAAGATCACATAAACAGGTTATCTCTGAAATAAATATTCAAATGCAGTCCAGCCACACTTTGGCTAAAACAGATATAATAACAATCACCCATTCCAGCACAATTTCACTTTCACTGAACAGACAGAAACCAGTCATATCCAGTTTCAAAGGCACCTTTGACAAACGCCCATAACGACAGACGAGCGTTGACCTGCTTAGGTGAGGATTTTAATATCACACCACCCAAAAAGACCTATCAGCATTTTCTAAGCTGAGATGTTCTCTGTCTCCATGGGAAGCTAAAAACGATGATTCCCAATTTCTGAGGAATGTCAAAGCACGTGACATACAACGATGTCTCATACTATCATATCATATTATAGTATTTTAAAATATCTATAGCAAATTCCCCCTTTTTATGTTACAGATAGCTCGGCCACCATTAAAGCTAACACCAGCCTAGCCACAGGTCACATAAAAGAGCTCATATATATAAAAAAAACACATTGGCAGGCTCATAAACACTATGTTAACTGCACGTCTCTGGCAGCACAACGTAATGTCTATCACACATTATCTCCTGCATATGGGCTATAATAGCAATGGAAAATGTCTCCTCATCTTGAACTTTCACACACTCCTATGCATGTGATTGGTCTGCTGCTGTACAGACATGTGAAACACGCTGTAGAAAGGCGAAACGTCATCCCTGCGGAAGATAACTGATAACTCCCGTAGACCAGAAGCGCTTTGGAACCCCGTAGACTCGTAGATTCTCTCGTATGTGGGAACATCAACAACATCTCTGCAACGGCTGGTGGGAGTCTTGCTAGCGTTGGGGAACGATGTTTATGGTGTATCAGTGTGTCAGTCATGTCATCGGTCAATTAAAGAAAAATTAACCCCAGACATACATCTATCAAATAATTCCCTCAAAAATTCCCAAAAATACTAACTGAACATCTCCCAGTTAACCCCATTAATATGACCACTGATCTACAACTTGTGAAGGAACTCCATAGGATCACTAAATCACAAATCATTATCATAACCCCGCAAAGAAAAATACTAAATTCTCCAACTCAATTCTCCAAATTCACACACTAGCACACATACTCACCCAGAACTCACAGAAACTCCACGGACTTCTGTCATTATATTTCAAACTCACAAATTCTCACAAGGAAGAGAAAAGAAGTAATGAACCCGAAAAAAAAACTCATAAGTCCCAGCCCCAAGTTATCACCAAAAATGTTCTCTCAAGCTCTGACATTTCAACAACCCACAAAATCAGTAAAAACTCTCCAATGTCTAACAGCAAAACCCCTTTTAACTGCTTGTATAATTAACCTCTATAGAATATAATGTCAAACATCCTCCTATGTAATTCACAAACCCCAACAAATCATAACTCCCGCCCAAAATGGAAATGCTATTTAAAGCTCAACCACGATTACATCTCGTAGGAAAAAAAATAAAAATAAAAAAAAAGATAACAACAATAAGTGAACTTTCCCCATTACAAAGCACATAATATATATATAATATACATAACCCGGCGCTTTCCCCTGTCATGGAATTTTGCCATCGCAACTTTTTCATCTATCAGACATGGCCGGAAACAATCCCCTTACACAGTAAATCTCCGTGAAATGCCAATGAAGTAATGCCACTCGCCTCCATTAGTCACGAAACCAAAAGAACCACAGAACCCCTCTTTTGGCTCGTAAAACCCAAGAAATTCAACTCCAAAAATCATAACCACAAAAAAAAGTCACCCCCAAAAGATTAACGCCATCCCTTTATATCCCCATTTTAATAATAATACCACTCCGGTGATAAAAATATTTCCCTCCATTTAATTAATAACCCCACATGGAACAAAATCAAGTCTCCGAAAAAATGTTATCTCAAAGCAGGGTAATCAAAAAAGGAAACTCCGTCTCCAAAAAAGAAAGAAAGAAAAAAAAAATGCACTCAAAGCATCTAGCTGATACACTAAAAAATATTGCCCCATATCTCCTCATAAAGGTTTCTCCTTGCAACAAACATGGCTGCAAAATAATTGAACTAAACATAGTTCTCACCAACATAGGCCTAAACTGTGGAATATCTCAAAAAAAAATAAATAAATAAAAAATATCAAATGGCCCAAAATATTATATCTCCAATTACATCTCCAATTCTCCAGTAAAATAACTGAATGTTATAGTAAAAAACTATAAACCCTCTGTTTAGCGTAACTGCTGAGAAAGGGCAAAAAACTTGGCAAATAAAATTGCCCAGGAAATTCTAGAAAAAATCACCAGTGTGCCATAACACATTACAACAGAACTCCAAATATAAAGTGTCTAAGCAAAGACTTTCCCATATGCACTATGGCATAGGCCAATAGAAACTTAGCCAAATTTCCTATCTCTGGCAAAGTTGCAACAACACACAATTGTGCAAGAGGCCAACAATTTCTGGAACACAAATATCCAGAGAAAAAAAAATGTAGTGCCATTACGTATACATTCAAAAATGCTAAAATTCTCCCATAAATCTCTCTGCAGCATCAAACAGCTGAAATCATAAACACATACCCGAACAATGACTCCAAGTCACGAAATGAGATATTAAAAATTCACACAAACTGCTCGGAGAGAAAAATAAATTCAAATTCGCCCATGATAAAAAAAAACTTACGTCAGCGATGGCTAACATCCAAAAAAAAGGAAAGAAAAATCAATGGCACTGTCAACTATTCCCGTGACACCTGTAACATCTGTGACTCACGTAGACTTCAAGCAATTATCTGCTGAACTCATAGAAAAAAAGAAAACTAAATCTGTGGTTAGTTCCTCCCAAATTCAAAAAACATCACCATCCTTAATAATCATTACAACACCCATGTTAGTATAAAAATAATAACACCAATATCAGTATTATCAGTAGAATTCGCCAGTATCAGTAGTATCAGCAGACATTAGTACTCACCCATTCACCAGTATTAAGTATCAGAATCACCAACTATCAGTATTATCAAATTCACCAAAATTCACCAGAAATTGTTATCACCACCATATCATTGGCACATTCCCCAAAAATTATTACCACCATGAACTCTGACAGAATCCCCATAAATATCTCCAGTAATGATAATTCTACTTAAGTACCGGTCCCCCTCGTAAAAGAAAATATCTCCGGTAATAACCTAAATAATAATAATTCTCAGTAAATATCTCCAGTAACACCAATAAAAGCATTAATATTGCTATTTCCCCAGTATTGATCACCCATTGCCACACCAGGCATAACTCCAAAATCAACACCACTCATCACTCCCAAGTATCATCACCACTCAGCAGTACCAGGTACCCATTCATCACCAATGGCATCACCAATTGACATCACTAGGTACAACACCAATCATCACCAATCACCACCATTTTAAAGTAATCTCCACATCTCAAACAAATCTCCATTATAAAATAATATCTTTATCCCCAGTTATAATTATGCCCTCTAACATTGCGTAAAAGCATTCTCCAACGCATAAGGAAAACTTTCACCACATTCATTTGCATCTCATTTCCATTTTCTCTTCACTCAAGAGAAAGAAAAAAATCTTTCTAAAAGAAACCCTACGGGCATATCATATGTTATCAGCTGATATGACGGCATTGAACTTTCCTATTCAAGGCCAAACTCACCCCCTTACCCCGACACAAAAAAATAAAAGAGAAGTTCACACCCCCTGTTGGCACAACCCCATGAAAGACAGTAGCCTCCCTGCTGCTCTCCCCCTCGGTCGCTCAGTAAAAATTGTGCTGAGTGCGTATACATGAGCGGGCGCTCTGTCTCCGAGGCAAAAAATGCAATTCAAGCAACAGTGTCGCATGTATGAAAATCATTCATATACACATGTATGTATTAAAACAAAGACGAATGCGTCTCTTCTAAACATGTGCTAAAATAAAACTTAACACATTCTGCTACTTTGAGGGAACCATATGGTAATCTAAACTGCCTATTTAAAATTGTTCACACACAAAGTTAAAAAAGACACCAGGGCCTAAAAAAAAACACAGTAACACTCACGCCATCGATGGAGAAGACCATCCCAGAATCTGCGCAATTACAAACACGCGAATCTAGTTGGCACAACGCACTCTGCAAAAACCGCGCGGCACGAAAGCACTTGCTGATCGTTCACTCACAAGCTACACTGGGCAACTCATCCTAACGAACGCCACGGGACGGGCGAATTTGCTGACCCTAATCAAAAAAATTTCTTCTCAGTACCAGAGCCCACGGATGGATAATTCTCATCCCCTGTCACCTACTAACTGAAATCTAACACATTCCACAACCAGACTTTCTGAAAACGATATCTTATAGCTGCTACTAATCTCACAAAAGGCTTTTTCGTTCAAACACAAGCTGCCACCACTAATAACGGAACGACAATTATCTCGTTATTCATTTTGGTAGCGATAGGCCAGAGCGGCAGACAGCTGGCAATTGGCAATGCTTTCTCTCTCTCTCTCTCTCTCTCTCTCTCTCTCGACTGGCAACAGCTCTCTCTCTCTCTCTCTCTCCATTATCTAGGTCATCAAATCAGAGTTGTGAATTACAAACATATGCATTTATTTAAAAGCAAAGTATTAAATGAATAACTCAGATTCTTAACAGAATGATTAAATGGAATGTTAACTCAAAGCCCAAATAACTCAGATAACCCTCGGTAATCTAACAGTCTACACAGTAATTAGTCAACACCATTTCTCCAATGAATAATCCCACTCTTCTCAATTATAGTTCCCTCTACCAGAATAGTTCTCTCTACTAGAATCGCCTGTTAGGAGACAGAACACTCTGATAAGCCCAAGAACATAATTAAAAGATCACATAAACAGGTTATCTTTATGTGTGATTAGTGCTGAAATGGGTAAGCATACGTTTATGCCCAAGTGTATCTTTGTCTTTTTATATCCTAAACATTTGTTTCAGAGATGTCTTCTTTCATATGACTTTTGTTCCAGGAGAACTGATTTATATTATTTTGATTTATTTACAATTTATTTACGTGGGATTCCTTTCCTATTTTAAACAGACGGATCTGGAAATGAAGTGGTGTGGAGAGACATTAATGGCCTGTTTGATTGCCTATCTTATGACTGATGTCTAGTTATTGTAGAGAAACGGGTGGACGGGTTTTGGCCGGCCGATCCCAAGGGTTATTTTGGTTTCCTATTTTGAATTATACCTTTTTTTTTATAATGGTGCATTATTTGGGTCATATTTAGTTAATCATTTTGTTCTTTGAGAATTTGACTTATTCAGTTAATCCTTTGATTTTTAGTAAATAAAGTTTATTTTCATAATTTATGACTGATTTGACCACCTAGGTAGTTTTGGTTTTGTGTGGGTGTTTGTGTGTGTGTGTGTGTGTGTGAGAGAGAGAGAGAGAGAGAGAGAGAGGTTATACGTGCAGTGTTATGCTTCTTGTGTCATTGCTACCAGAGTACCTCGAAGAGGTAAGTTTTACATATCGTATCCTCTCTGAGGGTGTAGCAGTGGTAGCACCGTAAAAATTTTTCTTTGGGATACGTTTTGGATAGGCTGATTGTGTAAATGAATTAGGGAATCGTTATCATTCGAATTGGTGATAGTAGTTAAAGATAGTCATTAAGCGTTGTTCTGGTACTGGGATGAAGTTCTTTTGGTTAGGGTCAGCATATTCATCAACTAAGAGATGCCATCTGATATTACCCTTGATGGCAGTTGTTGAGCAAGACAGAGTTGTTGTGGCTCCTATGGCTTCGGTTGTCCGGCCTTCTTTCAGTCCGGGTTTTTTGGGTTTCTTTGTTAGCTCTTAGAATTTTTCTTTTTTGGATATTCATTTTTCTGATTTCTTTTCTATGTGGGTTCAGTAGACAATTGTTTTGGAGTCTGCGTTAGTCACGGATGTCACAGGTGTCATGGGAGTGGCGCCAACAATGCCATTGGATTTCCTTTTTTCTTTTTGGATGTTTTAGTCAATCGCTGCTGTAAGTTTTTTTATAGGACATATCACAAGTGAATTTGAATGTTGAGTTTTCCCTCTCAGAACTGTTTGCGTAGATTATGTATCTCAGTCCGTGACATGAGATCATTTTTCAGTGATACATTTTTATAGTTTCAGTTGTTTGTTGCTGCAAAAAATTTAGAGGAGAATTTAGAGATTTTTAGATGTGTGAATAATGGCACTGCATTTTTTTCTGGATATTTATTTTCCAGAGATTGTTCCATTTCCAGGGCTCTTGCACAATACCCTTGTTGTTTATTGAGTTGCTGTGATAGTGAGATAGAGCCAATATCAAATGAGTTGTCGGTTTTCCTTTATTTTCTCTTTTTCAAGTCCATGAGCATGTGTCGCAAGGTACAACAATTGTATAGCATTGTGTTTCAGAGAATTGCCGGAGTTTTGGGAATATTTCCAAGCGTCTATCACATGAGAATTTGGTTTTTTTGCTCATGGTTGTTTACGTGTCAGGGTCGCTAGTGATGGAGGCTGATTAAGTTTCTGGTTGCCTGTGCCGAAGTGGATAGGGGGAAGCTTTTGTTTAGACACTTCGGGTTTGTTGTTTTGTTTGTAAGTTTTCCCAAACTGATGAATTTTTCTAGGCAATTTTGGGAGTACTGATACTTTTATTTTGGCACTTTTTGCCCTTCGCAGTAGAATTATGCTAAACGGTAATTTTTCGAGGGTGTTTATAGATTGGCACAATATTTAGAGTCTGACCATGAGGCCATTAGGGGTATAATATTCTGGCCGTGTGGTATTTTGCATGAAGAGGCTCCAGAGAAAGGCAAGGCCCCACCGAATCCGTCGCGTGCGTCCAACACTGTCTATGAGCATGTCCGTCTTCTGCGTGAGTGGCCCAACCAGACAAACGAGTGACGGCGTTACCAAGACGGACCAGTTCACACTTCAGCAGGCACTTTTCCCGTATGAAGGGAATGCACAAAGGTTTTGCTCTGACTCGTTGCTGTCAACAGTAGGGAAATTTGGATCCATGACATAAGTTGAGAACGAGGAAAGAATATGCAACACTTTCTTTCATAAGTTACGACAACGTCCAGACAAGTTTTTTTAATATTGTCGGATGCCGCTGAAAACCTTTGACTCAATTGACGAATATCAAAATTTGATACCAGTTACAGAAGATCAATATCAACGTAAGAAACTTGTAGTAACTCTGAGGGAAGGATTACTGATTTCGAAATTTGTAAAGTTGCACTTCATTTTATTTAATACAAAAATTAAGATGTGTAGATTGTGTGTGAACTGAACATTTTGTTACAGTAACTTCTGAAACAAAGGTATTTACATATATGTATCCATTAAAATATAATAAAAAAACTACTTGAAACCTTTTATCATAAACCACAAATCATCGCATTTGATTATAACTCAAAGTTGGGCAGGTGGTTCAAATGCAGGTTGTTGTAGGTCTACCATAATTTCTTCCTTGATGCGGACCCCAACTAGGAGAAGCACGTCCAAGTGCGGCTAAAACAAAACTTTTTGTTCCTTGTGCGTCCTGTCCGGTAACGCGCTGACGCCCACCCATGTTTTCATGCGGCGTGTGGGGCCACTTGTATTTGAACTATGACAGTTGATCGAAACGCTAGCCGTGTTGGACAGACGGCGGCCGCTGAGGTGGATTCGATGGGGCCTTAGCCTTAGCCAGCATTTTTCTTAATCCTTTTTCGATCCTCAGCATCCCTTTTGGTCAGGCCTAACGCAGTTTTAGCACCCCCTCACCCCCTACATTGGTTCAAACCACCTATGTTACTACAAAGATAAAGTAAAAACAAGTGCGGTACATCTTGATCATATATTTGGTTCATTCTCCAAAACAAAAACAGTAATTATGGCAATAGCATTGGCAAAAACAATAAGAAAAAAAGGAAAGATCATGGATAAATTCAATAAAAGATACTCATCAAATGCGATTTTTTATATTTTACGCCACATATGTGATGCACCCCAGGTTAAGAAACGTTGGTCTAAACATATGGTGGAGAGAGCCATGTTTTAGCCTGCTGTTTTGGATTTTTGTGGAACATATAGGCTTCAGTTATTTGGTTACATTATAATTCTTTGGAGACAGTATGTTTTTATTTATTTATTTATTTTTTTTTCGGTGCCAGTGCAAACCTTTGGGATAGAAGGTATATGGTATGCTTCGAGTGCAACTTGGGGAAGGGACTTTTTTTGGATTACCCCGCTTGGAGGTATAGCGATTGGGGTACTTGTTTTTATAACATATGTGGGTATTATAAAGTGGAGGGGAATATTTTTGTTTGTTTGGGTCGTATTGATGATAATATGGTGGTAATGTGGGTGGTGTTTACATTATTATTGTTGGTTTTTGTGATGAGACACAATATTGAGTGCAAGTTCCCCTTAATGATAGGCGATTTGTGTTTATAATGCTGTTTTAGCTGATGATGTTATTTTCAAACCAGGTATATTGATAGTTCAGTTCACGAGACAAGCATTTTCTTTTTGGTACTAGTTGAGGTCAGCGGAAAGCTGTTGCAAGTACTGTGTTTACGAATTGTGGAATATTGAAGTTATTGGAGTTGGAATTAATTGTCTTTTAGCACTTTGGTGATTGGTGACAGTCTTTGCTTATTGATGATAGATAGTGGATTTTCAGGACTTTTTGTTTTGGTTAGTGTTCGGACTAAGTTTGGTTTAAATTTGCAGTTTTCTGTGGTTGAGCTGTGATAATTCATTTGTGAGATTTGAGGAAGTACCTTCTACACTATGTTGTTCTTTTGTTTTTTTGAAGACCGATATGGTGATAATGTTTCAATATTTGGGCATTTTGCAGCAGACATGAGTCAGCTAATGCATGCATTCGAGAACGTTACGTTGCAATAGGGGAGATAACGTGTTCTTGATGATTAGCGTTGGGTGTCGGTTATTTTATAATTTGGGGCCTTAGTTTTTTCTTTCTGTTTTGAGTCGCTCGAGCGAAATAAGGGGATATGTTTGGGGTTCTTATTGATTTTGTTTGGGGTTTAATGTAGATTCAGAGTACAAGAGAACATTTTTAGAGTAGGGTGCTGGTTTGGTTACTTTTTTGGGAGGGGGTAATTTTCTTTTCTTTTTTTCTAAACTAAAGGTATTTTCGTACATGTGAGCAATGGTGAGTTTAGATGTAAGGACAGTAGTCCGTAGAATTTTTGTGATTTTCGATTTCTAGTTCATTTTATTTTCTACACAAAAGCGCAACGATTTGGTGAAATAGGTATATCCCTATTTTTGGTAACAATGTAAGAGCTTACCGTTCTGTTTCTTTTTTAGAATAATGGGGTATGGGGTTTAGTGAGTGTTTGTTATTATTATTGAGGAATTTAGTATTTTCTTTAAAGGGGGCAATATTTAGTGCTTTGGCGATATGCGCTGTGTTTTTGGATATTGTTAATGATGATTTCTTATGAGGTTACTTCTCACAGGTTTTTGGCTCGTTTTCTCTTGAGTGTTGAATTGATTTGGCATGTTCAGTTCTTTGATTTGAGGTAAGAAATAGTTTGCTGGTTATGATGTATATATTCAGTTGTTTTGGCACAGTATAGTTTGTTGTATTAGTAGTGTTAATTGGACAACGTTCAGTTAGTATTTCTTGGAATTTTGATATCATTATTTTGTTAATCCTTGACAGATATATATTTAGGTTAATTCCTCTTTAATTGACCATGACATGACTGACGAAAATACTTAAAGCACCATAAAGTACCACTCCCTAAGCTTCAATGGGATAAGCCAGCAAGACGTCCTTCAGCTACAACTCGTGGGGCAAGGAGTCGCATGTTGTCGTCATGCGAAAAGGGGATGCTCACCTTATATCAGAATGTCCAAGTCAGGGAGGGTTTACAACGCCTTTTGGATGATAATGGGTGTGGTAGTCGTCAGTTGTCTTCCCACTTGGAGACGTTTTCCGGAAGATTTTCTATAACGTGTGCCATGGGTCTGTGCAGCTGCAGGCCAAGCACACACACACGCACAGGAGCGTTTATTATTGCCTGAGACAAGCTATTGAGATTCATTTTATATGATGGACCTTGTGCTGCCAGGGACGTGCAGTTTTCATATCAATATGGTATTTGTTGAGCCGGCCCAGTGTGTCTTTTTTTAAATTTTATATAAACTATTTTGTATGAACTATTGCTGGGCAGGAGCCTATCAGAGTAGGTGGGCCGTGCATCTGAAATGAGTATTGTTAATATATTATAAACACCCTTGTATGCAATTCATTAACTTGCAGATATTGAACCAGTTTACATTAGTCTTTGAAATGGTGGTGTCGGACGGGAGAGGAATGTCTTTGTAACGAGATCTATTGCTCAAGGTCACCTTGAACATTATTTTTTTGTAATTGTCAATCATTGACTCCCCCATGGAGACCAAGCCATGGGTTCTTGAAATGTGGACACATCATTTCTAGATGGAGCGGATGTTGAGGATCGTGGCGCTGTCTCAGCCACGATCAAGGGCAAAGACAGGTCGCGCTTATGTTCATGTATGGACGGAAGTAAGTACTCTTTCGAATCTGGTTTTAGTTGGTTTCCTGGCTGGGACCATTAGCCGTGTATGGCGTCATGAACTTGTTACGTATCAGTGACGTCATCTCAAGGGGAGTTTGTATATATATATCTATCTATATATATATATATATATATATATATATATATATATTATATATATATATATATATATATATATATATATATATGTGTGTGTGTGTGTGTGTGTGTGAATAACTTGATCACGAGGTATATAAAAACGTTATGCTGTATATAAATAAGGTGTTGTCAAGGAGGAGATGGAAAAAGCCCGACGTAATTTCAACTATTCGATTCCCGCTGATTGGAAACACGCATTAAGGCAAGAAATATATGGGAAAAAACTTCATAGAACTACAGACACATTGATTAGAAAAATAGATGGGAAAATTTTAAATAAAATAAACCTTATCGACAACAGATTGGACCAATAAGCTAGAAGTGATTGTGTAGTGAATTTATCAAGCAAACAAATAAGTGAAAATGCAGTGCGCCTTAGGCTTTGGTTTGTCCTTTTTTTTTGCTGTTGTAACAAACCCTTCGGCTTTGATCAATAGCGACATCTTTATATAAGTTTGAAAAATATTATGACCTACCACAAACTCATTTGGAGATTATCAAAGGCCATGGCATATAGTGCTGCGTATGCCTATCCTGAAAATAACTTCCCCGCTCACTACAGAAAAGTTTAAAAGAACCGAAGAATGATAGTAGCTTACACATTACTAATGCTGATATATCCAATTGTTTAGTAGTTCTGGACAAAACTGACTACATAGCACGCATGCATACTTTATTAGAAGATGAAACAACTTACAAAAAACTCACGAACAATCCGTTGGACCAAGTAATAAAAAAACTTTAATATCACTAAGAAACAAATTCTTAAAGATTAAAAAGAACTCTTGTGTAAATTAACTGTAAAGAGTCCCTCATTACCTTATTTATATGGCCTAGTTAAAAATTAAAACTCAAGGAAAACAATCCTATGAGGCCAATTATTGGTACTGTAGGATCAGTTGCTTATAAACTATCTAATATATTACTAAACTGTTATCCCCTCTACTTGGAATTGTATCTAATTCACACATCCGAATTCCCTTGATCTTGTTGAAAAATTAAATAACATTGTACTAAACCCTAGTGATATCTTTGTCAGTTTTGATGTATGTTCCTTGTTTACAATATTGACGCTGTGCTAGAATATTTAAGTAATGAACTTGTATTGCATGAATTACCTATGTCCGTTAGTCACATGATTTCATTAAGTTGTGTATTTGTGATTGCAGATTTATTTTCAATGGAGAATATTACCAACAAATATTTGGTATGGCCATGGGTAACCCTTTATCACCTCTCCTTCCAAACTTATATATGGATTTTTTTTGAAAGACAACACCACCCGAATATCACACATGTCCCCTTAAAATGGTTCAGATACGTAGGGTGACATCTTAGTAGTCTTACCTGTTGGTATCAATGTAAATGATTTATTGTCTAAATTGAATAATTTAGTGCCATCCATAAAATTCACTGTTGAAATTGGAAATAACATGCATCCCTTTTGTACATTTTATTCTGGCCACCATCTTAATATTAAATTAAAATTTTTTCTTCTATGTTCTTACGTGCTTTGCGTATGCGAGTCCACATTATCTTGACCAAGAATAGAATACATAAAAAAGATAGGAAACAATCTCTGCTACCACCTCATATAATTGATTTATGTTATCAAAAAGCTCACAAAAAGTTTTATAGTGTTGCTAGTAATGAAAAAGAAACCCGTAAAAATGTACTTTAGCCTGCCTCACTTTCGTGAATTTGAAAACATAAAATCGTTTATTTATATCGTTTAATGTTAACGGTGTGTCTTCTTATAACAATACATTAAAGATATGATAATTAAGAAAAAGTCCCGTAACAAAAAACACATAATTTACAAAATTCCTTGTAAGGATTGTCATCTTTTTACGTCGGTTAGTCAAGTAAAATTTATGTGTAAGTATTAAGCAGCTTATGATTCAGTTAGAACAGCCCAACTTCAATAACACATTTTATCCATCTGAGCGAAAAATCTCATTGTATAAATTGGGGCGATACCTCTGTAATTGCTAGGTCTAATGACTATGTTCAAGAAATTTACTGGAATCAGCCCTTGTACAAATCACTAATAAAAACAGCTTAAATCTTAGTCTGGGATTGTACATTTATACCCATATATTTGTAAAATGTTTATGAAGGACCTTAGATATATGAACTACTAATTAATTTGTCCCACATGCATATATTTATCTCTCTCTCTCTCTCTCTTTCTCTCTCTCTCTCTCTTGTGCTTGCTATATTTATATCATATTTTCGTCTTTTCATTAATTTTTTGGAACATTTTTGTAAATTTCATGTTAACTAATGATTGTTTTGCCATTAAAAATTTGCATTGACAAGGGACAGTGCCTAAATCCTTATCTATTTTTTTTTGGGATGTTACTAAGTCGTATATGCCTTCTTGTTTTTTCAAAATGTATTGTTTTCTGGATGAATCATCTGTTAAGCACGTGTGTGTTCCTCCAAGGTGTGGTTACCTAATATCTCTAATTTTGCCTGCGTTTTTTGTTTCTGTAGAGTGAATAGGCCCTTATGCTAATCTAGTAATCTCAGTTGGATATTAAGCCTACTTGTACTATTTTTTTGTATTTTGCTCTGTATGATCAGTTGTGCCTAAGTAAACGGGTCGTGCTCGACCAGAAAACGTTCCTTGGATTTTCTCGCCTTTTTTTCCGTTTTCCTCTTGGTGGCAACACCTTTATGTATATATATATATATATAATATATATATATATATCTATATATATATATATATATATATATAAATGATGTAAGGAATTGCTTGAAATGGCGGATCAATGAAAATAATATATTGAATAATATATTGATCCTATTTCCGGACGATATTTGACTGATGGCCAAGCACTCCGTTGACAAGGAATACCATACGCAGTTTTTCTAAATTCAGATTTATCAACGCTGTCCAAGAATTTTGTAACTGTCTGAAATTAGTACATACACACAGCCATAAAACTCTCTGGATTTGCCAAAAATATTTACTTTTTGTATTAATCATACTTTATAATTCAGCAACCATTTTTTTAATTTACTATGTAAGCTAGTAAAGTAAATAAATGTTAATTGTTTAAGTATATATTTTATTTTAGATTTTCATAGAATTCATATCAGTTATCATTGGCATTAGTTACGTTATACTGTTATACGCCTAATATTTAAAAATAATTCGCCATGACTTTCAAAACACTAATATGTTCGGTCATTGAACGAATGCCATGTTACTTGCGAATGTGTGTGTGTGTGTGTGTGTGAGAGAGAGAGAGAGAGAGAGAGAGAGAGAGAGAGAGAGAGAGAGAGAGAGCTGGGAGGGGGTTGGGGTGGACGTGATTGTCATGTAAACGGTAAGAACAGAGGTCATTATAGTTTTTCTTTTTAACGCTGCTACCGCCACACCGCGAATCTCCCCAGAGAGAAATTTTAGTCTCTGTATGCTGTATAAAGTAGCTACATATTTTGTATATGGTTTAGGTTGAAAGGATATAAGAGTACTCTTGGAAAGTATACATTTGAAATTAAGTGATGAATTTTGATACTTTTGGGCTAGGCAGTACTATACGTAAATTCCGCTACTGTTTTAACTTCGCTTTTGTTTAGCTTCTAACCCTTTACTCTAACCTTGTATAAAGTGGGCAAGAAGAAAAGCCCTTGGCTGTAGAGGGATTAGGCATTGCCCTTCCAAATGGTATTCTCTACACGGCCCGTCTACTAATTGCCTGAAGGTAACGGATCTGAATACAGTATATGAACGAAGACCCCATCTCTTTTCTTTTCCTTTTCGCACGAAGTTAATAACTTTTCTGCCAGATGAATGCATGTATTGAATTTCTTTTCCGGAGCATATTTCACTCACTCTTGTTATTATTCTTTTAAAATTAAATCAACTGGTTCATGAACTCCCAGAAAATATGTTAGGGCGTCAAATGACTGTATATCATCATAGACAACTTCCGATAAACTAATATTATCTATCATTCTTTATGTGAACACTGCTTTTTATTAGGGCTTGTGCCTTGTATGATAATGCGCCCTATGAGGTAATGTTGACTAGCGATAATCTTACGCTAAAGTCGGGTTTGGTATGCACTTCCATCTCAATGGGAGTGGTCTGGGGGTTTGTAGATCACTTACGAAGCGGGTATATCTTGTTGGTTATTACGACGAGTGTTAAACTCATGTTGGTTCGGTGAGGAGGTTCTTGTAGAAAACACTAAGTATAAAAAAATTATATATTCTTCTGAAGTTTTACATGGTGAAGATCAGGTATGATTGTACAAGTCTTCTAATAACGATAGCTTGATCGCTTCTGCCAATGATGATGGCTAATCCTATTCCTCTACATGATAAAGCTTAGGTAAAGAGGTACAGGTCTTCTAATGACGATAGCTAACTCTGTTCTGCCTGTCTACCATTCTCTCTTACAAGTTATGAAGAAAAACAGACAGTAGTTCGAACATATGAACATACTATCAGATGACATAGTTACATACGAACACACAATCAAATGAGACACGCTACAGACCACGTAGCCGCTTGAGCTATAGGTCACGGTGTTTGTCTCAAGCAGGAAGCTTGGACTAAAGTTTATAAACAATTGAATGACTACAGGTGACGGCATGTTATCTTAGCCTACATACTTATTGTATACGTCATCTTTAGCGTCTCTAGTCTGATCACATTCCTGCAAGCAATCTGGTTGACCTCTTTAGTTTTAGACTTTTATATATATGGACTAACATTCCATATTTTTATATGTAAACACTTACATCAGCTCGGTCAGCTACAAACCAACTACTGAATATTACTCGAACTTGACTTGCATTTGACTTATAGGAGTGTGATACAGACACTATGTGAATATATATATATATATATATATATATATATATAATATATATATATATATATATATATATATTGTAAATAAAAATTCATGGTGTACATGAAATGATTCAAGTAATAAAATATAAAACAATGATATTGGTAAATAATATGATCACGTGATATATAAGATACAGTTTTTCACTTCATCTCATTAAGATACATATGCTACAGAAAATACTAATGTACTCCGATAATTGCATAGAATGAAGATTAACATGATTAATCATATACTAACTCATAAATAACTGCAGATATTGGTAAGATAAAAGGTAACAGATTGATTATAGGCTACCTGATTTGTTTATAACATCTGTATATGGAGTTCATATAATTATGATTAATATATGTGCACTTTAAATAGATTCCTATTGCGTACACGCAAAAGATATATTTTCGATTCCGTTATTTATGATCATTTATATATAGATTCCTAGTGCGTATACACGCGTATATATTTCGATTCTGTTATTTATGATCATTTATATATGATTCCTATGCGTACACGCAAAAAAATATTTCGATTCTGATATGATCATTTATATAAGAGATTCCTATTTGCGTACACGCAAAGATATTTAGACTCTGTTATTTATGTCAATTATATATAGGATACATGATACTTTATATATATAGGATACATGACCGAGGTTATACACTTCACTTTTAACTAGCGTTCGAAACAACTTTTCGTCCATTACACAGTTCCAGACATCCACCTATAGCCAAATGAAACGCCTATTTCACAGGGTTAAAACAAGGGGAAAATTTGCCAGGGCGGGTCCAACGTTCTATTTTGCGCTCATACTTATTCTCTGCATCCTAAGCAACACGATTACGTTCGCGATGAATAAAAAACATCCCAGCACGAGTCCTTCGCCAGCAAAGTAGAGTTGAATATCCTTCGGGTCGTAATTGTCGGAAGTATGTCCCTTTTGTAGTCGAATTCCGACAGCCGCTGGAGCGTTCCGCATGAAAACGAGATTAACGACGAGATACGGTGTCGGTCGAAGAAGTCCATGAAATTCCTTTCACATCGTAGGCGGTTGTTACTTGACTGTAGTCGTGAATGGTCCGCAAAAAGTGGGCGACGAGAACGATTTTTTTGAAGTTGCGATGTGAAACTCTCGTACTGCAGGATACTGTAACCAGGTTCCATTAATCAGCCTGCAAGTGAAATTATACTTGTCACAAGGGCAGAGTAAATTCAGACAACATCCAAATACGGGAGGGGGGAGAGAGCCATTTAGACCAGAACTTAACCCACATGAATTCGCTGATATTTAGGAATTCAAAAGAGTCCGCTGTACAAACTTTTTATCCATGGCATTAACAATGAGTGAACCTATCCAGGTCTATGAGGACTGTAAAAAATATCCATAATTATAAAAAATAAACAGATATTCAACACGAATCCCAAAGAAAATTCGATATTACTGGTAGTAAGTTACTAGACAAAGAAGTGTGAAACGGAGCTATTTGTAAGATTGCCAGGCAACATAAGAGTCAAAGAGAAGATTAATCATGATTCTGTATTTCTCTATGCTAAACCTGAAATTAAGTTGTGATAAAATCTGATCCTATGTGCCCTAACAAAAGTTTCATATTCAATTTTCTCGCGCGCTATCCTCTGGGGTTTGGAATTTTAAAAACTTTATTAATAGTAGGAGGTGCAACGACAAACCCAAAAAAACCCTATGTAACTAATTTCCCTAAATAACTTTGGGTGGGTTTTTTTTCAAGAAAAGAAAATGTGACATTTTTCCCATGAATGTTTTGACTGAATTGTAATAGGCTAATGTTGCCAGTAATATTTCTTATACCTATCTTGATACTTCTAAATGTCTATGAGGTTCAGAAAAAATTAATCCATTTTGTTGTTATAGAAATTCTATTTGCTTATTTTGTTATTAATTTTTAAAATGATTGCAAGTTGCATTGCGCACACCGATAGACACTTGTACCTAACGTCTGCCTTGCCCATGAGAAGTTCGGGCTAAGCATTCCTTTCTCCAGTCAATCTGCTTCGCAAGCGCAAGATGAAGCCTGTGCAAGCAGATATTTGAGGTTAAAGGAATCACTGCTGATACGGCAATGATGACGTCGTCACTTGGCAGGAGATTGCTCTCAGCCAGCTAAGAGTTACGTTACTTGCTGTAAGAAATACGACTTTAGGATAAATTTTTTGTTTTTTAATACTCGACCCACACGAAAAGAATGTCTGCCCCCACAGTACCAAAAATTGAACAATATATAGTTTCATGTTGGAAATCTGCATAATCGTAATTATGTTAAATTAAATATTCCTTATTCAAACTAATGAAAAAAGTTTCCATACAAATTCTATATATATTATTAGCCCTGTATAAGATTCATATAGGATTATTCCATAGATAACATTTTCACTTCTAGACTTCCTGACTTTAAAATCTCTTTTATTTTATTTTTAATTTTATTTATTTATTTTGTTTATTATTATTATTATTATTATTATTTTTTTTTCATTGACTACGAATTATAAATCGGCCTGGAGGGGGGGAACAGACAATATGTCAGTAGGTTTTGATATGTGTTGAACTTTTAGCTTATTTGTCATTACTAAAGCGTTAAGTTAGAGTTCAAATCTTTATGCATATATATTTAGATATTTAATTAATCTATGGTTTACGTTTTGTTTATTGATTTTATCGTGATTCCTTTTTTATAATAATTTGTAACCCTTCCGACTTCTTACGGAGTGTAAATATTGACTCCACTTGTATCCATATTATTTTATTTTTTTTATATTTATTTATTTATATATATTTGATAAATTAATGGTTGGCTTGAATATGTGGAAAAGTGTTCTAGCGGCGTACCGTATAAGGCTACTTGCGGCATCAATTCTATAGATACAAGATATAAATGATAAAGGTATTTAAAACCGCGAGAACCGCTATAATCCAGTTCGGATCCAATATCACGAGTTGTAACTCGTAAGACATTGACACTTCCTATTTAATTATCCTGTATTCTACCAAACCGATGACTCTGGGTGATAAAAATATATGGTTGGGTCTTAATGGAAAGGAATTCACACCACGTGTTATGGAGATTATTATTGATTTACACACCCGAGTCAGATTATTATTATGTGTTGAATTCCATGTTTACTGATTTAGCACTCATAAATATTCCTACGCACTCAATTGCGGTGTTTGTTTTTAGTGCTATTAATTATATAACGTGTCAAGGAACTATTAACACTAAGAAGTGTTTATTCCCTCTGTCAGACTCGTAATTTTCTGTTAATAATTCTACGTATATTCTTTCAAGGATTGATTTGGCACAGGATAGGCCCTTAACTGACAGGTGTCTTAGTGTGTCCCTTGTTTTCATGCACGTGTTACAATTAGTTATGTGCTTTTTATATCTGTAAGCATTGTAGGCCAGGTAAAACAGTGATTTGGCTTTCTGTGACATAGTAGGGAAACCTGATGACGGAATGCAACCAGTTTATGACGATTGGTATGAAAGAGATTATTACTACTACCTGGTCGTTTAGTCATCTGCTGTGTTCTTCGGGTTTTCCTCGTCACGGACCTACATATATTACTTTTTGATTACATTATTCTGATACACATACTTTAAATATATTTTTGCTTTAGGGTTTCTGCTCGAAGTGTTTTATTGGTTTGCTTAGCCGCTGACCCTGTTTCCGTTCGAAGTGTTTATTGGTTTTGCTTAGCTGCTGACCTTGTTTCCGTTCGAAGTGTTTATTGTTTGGTGTTTATTGTTTTGCTTATCACTGTTGACACTTGCTTTGTTCAGTTTGTAACAGTTCTGTGCTCCAACCCAGATATTCAATGGTCGCGATCTCTTGGGTTAAGGAATTTTCTTGTTTAGATACGGTTTAACAATAGCACGGATGTTTCTATATCTTTTAGTCTAATTAATGGTTCTTGCTGTATGGTGCGGATTTGCGGGTAATGCGTCAGCTATGATATTTGCTTTTCCCAGGTAGATATCTTATCTTGGCTCCAAAGACCTGATGATCATTTGTCACCGAGTCCTTTTGGACTGTGATTAAAGCCTTTGAAAAACTCGGTAAAGGACTCATGTTCAGTAAGGACTTTATCAGGATAGCCATAGATTATGAACTTAAAATGTACTAGTGAGTTAAGATACCTAGCCCTTCCTTGCTTATTACTGCATATTTACTTTCAGAGGGCTTTAGTTTACGTGAATAAAAAAGCTATAGAAAGAACTGTTTATCATATTGCTGAAGTAGTATCCTCTTACCCTTGGTCTGAGGCGTCTGTTGCAATAAAAAAAATTCCTTATTTAAATCAGGGATTTTTAAGTTAGGTAAGCTGCATTATTCCGCTTTTAAGATATCGAACGCCTGTTGATGCTTTTTAGACCATAATCAATCTACGCTCTTCTTCGTAAGATCTGTTAAAGGAGCTGTCATGATTTGAAGAGTTACATATTTGCATACGATTGTAATACCCACTACAGCGCAAAAGTGCTGTATCCCCCTTTTACGTTAATAAGTACCGGAAAGTTATGAATAGCCGACACCTTACCATGGACTACTTTAAGACCTTGACTAGACACATAAAACCTAGATAAACATGTTCGGTTTTTTAAAACTCGCATTTAGATATTTTACTCTGAGATTATTTGTCTTTGTCTCTGTAGCACTAGCTCTAGTTTATGTGAATGTACTTCTAAGGTATTTAGAAAAGATTACAAGATCATCCCATATAGGCATGTAGGTTATCCCCTAAAAGTCTCCAAACACTATATGTAATTGGGGCGCAACGTAAGCCGGAGGAATACGTAAAATTGATAATGTCCCCTGAGTGTGCTGAAAACGGTGTATGAGGTACAATCACTTAGGTAATGGTATCTGGTAAAAGCCTTTAAGTAAGTCCAAGTTGGTGAAAAAAAAAAAAAATTATTCTAACCTAACAGAGATAGATGTCGTCGGTACATGGCACTGGAAACTACGGGAGTCGTTTCCTTGTTTAAGCGACAGAAATACTACGCAGATACAGCCAAGTCCGAATCTTTTGTGACATGAGACGTTTTGAGGGAAAAATTATATGGGGCTATTTGATTTCCTAATGGCTCCTATTACTAACATATTTCAACTTCGTCATTTATCTCTATTTTGAAATTGCAGTGAGAGTCTATACGAAGGTACGTATATAGCTTTATGTTTGTCCTAGACCGTATTTTGTGTTAAATTACATCCGTTTCTCCCAGAGATCACTCGCTAGTGGAGAAACTTCCTGGTATTCAGGTAAAAGATAAAAAAAAATTTCTGCTGAAATCACCTCTGCTTGAATGACTTTACTGATATTACTTTAGATAGATTATCAGAGAGATTCATCCACGACTGGTTGGGCGGGATTAAAAATTAGCAACAATAAAAGAAATGCGATATTTATATGTATAGGTTTTTGTGGATTCTATATTAACTTGTTTGCAGCGAGTCAACCGTGTCTAGGGGCTTTGTTCGCGGAAATCGTTATATTTCAGAGTGTCGGAAGGATTAAAATTTCATTTCCCAGCAAAGTCTTTTTTACACGCACTAAGACATTCGAGGGTGCATGCTTCTCGAGATTTTGCGTGCAAACTACGACTGCGGTTGTGGGAGAATTCTGTTGGGTCATTTGACAATGTTACGATTTATGAGACAAATGATTTGTTCTTTTATATAAGTTATTAGTTTGATTAACTGTCTCATTTTTATTTTTGTTCAAACGGATTTTAATATGTTTGAAGGTTTATAGGATTTTCCTTTGATAAACACGCCTTCATTTTGACAGGATCTGTAAGATAATATTTTGTATACCCCTAGATGAATCTTACAATTACACTAGATACAGATCAATGTTTTTTATAACTATAGAGGTATCTGTAAACGCTCGCTTATCCGGACTTTCATCATTAGGGAAGTTCGAACAACAGACAGTGAGTCCGTAAATACAGGATATTACGTGTACTAAAGGAATAAACAAGATATTCTAATTTTTACGGCGCGTACAGTCGGGCTTTATCCACCACTACTTATAATAACTTACGTATTAAAAAAAAAACGAAAACCTGCTCTGATTACTTTATACGGTCGTGTGTTTTTCATAGGAAAAATCTCTTTTTAATTCAAAAAGATATCTCGGTATGTATGAACCAACATCGCTTTTCCCCACTCTGCTAGAGTCGCTTATTGTGTGGAATTTGCTTTGCTTTGAACACTTCGGCAGTTTTGACTGACCTTGACCGCTTGACTAGGTGACACAGTCACCGAGTTTGCTTGTTTGATTCTGAACGGGCTACTGTTTCTATTTCTTTTTGTAATAATTAGGATCCTTCTCTTTATTACCATCGGCAACGTTTGTGTGTGTTTTTTAGCATTATGTTGCTGGTTACGTATAAAGCAATGAATGACGAACTATTAGGGAACTGAGCGATTACTAATAAGACAAGTTATCACTACTGCATTCAATATTAACTGTTTGTACTTCATTCTTTGCTAAAATTTGAAATAGTGAGGGATCCTGGTCAGCGCATTTAGCCTGATGAAAGTTTTTTTACAGACATGTTATTCCTTGCAATCCAGCCATATTTTTAAAGTTAAGTTGAGTCAATTGAGGTTCGATATTTTATATAACTCAAAAAACTCAAGGCTAAAACTGCGATCGGGACTTGCAAAGGAGCATTTATTGTCATGACCCGAAATAGTGTTACCTCTAATTTATATAGATTTGTACGGGTGTTCCACTTGTTTTTTGTGTGTTTTTCTAATCACTACGGTGCTTAACGACCCTATCCATGCATCTGTATAAATACAGACGTCCACTGCGTAAACGCATATTCACTGTTTAATATGATTTGTTACGTAAGGGTATTAATAATCACCCCAAATGATAAAATTAACATAGTATATGATTATGATATTTCAGTAGAACTTCTGGAAACAGACACTCAAAGATAAAAAATCTCGCAGTAGCGAAATCTCAATGATGTAGATAATTTCTGTAAAAAAGTAAGATTAAGAATGTCTCGTAACTTCAGCCACAGGAATAACGAAATTCGACCTGTAAAGGAAACACTCAAAGTTACTCCAAATGAATAAAAAATTGTACTTAGCTTGCTTTTGTGGGAAGTCACGGTGTTCCGATAACGACACACGGCCTTGGTCCTCCTTCTCTATTTAGGTCGGATGACCTGGTTTGGCTTCAGTTTCCCCCGTGCGCGTTGTTTCGATGATTCGAGCCCTTGAAAGATCGATGCTGCAGACGCGTTCGGTTTGTTTCTTGGAGTGCCGGAAACGCTCACTAACGATGTTTTCTTGAATGATTCTAATGAGAGACGAAGCTTGTGTGTCGTAGGAAAAAGACATGTCGGTTTTGATTCTTGAAGTTATTCACTAAACGATGATACTAAGTTGCTTGACGAATCTTGTTGTTTTTTCTGAAGTCGCTCACTAACGATGATACTAGGTTGCTTGAAGAATCTGCTGCTTCCGTCGTCGTTGACTTCTTATGATACATGATTTATTATTCTGGTTTTTCTTCGTAGGACGTTGTAGAGTTCTTCTGGTACGCTGGCCACCAATATTAGGGCTTGTGCCTTGTATGATAAGGCGCCCTATGAGGTAATGTTAGACTAGTGATAATCTTACGCTAAGTCGGTTGGTATTGCACTTCCATATTCAATGGAGTGTCTGGGGGTTTGTAGATCACTTACGAAGTCAGTATTATCTTGTTGGTTATTACGACGAAGTGTTAACTCATGTTGGTTCAGTGAGGAGGTTCTTGTAGAAAACACTAAGTATAAAAAATTATATATTCTTCTGAAGTTTTACATGGTGAAGATCAGGTATGATTGTACAAGTCTTCTAATAACGATAGCTTGATCGCTTCTGCCAATGATGATGGCTAATCCTATTCCTCTACATGATAAAGCTTAGGTAAAGAGGTACAGGTCTTCTAATGACGATAGCTAACTCTGTTCTGCCTGTCTACCATCTCTCTTACAAGTTATGAAGGAACGACAGTAGTTCGAACATATGAACATACTATCAGATGACATAGTTACATACGAACACACAATCAAATGAGACACGCTACAGACCACGTAGGCCGCTTGAGCTATAGGTCACGGTGTTTGTCTCAAGCAGGAAGCTTGGACTAAAGTTTATAAACAATTGAATGACTACAGGTGACGGCATGTTATCTTAGCCTACATACTTATTGTATACGTCATCTTTAGCGTCTCTAGTCTGATCACATTCCTGCAAGCAATCTGGTTGACCTCTTTAGTTTTAGACTTTTATATATATGGACTAAACATTCCATATTTTTTATTATGTAAACACTTACACTTTTACTTTAGTCATTATTTTCCGTTACTTGAACGGTATGCGTGACCCCAAAGCCATTTGCTCGAGATGAGTGCCCGAGATGTTTATCGCCCAGGCCCTTCTCGCAGATTCCTGTTCGTACTTTGATCCCTCACGCGAGACTCCAGAATTTCCTCATCGGCAGTTAAACGTCAGGAGGAAAATGGAAACAGTATATGAAGATTCCGGAAACCCCTATCATCAATCAAGTTGGGAATAGGAATACGTCAGGACTCGGGATAATCCCTTGCCCTATTCTGAATTCAGTGTTTCAGGGGTCCAGCCCCGCAAGGTCGACAGATGCAGGTGGGAACTAGCAAGAGTGAAAAAAAAAGGACCAGTTATTTCTTCCAAACTAGCACCTGCTTCTCAGACACAAACCAATTGTCTGTCCTGTAGATAATCAAAAGCAATCGAAATTATAGAATATTGTTATAAAAAATATGTTCTGTCTTGTAATCACCGTTTTTTATTGGCCATTCATCTTTATCTGTGTACTCGTATAGTACACTCTCACTCTGAGGTAAATTATTTGGTTGAAACTCCGGAAAGAAGGGAAGCCTTTCCAATTGTGTCATGTGAACAAGAGAGAAAATTATTCCGATAGCCACTATTGCGGACGATGTTTCAAATAATAATAATCTTTATTCCTTTTTCAGAGGGTTTTACTGATGATAATTATGATAATGAAATTTGCATGTCGAGTAATAAGAATTATTTAGAGAACTTTGATGGTTTGGTCTCCCACCTCTCAGTAGCGAGAAACGAATGGTCTTTTAAGAAAAAATTGGGTTTATGGGTTATAAAGAATTGTTTTCAGGCGGTACCGGGTCGTACATCTATTTTGGAACATGACGTGGACGTTGGGAATGCCACACCAATAAAACAGTCCCCTTATAAGTTAAACCCCTTTAAAACTAAGGCAGTAGCCAAAGAAAATGACTATATGTTAAAGCAAAGTTTAATAGGGCCCTGTAAAAGCCAATGGTCCTCTCCGGTAGTGTTGGTGAAAAAGCCGTGGTGATTTCGTTTGTGCTTCGACTATAGGAAAGTTAACGAAGTCACGCAGACCGATTGTTATCCCTTGCCTCGTATTGAGGATTGTAGCGATCGCATGGGGAAATCCATGTTTATCAGTAAATTTGACTGCTAAAAGTGTATTGGCAAGTTCCTTTTATGACTCCCACAAGGATTATTTCAATGTGGTGTAAGTGTCGCCGTTCCAGTATGAAAAATGCTGAGGGTACGTTCAAACGTTTGATAAGCACATTTGTGTCTGGTTGGAAGGTTGCGTTGTGTATATTGATGATATCGTCATTTATAGCGATGACTGGGAAACGCATTTGACACATATTAGAGCTTTATTTGAGGTTTTAAAAGCCCGGATTGGTAATTAATTTGAAAAAAAGTGAGTTTGCCAAAGCGAAGGTAATCATTTAGGTCATGAGGTTGGTGACGGTAAAGTGGCGCCTAAACAAGCCAGTGTAGAGGCCATTGAGAAAATATCTAAACCAAAGTGTCGAAAGGATGTGAGAAAATTCCTGGGTTTAGTTGGTTATTACTGTACATTTGTAAGGAATTTTTCTGACATCGCTGATCCGCTCACCAACTTGTTGAAGAAAACTGTTCCTTTTATTTGGAATCCTGAAACACAAAGGCCATTTGAGTGCTTAAAAGGGGTGCTTCTTAGTTTCCCGGTTTTAAGGGCTCCGGATTTCGACCTGCCATTTTTGCTTGCAACTGACGCAAGTGATGTCGGTGTCTGAGCGGTCTTATTACAGAACGATGAGCAAGGCGTTTCTGACCCTCGGTCGTGTTCTTTTCGAAGAAATTGAATTCCGCTCACGAAGATATTCGACGGTCGAGAAGGCGACACTCGCACTCATTCTGGCTATTAATAATTTTTTCCATCTATCTTTCTTCCACAGGAACTCCTATAACAGATTAGGACTGACTATAAACCCCTTGGCCTTCATCACAGATACTAAATAAAACCAACGTCTGATGCGTTTGGAGCCTTAAATTGCAGGAGTGGAATTTAGAGTTCGCTCATGTCCCCGAGAAAAGAAAAGGCAACATTGTGGCCGATGCTCTCTCTTGCAGCGCTGAGTAGGGAGGGATTCTTGCAGAGGGATATGTGGATATTTAGGTAGTATCTGTATCATTCTAGTTACGGTTTGTGGACTGTTGAAGTAGGTGCTTAGGTTCTTATTGTAAGGAGTAGATGAGTGTATAACGAGTATGTATTAATCATAATTTTCCTTTACAGGAGTTCTGTAAATGCCTAGGGCTAAAAAATTAAGAATACTTTAATATTAAGGCCATAGGTGAAGATAGAAGGTGCTACTCGGTGTTCATATTTTGTGGCAATGTTTATTTTAATGAAGGTTGATGAAGTTGTTTTTTAATAAAAATGCATTATGGAATGGATTGGCTATTGGGATACAAAATGGGGGTAAACTATCGTAAAAACTGGTTACTGAAAGGCGTGTTTATACAATAATGTTGGTATTTGTTGGTTATTGGCACATGGTATATACGGTGAGGTGATTAATAAGGTGATTAGTATATTAATTGGGCATTCTTTATTTTTCAGGCATAACTACGCTTCATGAAATTTTGTGCGTTGGGATGCGCAGGGGAAAACTGTTGGTTTTCTCTGTGTTGTCCAGTGTTAGTGTATGTATTTGGTAGGACACTTTTTATAGTGATTTAATGTGTTGTCACTGTAATACAGACAGGACTATTGTTCGCTGAACATTGTTACAATGAGCGATGTGAAACAAAGTGAAACACCGTTGAGTGTGTGTAATTTAATTAGGGTCTAGGAACAGTTATATGGAATCAGGATTAGAGCAGTGTAGCTATTAATTATATACGTATGTGAGAGCTTTGAAGCTCTTGGGTTAAAAATGTGTTTGGCGATGGTTTTTGAGGTTTTCTGTGTTGTAGATTTTCCATCGTA
>NC_087204.1:60658332-60660832 GCF_015104395.2 Macrobrachium nipponense
TACGATGGAAAATCTACTACACAGAAAACCTCAAAAACCATCGCAAAACACATTTTTTAACCCAAGAGCTTCAAAGCTCTCACATACGTATATAATTAAGAGCTACACTGCTCTAATCCGGATTCCATATAACTGTTCGTAGGCCCTAATTAATTTACACACACTCAACGTTGTTTCACTTTGTTTCACATCGCTCATTGTAACAATGTTCAGCGAACAATAGTCCTGTCTGTATTACAGTGACAACACACTAAATCACTATAAAAAGTGTCCTACCAAATACATACACTAACACTGGACAACACAGAGAAAACCAACACAGTTTTCCCCTGCGCAATCCCAACGCACAAAATTTCATGAAGCGTAGTTATGCCTGAAAATAAAGAATGCCCGATTAATATCCTAATCACCTTATTAATCACCTCACCGTATTATACTATGTGCCAATAACCAACAAATACCAACATCATTGTATAACACGCCTTTCAGTAACAATTTTTACGATATTACCCATTTGTATCCCATAACACTCATTCCATTATAAACACTTCACCAACCTTCATTAAAATAAACATTGCCACAAAATATGAACACCTATGGCCTTAATATTAAACTATTCTTAATTTTATAGCCCTAGGCATTTAAAGAACTCCTGTAAAGGAAAATTATGATTAATACATACTCGTTATACACTCATCTACTCCTTACAATAAGAACCTAAGCACCTACTTCAACAGTACACAAACCGTAACTAGAACGATACAGATACTACCTTAATATCCACATATCCCTCTGCAAGAATCCCTCCCTACTCAACGCTGCAAGAGAGAGCATCGGCCACAATGTTGCATTTTCTCGGGACATAAGTGAACTCTAAATTCCACTCCTGCAATTTGAGTTTCCAACGCATCAGACGTTGGTTTTTATTTATGTATCTGTTGATGAAGGCCAAGGGGTTATAGTCAGTCCTAATCTTTATAGGAGTTCCTGTGGAAGAAAGATAGATGGAAAAATTATTAATAGCCAGAATGAGTGCGAGTGTCGCCTTCTCGACCGTCGAATATCTTCGTTGAGCGGAATTCAATTTCTTCGAAAAGAACAGACACCGACATCACTAGCGTCAGTGGCAAGCAAAAAAGGCAGGTCGAAATCCGGAGCCCTTAAAACCGGGAAACTAAGAAGCACCCCTTTTAAGCATTCAAATGGCCTTTGTGTTTCAGGATTCCAAATAAAAGGAACAGTTTTCTTCAACAAGTTGGTGAGCGGATCAGCGATGTCAGAAAAATTCCTTACAAATTTACAGTAATAACCAACTAGACCCAGGAATTTTCTCACATCCTTTCGACACTTTGGTTTAGATATTTTCTCAATGGCCTCTACACTGGCTTGTTTAGGCGCCACTTTACCGTCACCAACCTCATGACCTAAATGATTACCTTCGCTTTGGCAAACTCACTTTTTTTCAAATTAATTATTAATCCGGGCTTTTTAAAACCTCAAATAAAGCTCTAATATGCTTCAAATGCGTTTCCCAGTCATCGCTATAAATGACGATATCATCAATATACACAACGCAACCCTCCAAACCAGACACCAATGTGTTCATTAAACGTTGAACGTACCCTCAGCATTTTCATACTGAACGGCATTACACGACATTGAAATAATCCTTGTGGCGTCATAAAAGCAGACAAAGCTCTAGCCCGTTTCGATAAAGGAACTTGCCAATACACTTTTAGCAATTCAAATTTACTGATAAACATGGATTTCCCCATGCGATCGATACAATCCTCAATACGAGGCAAAGGATAACAATCGGTCTGCTTGACTTCGTTAACTTTCCTATAGTCGAAGCACAAACGAAAATAACCACAGGCTTTTTCACCAACACTACCGGAGAGGACCATTGGCTTACTGGACCCTATTAAACCTTGCTTTAACATGTAGTCAATTTCTTTGGCTACTGCCTTAGTTTTAAAGGGGTTTAACTTATAAGGGGACTGTTTTATTGGTGTGGCATTCCCAACGTCCACGTCATGTTCCAAAATAGACGTAGGACCCGGTACCTCTGAAAACAATTCTTATAACCCATAACCAATTTTCTTAAAGACCTTCGTTTCTCTCTACTGAGATGGGAGACCAAACCATCAAAGTTCTCTAAATAATTCTTATTACTCGACATGCAAATTTCATTATCATAATTATCATCAGTAAAACCTTCTGAAAAGGAATAAAGATTATTATTATTTGAAACATCGTCCGCAATAGTGGCTATCGGAATAATTTTCTCTCTTCCCTTATATGCTTTTAACATGTTCACATGACACAATTGGAAAGGCTTCCCTTCTTTCCGGAGTTTCAACCAAATAATTTACCTCACTAACTTTTTAAACATTTTCCATGGTCCAGAGAAGGAAGCTTTCAAAGAATTACCCGGCAACGGCAAAAGTACCAAAACCCTATCGCCTACTGCGAAATTACGCACTTTACGCACAATTTT
>NC_087204.1:60665832-60895832 GCF_015104395.2 Macrobrachium nipponense
TCGTTCAATGACCGAACATATTAGTGTTTTGAAAGTCATGGCGAATTATTTTTAAATATTAGGCGTATAACAGTATAACGTAACTAATGCCAATGATAACTGATATGAATTCTATGAAAATCTAAAATAAAATATATACTTAAACAATTAACATTTATTTACTTTACTAGCTTACATAGTAAATTTTAAAAATGGTTGCTGAATTATAAAGTATGATTAATACAAAAAGTAAATATTTTTGGCAAATCCAGAGAGTTTTATGGCTGTGTGTATGTACTAATTTCAGACAGTTACAAAATTCTTGGACAGCGTTGATAAATCTGAATTTAGAAAACTGCGTATGGTATTCCTTGTCAACTGAGTGCTTGGCCATCAGTAAAATATCGTCCGGAAATAGGATCAATATATTATTCAATATTGTTCACTGATCCGCCATTTCAAGCAATACCTTACATCATTTATATATATATATATATATATATATATATATATATATATATAATATATATATATATACATAAAGGTGTTGCCACAGAGGAAAATGGAAAGGCGAGAAATCCAAGCACGAGAGAGAGAGAGAGATAACTATATGCATATGGGACAAATTAATTAGTAGTTCATATATTTTAAGGTCCTTCATAAACATTTTACAAATATATGGGTATAAATGTACAATCCCAGACTAAGATTTAGGTTGTTTTTATTAGTGATTTGTGTAATGGCTGATTCCAGTAAATTTCTTGAACATAGTCATTAGACCTAGCAATCACAGAGGTATCGCCCCAATTTATACAATGAGATTTTTCGCTCAGATGGATAAATGGTGCATTTGAAGTCTGGGCTGTTCTAACTGAATACATATGCTGCTTAATACTTACACTTAAATTTTTACTTGACTGACCGACGTAAAAAGATGGACAATCCTTACAAGGAATTTTGTAAATGATGTTGTTTTTTGTTACGGGACTATTCTTAATTATCATATCTTTAATGGTATTGTTATAAGAAGACACATCATTAACATTAAACGATATAAATAATGATTTTATGGTTTCAAATCCACGAAAGTGACGCAAGCTAAGTACATTTTTAAGGGTTTCTTTTTCATTACTAGCAACACTATAAAACTTTTTGTGAGCTTTTTGATAACATAAATCAATTATATGGGGTGGGTAGCAGAGATTGTTTCCTATCTTTTTTATGTATTCTATTTCTTGGTCAAGATAATGTGGACTCGCAATACGCAAAGCACGTAAGAACATAGAAGAAAAAATTGAAATTTAAATAGTAATATGGTGGCCAGAATAAAAATGTACGAAAGGGATGACATTGTTATTTTCAATTTCAACAGTGAATTTTATGGATGGCACTAAATTATTCAATTTAGACAATAAATCATTTACATCGATACCAACAGGTAAGACTACCAAGATGTCACCTACATATCTGAACCATTTTAAGGGGCCACGTGTGATATTCGGGTGGTGTTGTCTTTCAAAAAAATCCATATATAAGTTTGAAAGGAGAGGTGATAAAGGGTTATCCATGGCCATACCAAATATTTGTTGGTAATATTCTCCATTAAAAATAAATCTGCAGTCACAAATACACAACTTAATGAGATCATGTGATTCATGCAATACAAGTTCATTACTTAAATATTCTAGCACAGCGTCAATATTGTAAACAAGGAACATACATCAAAACTGACAAAGATATCACTAGGGTTTAGTACAATGTTATTTAATTTTTCAACAAGATCAAGAGAATTCCGGATGTGTGAATTAGATACAATTCCAAGTAGCGGGGATAACAGTTTAGTAATATATTTAGATAGTTTATAAGCAATTGATCCTACAGTACCAATAATTGGCCGCATAGGATTGTTTTCCTTATGAGTTTTAACTAGGCCATATAAATAAGGTAATGAGGGACACTTTACAGTTAATTAACACAAGAGTTCTTTTTAATCTTTAAGAATTTGTTTCTTAGTGATATTAAAGTTTTTTATTACTTGGTCCAACGGATTGTTCGTGAGTTTTTTGTAAGTTGTTTCATCTTCTAATAAAGTATGCATGCGTGCTATGTAGTCAGTTTTGTCCAAAACTACTAAACAATTGGATTTATCAGCATTAGTAATGTGTAAGCTACTATCATTCTTCAATTCTTTTAAACTTTTTCTGTGGTAGGTCACAGTATTTTTCAAACTTATATAAAGATGTCGCTATTGATAAAGCTGAAGGTTTGTTACAAACGAAAAAAAAGGACAAACCAAAGCCTAAGGCACGCACTGCATTGTCACTTATTTGTTTGCTTGATAAATTCACTACACAATCACTTCTAGCATTATTGGTCCAATCACTGTTGTCGATACGGTTATTTAATTTTCCATCTAGTTTTCTAATCAATGTGTCTGTAGTTCTATGAAGTTTTCCATATATTTCTTGCCTTAATGCGTGTTTCCAATCAGCGGGAATCGAATAGTTGAAATTACGTTGGGCTTTTTCCATCTTCCTCCTTGACAACACCTTTATTTATATATAGCATAACGTTTTATATACTTCGTGATCAAGTTATTCATTTATGTATATATATATATATATATATATATATATATATATATATATATATATATATATATATATATTTTTTATATATACACTCCCCTTGAGATGACGTCACTGATACGTAAAACGTTCATAACGCCATACATGGCTAATGGTCCCAGCCAGGAAACTAACTAAAACCAGATTCGAAAGAGTACTTACTTCCGTCCATACATGAACATAAGAGCGACCTGTCTTTGCCCTTGATCGTGGCTGAGACAGCAATCCTCAACATGCTCCATCTAGAAATGATGTGTCCACATTTCAAGACCCTGCTTCGTCTCCATGGGCGTCAATTATGACAATTACAAAAAAATAATAATGATAGGCTCCTGCCCAGCCATATTTCATACAAAATAGTTTATATAAAATTTAAAAAAAGACACACTGGGCCGGCTCAACAAACACCATATTGATATGAAAACTGCGCGTCCTTAACAGCACAAGGTCCATCATATAAAATGAATCTCAATAGCTTGTCTCGGGGCTATAATAAACGCTCCTGTGCGTGTGTGTCTGCTTGGCCTGCAGCTGCACAGACCCATGGCACACGTTATAGAAAATCTTCCGGAAAACGTCTCCAAGTGGAAGACAACTGACGACTACCACACCCATTATCATCCAAAAGGCGTCGTAAACCCTCCCTGACTTGGACATTCATGATATAAAGGTGAGCATCCCCTTCCGCATGACAACAACATGCGACGCCTTGCCCCACGAATTGTAGCTGAAGGACGTCTTGCTGGCTTATCCCATTGAAGCTTAGGGAGTGGTACTTTATGGTGCTTTAAGTATTTTCGTCAGTCATGTCATGGTCAATTAAAGAGGAATTAACCCTAAATTTATATCTGTCAAGGACTAACAAAATAATGATATCAAAATTCCAAGAAATACTAACTGAACGTTGTCCAATTAACACTACTAATACAAAAAACTATACTGTGCCAAAACAACTCGAATATATCACATAACCAGCAAACCATTTCTTACCTCAAATCAAAGAACTGAACATACCAAATCAAGAGAAAACGAGCCAAAACCTGTGAGAAGTAACCTCATAAGAAATCATTAACAATATCCAAAAACACAGCGCATATCGCCAAAGCACTAAATATCGCCCCCTTTAAAGAAAATACTAAATTCCTCAATAATAATAACAAAAACACTCACTAAACCCCATACCCCATTATCTAAAAAAAGAAACAGAACGATAAGCTCTGTCACCAAATTGTCACCAAAAATAGGGATATGCCTATTTCACCAAATTGTTGCGCTTTTGTTTAGAAAAAAAAATGAACTAGAAATCGAAAATCACAAAAATTCTACGGACTTCTGTCCTTACATCTAAACTCACCATTGCTCACATGTCGAAAATACCTTTAAAAAAAAAAAAATTACCCCTCCCAAAAAAGTAACCAAACCAGCTCCCTACTCTAAAATGTTCTCTTGTACTCTGAATCTACATTACCCCAACAAAATCAATAAGAACCCCAAACATATCCCCTTACTTCGCTTGAGCGACTCAAAACAGAAAGAAAAAACTAAGGCCCCAAATTATAAAATAACCGACCACCAACGCTAATCATCAGGAACTCGTTATCTCCCCAATTGCAACGTAACGTTCTCTGAATGCACATTAGCTGACTCATGTCTGCTGCAAAACGCCCAAATATTGAAACATTATCACCATTTCGGTCCTCAAAAAAAGAACAACATATTGTAGAAGGTACTTCCTCAAATCTCACAAATGAATTATCACAGCTCAACTACAGAAAACTGCAAATTTAAACCAAACTTAGCCCGAACACTAACCAAAACAAGTCCTGAAAATCCACTATCTATCATCAATAAGCAAAGACATGTCACCAATCACCAAAGTGCTAAAAGACAATTAATTCCAACTCCAATAACTTCAATATTCCACAATTCGTAAACACAGTACTTGCAACAGCTTTCCGCTGACCTCAACTAGTACCAAAAAGAAAATGCTTGTCTCGTGAACTGAACTATCAATATACCTGGTTTGAAAATAACATCATCAGCTAAAACAGCATTATAAACACAAATCGCCTATCATTAAGGGGAACTTGCACTCAATATTGTGTCTCATCACTAAAACCAACAATAATAATGTAAACACCACCCACATTACCACCATATTATCATCAATACGACCCAAACAAACAAAAATATTCCCCTCCACTTTATATTACCCACATATATGTTATAAAAACCAAGTACCCCAATCGCTATACCTCCAAGCGGGGTAATCCAAAAAAAAGTCCCTTCCCCAAAGCTGCACTCGATGCATACCATATACCTTCTATCCCGAAGGTTTGCACTGGCACCGAAAAAAAAAAAAAAATAAAAACATACTGTCCCAAAGAATTATAATGTAACCAAATAACTGAAGCCTCTATGTTCCACAAAAATCCAAAACAGCAGGCTAAAGATGGCTCTTTCCACCATATGTTTAGAGTCCAACGTTTCTTAACCTGGGGTGCTAGCACCCCCAGGGGGTGCATCACATATGTGGCGTAAAATATAAAAAATCGCATTGATGAGTATCTTTTATTGAGTTTGTCCATGATCTTTCCTTTTTTTTCTTATTGTTTTTGCCAATGCTATTGCCATAATTACTGTTTTTGTTTTGGAGAATGAACCAAATATATGATCAAGATGTACCGCACTTGTTTTTATTTTATCCTTTTAGTAACTAGGTGTTAACCAATGATAGGGGGTGCTAAACTGCTTAGGCCTGACCAAAAGGGATGCTGAGGTCGAAAAAGGTTAAGAAATGCTGGCTAAGGCTAAGGCCCCATCGAATCCGTCGCAGTGCGTCGCGTGTGTCCAACACGGCTAAGCGTTTTGTGCGTTTCGATCAACTGTCATAGTTCAAATACAAGTGGCCCCACACGGCGCATGAGCATGGGTGGTATCAAGTGCGTTACCGGACAGGACGCACAAGGAACAAAAAGTTTTGTTTTAGCCGCACTTGGACGTGCTTCTCCTAGTTGGGGTCCGCATCAAGGAAGAAATTATGGTAGACCTACAACAACCTGCATTTGAACCACCTGCCCAACTTTGAGTTATAATCAAATGCGATGATTTGTGGTTATGATAAAAGATTCAAGTAGTTTTTTTATTATATTCTAATGGATACATATATGTAAATACCTTTGTTTCAGAAGTTACTGTAACAAAGTGTTCAGTTCACACACAATCTACTCATCTTAATTTTTGTATTAAATAAAATGAAGTGCAACTTTACAAATTTCGAAATCAGTAATCCTTCCCTCAGAGTTACTACAAGTTTCTTACGTTGATATTGATCTTCTGTAACTGGTATCAAATTTTGATATTCGTCAATTGAGTCAAAGGTTTTCAGCGGCATCCGACAATATTAAAAAAACTTGTCTGGACGCTGTCGTAACTTATGAAAGAAAGTGTTGCATATTCTCCACTCTTTCCTCGTTCTCAACTTATGTCATGGATCCAAATTTCCCTACTGTTGACAGCAACGAGTCAGAGCAAAACCTCGCGCATTCCCTTCATACGAGAAGTGCTGCTGAAGTGTGAACTGTCCGTCTTGTAACCGTCACTCGTTTGTCTGGTTGGGCCACTCACGCAGAAGACGGACATGCTCATAGACGGATGAAGCTGCTTTGGCAGTGTTGGACGCACGCGACGGATTCGGTGGGGCCTTAGCCTTACTCTGGAGCCTCTTCATGCAAAATATCACACGGCCAGAATATTATACCCCTAATGTCCTCATAGTCAGACTCTAAATATTGTGCCAATCTATAAATACCCTCGAAAAACATCCCTAAGGAGCTTATGTTACCAGCAAAAATTGTAAATTACCGTCTAGCATAATTCTGCTGCGAAGGGCAAAAACTGCCAAAATAAAAGTATCAATACTCCCAAAATTGCCTAGAAAAATTCATCAGTTTGGGAAAACTTACAAACAAAACAACAAACCCGAAGTGTCTAAACAAAAGCTTCCCCCTATCCACTTCGGCACAGGCAACCAGAAACTTAATCAAGCCTCCCATCACTAGCAACCCTGACACGTAAACAACCATGAGCAAAACCCAAATTCTCATGTGATAGACGCTTGGAAATATTTCCCAAAACTCCGGCAATTCTCTGAAAAAAACACAAGTGCTATACAATTGTTGTACCTTGCGACACATGCTCATGGACTTGGAAAAAAAAAGAAAAAAAAGAAAACCGACACCTCATCTGATATTGGCTCTACCACACTATCAGAACAACTGAATATACAACAAGGGTATTGTACAAGAGCCCTGGAAATGGAACAATCTCTGAAAAATAAATATCCAGAAAAAAATGCAGTGCCATTATTCACACATCTAAAAATTTCTAAATTCTCCTCCAAATTTTGTTGCAGCAACAAACAACTGAAACTATAAAAATGTATCTCTGAAAAATGATCTCATGTCACGGACTGAGATACTAAAATCTACGCAAACAGTTCTGAGAGGGAAAACTCAAAATTCAAATTCGCTTGTGATATGTCCTATAAAAACTTACAGCAGCGATGACTAATATCCAAAAGGGAAAAAGGAAATCAATGGCACTGTTGGCCACTCCCATGACACCTGTGACATCTGTGACTAACGTCTACTACAAACAATTGTCTACCGAACCCACATAGAAAAAGAAATCAGAAAAATGAATATCCAAAAAAGAAAAATTCTAAGGGCTAACAAAGAAACCCAAAAACCCGGACTGAAAGAAGGCCGGACAACCGAAGCCACAACCACTCTGTCTTGTTCAACAACTGCCATCAAGGGAACATCAGATAACTACAAATTTCCAAAAATAGTCTAAGGCAGTCTCTTACACAAAAACTTACAAGAAAAGGAATGCACCTTATTTATTTCCTTTTCATGTGAAAGTAGAACAGAACAAAAATTGTCCCACACTTGTGGCTTACTACTCCAGCTATCTGCTGATTTTCCCATATCAAGGCCAAGTCACTGAACGTTTGCTTTCAAGGCCAGCACCAGTTATGAGACCTCCTCATGCATTCATATGCTATCCCAAATATAAAACCCGCCGCCAATATACACTAAGTACATGCCAAGATCAACGCATCTTAAACATTTAACATATTCTGCTTCCCTGGAAATAAATTATGCATGGTAATCTAAACTGTCCCTTTAATCCAGAAATTATTCACACGCAACGAGAAAAAAAAACACAAAATAAAGAAAGAAAGAAAAAAAATTTTACTGAACACTGCCCCTTAGCGTGAAACAAGCACGATGATACTTGTGTGTGTAATCATGCGCAATCCACTTCCTGAACACTAAGGTAAAACACTGCACCCACAAGTCCCAACTGACTGCCAAACCCTTGAAGGCATCTCTTAGTTGATGAATATGCTGACCCTAACCAAAAGAACTTCATCCCAGTACCAGAACAACGCCTGACTATCTCTTAACTCCTATCACCAATTCGAATGATAACGATTCCCTAATTCATTTACACAATCAGCCTATCCAAAACGCATCCCAAAAAAATCTTTTTACGGTGCTACCACTGTTACACCCTCAGAGAGGATGCGATATGTAAAACTTACCTCTTCGAGGTACTCTGGTAGCAATGACACGAGAAGCATAACACTGCACGTATAACCCCTCTCTCTCTCTCTCTCTCTCTCTCTCTCTCCTCTCTCTCTCTCTCTCTCTCTCACAAACACACACACAAAACCAAAACTACCTAGGTGGTCAAATCAGTCATAAATTATGAAAATAAACTTTATTTACTAAAAATCAAAGGATTAACTGAATAAGTCAAATTCTCAAAGAACAAAATGATTAACTAAATATGACCCAAATAATGCACCATTATAAAAAAAAAGGTATAATTCAAAATAGGAAACCAAAATAACCCTGGGCATCGGCCGGCCAAAACCCGTCCACCGTTTTCTCTACAATAACTAGAAAATCAAGATCATAAGATAGGTAACCTCAAAAAGCCCATAATGGTCTCATTATCGTCCTCTCCACACCACTCCATTTTACAGATTCCGTCTGTTTAAAATAGGAAAGAAATCCCACGTAAATAAATTGTAAATAAATCAAAATAATATAAATCAGTTCTCCTGGAACAAAAGTCATATGAAAGAAGACATCTCTGAAAAAAATGCTTAGGATATAAAAAGACAAAGATACACTTGGGCATAAACGTATGCTTACCCATTTCAGCACTAATCACACATAAAGAAATAATACATGGCCATTCAAGATTCGAATGCTTATAAGCGCCCAGTTATCTTTCTCTGCCATCATATAAGGGAACAAAATCTACGTACGAACTTCTCCACAAGACACTTCCCTTAAGATGACGTCAACTGATACGTAACAAGTTCATGACATCATACAGGGCTAATGGTCCCAGCCAGGAAATAACAGATTTAATATTTGCAAGTTAATGAATTGTAATTACAATGGTGTCATCACATATTAACAATGTTTATTTCATATATATATATATATATATATATATATATATATATATATATATATATATATATATATATACACACACACACATATATATATATATATATATATATATATATATATAAGCCATTCTAGAGGGCTTATAAAAACAACTTCCCTAGAATATCGGAACATCTTACAAGACGCCATGAGGTCGTTAACGGTGCATTCTCTCTCAGATGAAGAAGCGTCACCTCCCCCCCCCAACATCCCCCAAAAAAGTCCGTTGGGCAGCCAGACCCAATCATGGCCTAGAAGCAATATATCGGGGGTTTCTGGGGGGTATTGAGGAGAGAGGAAACCAAGCCGTCTCCTTGAGGGTCAGGCAGTTAAGCGTCGGTCAAGAGAAGGGAAAGACGCACGTTCCCCTCGTGCCCTCTGCCGGTCTCCGCTCGGTCTCAATCCCGCCGGTACTATAGATATTAAGTTCATTTCACTCGGGCCCTTGTGTAAATTCATTAGAATATAAGACCGGTGTTAAATTAATCACTGAGCGTTTGATTTCTGCATGACCCACAGTAACTTAAGAATCCCACGCGACCCAGGTCGGGGTCATAATCTTGGTGTCAGGTGTGGGGTTCGCTGCGAAGCGCTAATTAACAGTAAATATAGCGATCTGTGGGTCTTTCGAGGCGCGGATTCGGTGACAAATTGTTCAGTGTCTTTATGATCGGAAAATACACGACGGAGCGGTCACATGAAACAACAACACAAAAGGGCCGACGTTGAAGTGATACGTTAAGCAATTCGAGCTTGCCTTCACGTAACTAAATGTCAAAGTAACGAGCGGTAGATAGCGAAGAAAGTCGGCGTGCGATATTGCAATACCGAGCGCGAGAAATCGTGAAAAAACGGGCAAATACACGCACACACGAGCTGTGCATAAAACGGTCAACAGACTAGAAAAACTGTATGCAGTGTATAAGCGAGGGAAAGACAGAAAGGACGAGTGTCGTATGATTGGAGTGAAGATTTGCACTCCCCAAATAAAAAACCAGCCAGACGCTGGTTACGATAGCAAGTGGAAGGAGGTGATCGTCAGCACAGTGATCAGCAGTGCCTTCGCAGACCATCGGCGATGACAAAGAACGGAGCAAAGATGGCGGACAGCAATGAGCGCCCGCCAAAAGTCTTTCCCCGCCAAAGGGAAAGAAGAGTGCCTGGAGTCAGCTGTGTGCGCCCAGAGAACAGGGAAACAACCCTGTTTGGCAGCGGGAGGATACCAGTTCTCCCCCCCTAAGAGTAGCAGAGTGAGACTGTCGGAGTAGGGGACTCCCCCTACAGGACAGCACACCCCCCCTCAAGAGCGGGAATGGGTTGGAAGGAGATGGGCACTTTCCTCCTTCCCCTAGCCCTCTAGGCTCTAGCCGTTGATGATACGGTATTCACCTTCAGGATGAATGGGGGAGTGTGAGCTGTAAGCTTCGTCTGGCATAGACCAAGCTGTTGGAAGTTAGAATGATCGTAGAAATAAGAAAAGCTGACAGCCGTCGGATGGCGGCTGACGACAGCAAGGGAGTGTAGCAAGACACTCCTCCCCTCCCCTCAAGAGGAAGGGGACGGCGACGTGAGAGAGGAAGGAGGGTCAGCTGGGATCCTTCCTTTTGTCACAAGGGACACGAGGAGAGTAATTACTGACCAGCGTGAATATTGTCAGTGGGGGTCTTTGTGAAGAATTTAACAGTATGGGTATGAAATGTGGGCAACCCGCATGAACAAGTTTCTTTGGTTTTTTTGTTTTATTCACTGTAGTTTAAAGTTTTTTTTGTAAATATTATATTATCAAAGGCTTTGTGATTAGTTTTTATTGTCTGTTATGTGTTATTAGAATATGTCCTTTTGATTTGAATTTTTAAGTTATTCAAGTAATTTGTCTGAGAAGTTTTGTTTTTATCAGGAATAACGTAAAAAAAATCAACTAGTGATTTGTCAATTTCTTTTCTTAATCAGATTTGTGGTAACTGAACCTTTTGTGATTTATCTGTGATTGCAGTTTGAGTAATTTTAATTACGAATTGTTCTTATTAGAGTCAATGATAGTAACCAATTCACTGATATTGCTTGCCATTAATGTTGTTGGAAATTGTTGATGTTTTTTATTTTTATTTTGTTCATTTTATTGTTGGTTTTCAAGTCCTCCACCTTGAGGGTAGGAGACCCAAACCCGCCCCCCTAGAGCCTCTCCTCAATAGCCATGGTTGTCTGAGAACACCACCAATAGTGTTTAATGTTAATTCTTTATTGTTATTAGTAGTAGTTACCTGTGTTTGACCTCTTTGAGATTCTCGTAGTTAAACCAGATTGTTATTCTTTTCAAGTACTAATGATACGAGTCCCATTTAAGATCCCTGGTCAATGCCCCCGGGTTAGGTAAAGAGAGAGAAATAAAAATAATAATAAAAAAAAATGGAAAAGTAAATAAATGAATAAATAAAAAAAATAAATAAATAAATAAAATAAAATAAATAAAAATAATATATTTTAGTTAAGTAATATACCGGAGCTAATGCCATTACAAGGATAATGCCTATCCATTGCCCTCGATCGAAGTGCTTTTACTTAAAGTAAAGGAGAGTAATTTTTTTTGTTTTTCGCCACATTGGATCTCAAGGCTTGCCCTGATGATGAAAGTAAAGAGAAAACGGCCTTTATAGCAATCGGCTATATGATATAATTTCCTTCCCTTCAGGTTGAATATCTTACAGCTCATTTTCACGAGTAATGATACGCGTTTTTAGCCTCTATAATTAGCATTGTGAGTTTTTTGTACATTTAGATGATATCATTGTAGTTGGTGCTACTGTAGAGGAGCATAAAGATAAGTTTTGGAAGCATTAAGACGTCATGGGATGAAAATAAATTTAGACAAATGAAAGTTTTTCCGGGCCAGAAGTAGAATTTTTGGGCACCTAGTAACTTCTGAAGGCCTTAAGCCTTGTGCCAATAAGTTGTAGCAATTAAAGAATTTCCACGACCAAAACATGCGAAAGATGTAGCCAGCTTCTACGGACTCGCGGGTTACTATCGGAAGTTCATTAGGAACTTTGGACGGATAGCGAGACCGTTAGATGCATTAAGGAAGCAACCTGATTTCCAATGGGGTGAGAAAGAGGAAGAAGCTTTTCAGAAATTAAAAGATGCCCTAATGAGCGACGAACTCTTGGCTTATCCGAGGTTCGATCGTCCTTTTTTTGTGACCACAGTCGCAAGTGATATTGCGATAGGATGAGTAATCTCCCAGATTGACGATGAAGGTAATGAAAGACCAGTTTGTTTTGCATCACGAGCATTAAAAAGGGCAGAGAATAATTATAGTACCTTTCGATCGAGAGGCTTTAGCGGTCTTATGGTTGCTGGAGAGACACCGTTATTTTTTGCTGGGACCACAAAAATAAAGATTTTCACAGATCATCAACCATTAACATGTCTGTTGCAAGAAGAGCGGAGATTACAAATCGCCAAGCTCGATGGATCGAGCGAATCTTAGAGTTTGACATCGTAAAAATTGAATATGTCCCAGGGTAAGGTAATAGGATGCGGATGCTCTCTCCAGGAACATCATAAGAGTAACAACTCCTGCTACAGGGCGCGGGGAGGAGCGACAAAAGAAACCTCGTGACGTTGGTGGCACAGGCACTGCAGGCATAGTCAGCGACGTCGCGACGGTACCGAACAATGACAGTCAATCAAACGTAAGCGCGACGCGCAGTAAAGCGGGAAATTCGCAAGCACTCTCAGATGAATGGGAGTGCCCGAGGCGGTATCTGGTTAAATGCAGGTGGAACTCCGTCCGGGGATTCCAGAATAAATGGCCGGAGAATGAAAGTGTGGTTGATTTTTGTGGTTTGGAGTGTGCGAGAATTGGTTGAAAGTCAGGTGTCTGAAGCTTGGATTAGTCAGATTAAGGCTTGTGTGGATGGTGAGAGTAACGAGTTCCCGAATTTGTGCATTTATCAAAAACGTGTTTTCATTGTGAAAGACGTCATGTTAAGTAAATAGGAAAAGGGCCGCTAATATCCGAGCCCAAGTCGTTCTTCCTCGAGCCTTAGTAGAGACAGATATACACATAGATCATGTTAGCACTTAAGCTGGACATGTAGGCATAGAAAGATCTTTTAGAAGAGCCCGTGAACATTTCTTTTGGGATGCATGATTTTTGAGACATAACTAGATTTTGTAAGTAACTATCGTGTGTTTAATACGATTGGAAAAGCAACCTGTTAAGTATTTTTTTTATTTAAAGAGCCATCCATTTTATTTATGTAAATCCTTACGGCAGGCATCAGGCATAGAAAAAGTCCCTTATTAGGGCACTCGAAGTGGTACTTGTTAAATTCTATCGTGAGCATTAAATGTGGTGAGACCATCCCTGCGGCGCCAGGGTAATACAAGTATTATTGTGTTCGTGGATGCGTATATACGCTCCCACCCATGGATAGGATGGTGGATAAAACCTGCCTGTTGGAGATCATATCATGTGAAAGAAATTAATCGAAATACTGGCTTATTCCACTTAAATGTACTAGAAGCACAAAGCGAGAAACACCTGTCGCACACAGTATACGTCAAGACGTTTGGTGTACCACACCAACCAACCAGTATCCTGTACCCGAAGTTGGCCGGGTACCTGGGAGCCGAGCCAGAGAAAAACACCAGGGCGCAAGTGGGCGCCCGGCCGAGAGCAAGACCGAGCTCCCGAGCCTATGTCATAAGTAAATGCTATTTCAAAGTAAATGAAAGGGGTCAGTGAACAGAGTTTGTAAATGCCAACCCACGTCTTTGCCTAGGATCCAGAATCATACCAGTGTTATTTTTGTTTTTTTAAATCTTCTTGATATCTCGATCAGATTGTAATGTGTAACGATTTATGTTGTTTGATATAACTTGTCCAAATTATTTTCAGAACAAATGTTATTACCTGTGGATCATATTCTTATGTGTAATTTTGTTTTGATGTGGTTGTGTTGCTTATGTACGTTTATTTTATTATTTGATTTGTTGTTTTTTATTTGTGTTAAATTTGTCGCAACACCGATTCCATCCTATTTTATCTTTCATAAATTACACTAATGCTTGTAAAGTTTTTTTTGATTTTCACAGATGATGAAATTTTTGTTTGTTTGTGCTTGAATTTCCATATTTATTTTTATGGTTCTTTAGTAATTTTTTTTTATTTTTTTTATGTGATCAGTAGTAAATGCACATTGATGTTCCAGGAAGATTTTTTTTTTTTCGTAAAATTCCATTGCATTATTTTTTGTTCTGTGTATGTTTATATTATGTTTTTGTTATTTTGAAGAAATTTAATAGATTAACGCGATACAATGTCATTAAAAATGGATGCCATGTGTCGTGATTTGCCAAGGGCAGTGGCTGAAATGTGTAAATTTTCTGTCTTTTTGTTTCCCAACCATTTGTTTTCGATTATGAACCTGAACTTATTGAATGATTTCTTTTTTTTGGTTTTGATCTGTTCCAGGCAAGAGTGATTGTTATTAGTTAATTTTTTTTTTTTTAAAGATCTTATGATGTTTGTAAGACGTGTTCAATTTACTTGTAACCTTGGTTTGGTTTGTACACACGTCAAATGGCCCCCTTTAGATAGTTAATTTGAATTTAGATAAATCAGTACCTTGAGAAAAGAGACTCGAGATGGGACAAGGCAGAGACTATAGCTTTGCGAGGACGCAAAGGAGTTTGGGGAGGGAGTGATAAGCCATTCTAGAGGGCTTATAAACAACTTCCCTAGAATATCGGAACATCTTACAAGACGCCATGAGGTCGTTAACGGTCATTCTCTCTCAGATGAAGAAAGCGTCACCTCCCCCAACATCCCCCAAAAAGTCCGTTGGGCAGCCAGACCCAATCATGGCCTAGAAGCAATATATCGGGGGTTTTCTGGGGGTATTGAGGAGAGAGGAAACCAAGCCGTCTCCTTGAGGGTCAGGCAGTTAAGCGTCGGTCAAGAGAAGGGAAAGACGCACGTTCCCCTCGGGTGCCCTCTGCCGGGTCTCCGCTCGGTCTCAATCCCGCCGGTACTATAGATATTAAGTTCATTTCACTCGGGCCCTTGTGTAAATTCATTAGATATAAGACCGGTGTTAAATTAATCACTGAGCGTTTGATTTCTGCATGACCCACAGTAACTTAAGAATCCCACGCGAACCCAGGTCGGGGTCATATATATATATATATATATATATATATATATATATATGTGTTGTGTGTGTGTGTGTGTGTGTGTGTGTAACATAAAAACAAAAGGGGGGGGATTTTGCTATGAGATTTTATAATAATATATATGATATGATATGTATGAGACATCGTTGTATGTCACGTGCTTTGACATTCCTCAGAAATTGGGAATCATTGTTTTTAGCTTCCCATGGAGACAGAGAACATCTCAGCCTAGAAAAATGCTGTATAGGTCTTTTTGGGTGGTTGTGATATTAAAATCCTTACCTAAGCAGGTCAACGCTCGTCTGTCATTATGGGGCGTTTGTCAAAGGTGCCTTTGAAACTGGATATGAGTGGTTTCTGGGCGTGAACAATGGGTGTGAGTTTGGGTGTACGTGTGAGCCTCTTTCCTACATAATGAAAGTAGACTTATCTTGAAGAGACTGTTACGGGGAGAGAAGGCAGAGCCGGGATGGCTCTGCCAACATTTTTTCTGTTTGGTGAAAGTGAAATTGTGCTGGAATGGTGAGTGTTATTATATCTGTTTTAGCCAAAGTGTGGCTGGATTGCATTTGAATATTTATTTCAGAGATAACCTGTTTATGTGATCTTTTGATTATGTTCTTGGCTTATCAGAGTGTTCTGTCTCCTAACAGGCGATTCTAGTAGAGGGAACTATTCTGGTAGAGGGAACTATAATTGGAGAAGAGTGGGATTATTCATTGGAGAAGTGGTGTTGTTGACTAATTACTGTGTAGACTGTTAGATTACCGAAGGTTATCTGAGTTATTTGGACTTTCAGTTAACAATCCATTTAATCATTCTGTTAAGAATCTGAGTTATTCAGTTAATAATTTGCTTTTAAATAAATGCATATTTTTGTAATCCACGACTCTGATTTGATGACCTAGATAATGGAGAGAGAGAGAGAGAGAGAGAGAGAGTAGAGAGAGAGAGAGAGAGCTGTTGCCAGTCGAGAGAGAGAGAGAGAGAAAGTATTGCCAATTGCCAGCTGTCTGCCGCTCTGGCCTATCGCTACCAAAATGAATAACGAGACAATTGTCGTTCCGTTATTAGTGGTAGCAGCTGGTGTTTGAACGAAAAAGCCTTTTGTGAGATTAGTAGCAGCTATAAGATATCGTTTCCAGAAAGTCTGGTTGTGGAATGTGTTAGATTTCAGTTAGTAGGTGACAGGGGATGAGAATTATCCATCCGTGGGCTCTGGTACTGAGAAGAATATTTTTTTGATTAGTGTCAGCAAATTCGCCCGTCCCGAGGCGTTCGTTAGGATGAGTTGCCCAGTGTAGCTTGTGAGTGAACGATCAGCAAGTGCTTTCGTGCCGCGCGGATTTTACCGAGTGCGTTGTGCCACTAGATTCGCGTGTTTGTAATTGCGCAGATTCTGGCATGGTCTTCTCCATCGACTGCGTGAGTGTTACTGTGTTTTTTTTTTTGAGGCCCTGGTGTCTTTTTTAACTTTGTGTGTGATCATTTTAAATAGGCAGTTTAGATTACCATATGGTTCCCTCAAAGTAGCAGAATGTGATAAGTTTTATCTTAGCACATGTTTAGAAGAGACGCATTCGTCTTTGTTTTAATACATACATGTGTATATGAATGATTTTCATACATGCAACACTGTTGCTTGAATTGCATTTTTTGCCTCGAGACAGCGCCCGCTCATGTACACGCATCAGCATTTTTAACTGTGAGCGACCAAGGGGGAGAGCAGCAGGGAGGCTACTGTCTTTCATGGGGTTGTGCCAACAGGGGGTGTGAACTTCTTTTTTTTTTTTGTGTGTCGGGGTATGGGGGTGAGTTTGGCCTTGAATAGGAAAGTTCAATGCCGTCATATCAGCTGGTAACATATGATATGCCCGTAGGGTTAATTTTAGAAAGATTTTTTTCTTTCTCTTGAGAGAAGAGAAAATGGAAATGAGATGCAAATGAATTGTGTGAAGTTTTCCTTATGCGTTGGAGAATGCTTTTACGCAATGTTAGAGGGCATAATTATAACTGGGGATAAAGATATTATTTTATAATGGAGATTTGTTTGAGATGTGGAGATTACTTTAAAATGGTGGTGATTGGTGATGATTGGTGTTGTACCTAGTGATGTCAATTGGTGATGCCATTGGTGATGAATGGGTGCCTGGTACTGCTGAGTGGTGATGATACCGGGGAGTGATGAGTGGTGTTGATTTTGGAGTTATGCCTGGTGTGGCAATGGGTGATGGGGAAATAGCAATATTAATGCTTTTACTGGTGTTACTGGAGATATTTATGGAGGATTATTATTATTACCGGAGATATTTTACGGGAATGGGTCGGTTACTTAAGTAGAATTATCATTACTGGAGATATTTATGGGGATTCTGTCAGAGTTCATGGTGGTAATAATTTTTGGGGAATGTGCCAATGATTTATGGGTGGTGATAACAATTTCTGGTGAATTTTGGTGAATTTGATAATACTGATAGTTGGTGATTCTGATACTTAATACTGGTGAATGGGTGAGTACTAATGTTTGCTGATACTACTGATACTGGCGAATTCTGATACTGATAATACTGATATTGGTGTTATTATTTTTATACTAACATGGTGTTGTAATGATTATTAAGGGGTGGTGATGTTTTTTGAATTTGGGAGGAAACTAACCACCAGCAGATTTAGTTTTCTTTTTTTCTATGAGTTCAGCAGATAATTGCTTGAAGTCTACGTGAGTCACAGATGTTACAGGTGTCACGGGAATAGTTGACAGTGCCATTGATTTTTCTTTCCTTTTTTTTGGATGTTAGCCATCGCTGACGTAAGTTTTTTTTATCATGGCCGAATTTGAATTTATTTTTCTCTCTGAGCTGTGTGTGAAGTTTTTAATAATCTCAGTTCGTGACTTGGAGTCATTGTTCGGGAACTGTGTTTTATGATTTCAGCTGTTTGATGCTGCAGAGAGATTTATGGAGAATTTTGCATTTTTTTAAATGCATCGTAATGGCACTACATTTTTTTTTTCTCTGGATATTTGTGTTCCGGAAATTTGTTTGGCCTCTGCACAATTGTGTTTGTTGCAACTTTGCCAGAGATAGAAATTTGGCTAAGTTTCTATTTGGCCTATGCGTAGTGCATATGGGAAAGTCTTTGCTTAGATTCTTTATATTGGAGTTCTGTTGTAATGAGTTATGGCACACTGGTGATTTTTTTTTAGAATTTCCTGGGCAATTTTATTTGCCAAGTTTTTTGCCCTTTCTCAGCAGTTATGCTAAACAGAGAGTTTATAGTTTTTTTTACTATAACATTCAGTTATTTTACTGGAGAATTGGAGATGTAATTGGAGATATAATATTTTGGGCCATTTGATATTTTTCTATTTTTTTTTTTATTTTTTTTAGATATTCCACAGATTGGGCCTATGTTGGTGAGAACTATGTTTAGTTCAATTATTTTGCAGCCATGTTTGTTGCAAAGAGAAACCTTTATGAGGAGATATGGGGCAATATTTTTTAGTGTATCAGCTAGATGCTTTGAGTGTATTTTTTTTTTTTTTTTTTTTTTTGGAGACGGAGTTTCATTATTTTTTATTACCCATGCTTGGAGATAAACATTTTTTTTTTCGGAGACTTGAATTTTGTTTTCCATGTGGGGTTTATTAATTAAAATGGAGGGAAAATATTTTTTTTTTTAATCGCCAGAGTGGTATTATTATTGAAATGGGGATATATAGGGATGGCGTTAATCTGGGGTGGGGTGACTTTTTTTTGTGGTTATGATTTTTGGAGTTGAATTTCTTGGGTTTTACAAGCCAAAAGAGGGGTTCTGTGGTTCTTTTGGTTTCGTGACTAATGGAGGCGAGTGGCATTACTGCTAAGGGGATTGTTTCCGGCCGTGTCTGATAGATGAAAAAGTTGCGATGGCAAAATTCCATGACAGGGGAAAGCGCCGGGTTATGTATATTATATATATATTATGTGCTTTGTAATGGGGAAAGTTCGCTTATTGTTGTTATCTTTTTTTTATTTTTATTTTTTTTTTCAACGAGATGTAATCGTGGTTGAGCTTTAAATAGCATTTCCATTTTGGACGGGAGTTATGATTTGTTGGGGTTTGTGAATTACATAGGAGGATGTTTGACATTATATTCTATAGAGGTTAATTATACAAGCAGTTAAAAGGGTTTTTGCTGTTAGACATTGGAGAGTTTTTAATGATTTTGTGGGTTGTTGAAATGTCAGAGCTTGAGAGAACATTTTTGGTGATAACTTGGGGCTGGGACTTATGAGTTTTTTGGGGGGGTTCATTACTTCTTTTTTTTTCCTTGTGAGAATTTGTGAGTTTGAAATATGATGACAGAAGTCCGTGGAGTTTCTGTGAGTTCTGGGTGAGTATGTGTGCTAGTGTGTGAATTTGGAGAATTGAGTTGGAGAATTTGTTAGTTTATTTTTTTTCCTTTGCCTGGGGCGGGTTTATGCACTAATGATTTTGTTGAATTTTAGTGATCCTATGGAGTTCCTTCACGAGTTTTGTAGATCAGTGGTCATATTAATGGGGTTAACTGGGAGATGTTCAGTTAGTATTTTTGGGAATTTTTGAGGGAATTATTTGATAGATGTATGTCTGGGGTTAATTCTTCTTTAATTGACCGATGACATGACTGACAGACTGAAACACCATAAACATCGTTCCCCAACGCTAGCAAGACTCCCACCAGCCGTTGCAGAGATGTTGTTGATGTTCCCACATACGAGAGAATCTACGAGTCTACGGGGTTCCAAAGCGCTTCTGGTCTACGGGAGTTATCAGTTATCTTCCGCAGGGATGACGTTTCGCCTTTCTACAGCGTGTTTCACATGTCTGTACAGCAGCAGACCAATCACATGCATAGGAGTGTGTGAAAGTTCAAGATGAGGAGACATTTTCCATTGCTATTATAGCCCATATGCAGGAGATAATGTGTGATAGACATTACGTTGTGCTGCCAGAGACGTGCAGTTAACATAGTGTTTATGAGCCTGCCAATGTGTTTTTTTTATATATATGAGCTCTTTTATGTGACCTGTGGCTAGGCTGGTGTTAGCTTTAATGGTGGCCGAGCTATCTGTAACATAAAAAGGGGGAATTTGCTATGCTATATTTTAAATAATATAATATGATATGATATGTATGAGACATCGTTGTATGTCACGTGCTTTGACATTCCTCAGAAATTGGGAATCATCGTTTTTAGCTTCCCATGGAGACAGAGAACATCTCAGCTTAGAAAATGCTGATAGGTCTTTTTGGGTGGAGTGATATTAAAATCCTCACCTAAGCAGGTCAACGCTCGTCTGTCGTTATGGGCGTTTGTCAAAGGTGCCTTTGAGAACTGGATATGAGCGGTTTCTGTGAAAGTGAAATTGTGCTGGAATGGGTGAGTGTCATTATATCTGTTTTAGCCAAAGTGTGGCTGGATTGCATTTGAATATTTATTTCAGAGATAACCTGTTTATGTGATCTTTTAATTATGTTCTTGGGCTTATCAGAGTGTTCTGTCTCCTAACAGGCGATTCTAGTAGAGAGAACTATTCTGGTAGAGGGAACTATAATTGGAGAAGAGTGGGATTATTCATTGGAGAAATGGTGTTGAGTATTTACTGTGTAGACTGTTAGATTACCGAGGGTTATCTGAGTTATTTGGACTTTGAGATAACATTCCATTTAATCATTCTGTTAAGAATCTGTGTTATTCAGTTAATACTTTGCTTTTAAATAAATGCACATTTTTGTAATTCACGACTCTTTAGTAACGATTATTTGGATAGCATAATTCACCAATGTTTTGCAGGTCAAGAACCTGATTAGTTCGAGTAACAGGAGCGTATAGTAAGTGTCATGCATTGATATTGAGGCAAAGCAGTTGGGTCACGAGAAAACAGGCGGTAGACCTAAGTTGCTTGACAATGAGTTTATGTTCTTCATTGATTTTGTTCATATTTACGGTTATTTGAAATTGGAGGTTATTGTGTTTCCATTTCACTGTATTCCCGCGCTCAGCTCTGCGCCTTAATTGAAGATTTTCGGACTCGTTGTTTTACGTCGTGACTTATACTATGAGTACTTTTTTTTATGCATTCTTTGTTAGTTAAGCATGGACATGTATTTACTCGTTGCTTATACCGGACTTGACGGTATTCTCTAGCGCAGTGGTTTTCAACCTGTGGGCCATGGCGGGTTCTGAGGGGGGCCATGACACGAGCATCTTTAAAACAATATTTAAAAGTGAAAAATCTAGAAATAATGAAACACAAAATGAGAGAGAGAGAGAGAGAGAGAGAGAGAGAGTTGTGTGTGTGTGCGTTAGATCAGTAATATACTGAGCACTGTCCTCTTCTATTTTTTCAGGGTTTCTTCAATCTCTTGTAACATGGCAGATGGAAAGAAATCTAAAAGAAGTTTCTGTGAGGAATATATACAATATGGGTTTACTTAATTTATTGATAAGGGTGTGGTAAAGGGTCAGTGTGTTTTGTGTCAGAAAGTACTTGGTAATGATTTCTTGAGGCCCTCAAAACTGAAAAATCATCTTGACAAGACTCATCATGAACATTCTGGTAAATACGTGAATTTCTTAAATTGTCCTGAATGAATGTAGCTTGAAACGAATGAAACTGGACTCAAGTGGGGTATTTCAGACGCAAAGTAGGAATGTACTCAGGCTTCATATGAGGTATCACTTGAAATAGCTAAACAGTAAAAACCTCATACCATTGGCAAGACTCTTATAAAACCTTGTGCTTTAAAGATGGTTAACCTTGTTTTGGGGGGTGATAGTGAGAAAAAAAATCATCAAATATCACTCTCTGACAACATAGTATCAAGACGCACTGAAGAAATGCCTATTGATATAAAAGAACAAGTGATGAGGGAGATAAAAGATGCTGGCTTATTTGCTCTGCAATTAGATGAATCCACTGATGTTTCATCTGATTCACAACTTCTTGTATTTACTAGATACGTTTATGAGAGAAAATTTAAAGGGGAATTTCTTTTCTGCCAGCCACTTGAAACTACCACCAAAGGTGAAGATATTATGAAAGAGGTAACATACTATTTCAGTGAATTAGGACTGTCATGGAAGAATGTATGGGCAGTGTATACTGACGAGGCACCTGTCATGTTAGGTTCAAAATCGAGTTTTGTGTCTAGAGTTAAAGAGATTGCTCCTGAGGTTACAGTGACTCATTGCATGATCTATCGTCAGGCACTTGCATCTAAAACCCTCCCTAGGGAACTCCAAGCCAGCTTAGACAACGCTATAAAGATAGTAAATTATGTAAAATCTATGCCTGTGAACACTCGTCTTTTCAAACAGTTGTGCAAAGATTTAGATTCCGAGAATCAACTTCTGCTTTTCTACACTAAAGTTCGATGGCTATCCAAGGGCAATGTTCTGAACAGAGTTTTTTGAACTTAGAGAAGAACTAAAGATGTTTTTGGATATGCAAGATAAGGAGCCTATTTTTTTCAATGATCCACTCTGGAAACCACGTTTAGCGTATTTAGCTGACATATTTGACCAGCTTAATAAATTTAATCTAAAGCTTCAGGGTAAGGACACAATAGTAATTCACTTTGTTGACACATTGCGTGCTGTTGTTGCCAAGATGAAGAACTGGTCTAGGAAAGTTAGCTCTGGTAATTTTGCTATGTTTGAGAAGCCTTGTGAAGTGGCTGAAGGAAGAGAAGAATAAATGAAATAATCAGTCACCTTCATAATTTGTGCCAAGAATTTTCCAGATACTTTCCTGATCTTGAAGAAATAGATCTGTCATTTGTGAGAAACCCTTTCAATGCAGAACCAGATATTATTCCTGAGCCTGACCAACATGAATTTCTAGAAATGGAATTTGATTCAAGTATCAAGGATTTTTCTAAAGAACATTCTATGCAGGAATTCTGGTCACAAGCAAGTGTATCATATCCTAGAGTTAGGAAGTTGGGCTAAAAACCCTTCTACCTTTTGCTTCTACTTACCTATGTGAATCCGGGTTTTCTGCCTTATCACAAATAAAAACAAAAACAACAAATCGCTTGGATGTGGAGCATGATATGAGATGTGCATTATCTACAACTGTCCCACAAATTGATAAACTTGTAGTTAAAAAGCAAGCACAACCATCACACTACCTACCAAATCTATGCAGTATTTTGTATGCCAACAATAAAGTACTATTATTTTTATTTCTATAATTGCTGTACAAGTGTAAATTTAGTTTTTATTACAATATAAATAGAAAACTTTATTTACTATAAATGCACGCCAGTGCTTAACTTCATAAGTAAAAAAGTGGAATTTTAGTTTTTATTTCAATGTCCAAAATTTATTTAGAATACTGTTAAATGCAGGCCAGTGCTTATTTTCATAAGTGAAAAAGTATTTTGAGTTATTATTACAATCCATAAAATTTAATCACGCAAATACTGGAAAGTGTTTAATTTCATAAGTGAATACATGTCCTTTGAGTTTTGATTACAACATATATGAGTTATTAACAGTGAATAAAGGCCAACATTTTCTTCCAGTAATGAAAATGTAAACTAATCAAGTGCTCTAAAGAAATAGTTATGTAAATGATATTATAAAACTAACAAAAGTGTTCTAAAAGCCATATTAAAATTCTATTATTATTTTGTACACAATTTTAAAGGGCATTGGGCCACGACTACTTAGGAATGCCAAAAATGGGCCATGGGCACAAAAAGGTTGAAAAACACTGTTCTAGCGCAATGAAATAGTTTCCATGCAAAGCATAGTGTTTTGTAAAGCCCCGTGATTTCAAATTGTTAAAGTTTGCCGTAATATTTATTTCCGCATGTTAAGCTGAGATTTGTAGATCAGCCGATCCTCCCTCCTTTTCTTTTTTTCTTCTGCATCTATTGTTCCTCTTGCCTCAGGTGTAGCTTGAACCTTTTCTTCATGAGGGGTGTACTGTGTGGGGGTTCCTTGAACTCCCAAATGGGAGCTCCTCTTAGCTGGTTGCGCTCTCATTCCGCTTTTATTTCATCTCTTCATGTTGTTATTTCCATTACTTATGATTTCCCACAGTAAATGTTTTGTGTAGCTATTCATGCTTTAATAGGCAAAAATATCGGATTAGTTGAGTTGAAACTTGCTGTATTTGGTGTTCGCATGGCTGTTGGCACACGAAGGAAAAATCAGGCTACTTATTTGTTTATTCACTTATTGGTGTCTTTACCCAATAAATATACTGATTGATTTTGTATGTGTTTTTTTTTTTCACAGCCCTATCTTTGGAGCCGTTGTACCGAACGCATCGCGGATATCGTGGTACTCCAGTATTTGGTTGTGTATACACAATTATGGGAACACAAATATGTTCTCTCTCTCTCTCTCTCTCTCTAATGGGAAATTTCACTCTAAAAATTTTTAGAGTGAAATTTTCAGTAATTTGTGCTTATGATTTTTCGAAAGTGAAATACTAGAAACATTTCGTGTAATGCATTATGGATTCATGATATTGTATATATTTTTCAATGGAACGAAAATATAAATAACTTCTTTGACAAGTTAAATACGAGAATATTAGTACTGTCCATACGATTTTCAGTAACATGAAATGAGGTTTCATATGTGGAAAAAATGCCAAAGAACCTGATTTTTGCGGGAATGTGTCTCAGAGGTGGGTAACATTTTTTTGGCCTCCTTTACTACCACGCATTAATGGCCAAGAAATGCATGAAAAAAAAAGATGTAGAATACTAAAATTCATCATGTGATGGGACTTTTAACTTTATACCTCAAATTATGTAGGAAATATTGCAATTAAAATTGGTTTTATTCATAAAAAACAAGGAAAAATGGAGGGTTCTTGATGTAACTCCAGAACGGTCATTTATTTGAAAATGCATTGAAGAAAAAAGATGTAGAATATCAAAATGCACCATATGATGTAACTCTTATCTCCATATATCAAATTCTATAGGAGATATTGCCATTGAAATTTTAAGTATCTCAATTTTATCGTATGGAATAAATAAAAAAAGATTCAGAATATCAAAACATATCATGAGGTAATCAATTACTTCATAACACTAATAGTATTGGAAATATTATAATTATTTTTTAATATTGCAATTTCATCATGAAATATCAAAATCATAAACAATTCATTCATTATCTAAAAAGACAGTTTATTTGAAAATGAAATATCCAAGGAAAAATTTAGAAAAATTAAAATATACAAAACAACTTAAGTCTTAACTTAATATCTCTGAGTATAGTAAATATGTTCCAAATTTTGTTTTGAAAACAATTTCAACACCTTTACGGTACCAAGGACAATCTATAAAAGAACAAAGTTCATGATATACATAGGTACTATAGTTGTAATATTATTTGTAATTTGTTTAAGAAAAGCTATAATTAATACTATCAAAACTAAATCAGATATCTTCATCTTTTTCTGACAAGCCATCATTTATCATTACCCTCTATATTTGAACAATGGCCATGGCAGACCCCACAAGCTGTAACACAAAAGAACCCCTTTTCTACAGCTGCATCTCATTGTTTGGCTCTGGTTCCCACTTTCCCTGCAACTGTAACATACCGATTTCAACGGTTCATCAAGGGCAATATTACCAATAAGCATCTTAGGTCTTAACTTATCACTTCGATCAAGTTCCCATCCTCTTCCACTTGGGCTTATGTTACGGACCAAGATCCGCTCAGGTTCTTTATTATAATAAACAAAAAGGATTCAACACCAACATTTGAAACTTGGGATACGAATATTTGCAGAAACTTAAACAGAACAAAAGTTTATTTACAAGTTTATTAACAAAGATAAATGCAGAATGATTCTCCTATTTACAAAATTCAAACTGACAATATGTAAAATAGGGAAACAGTGCGGTAATGAAATAATTGCTGCTCAGTTTTGCAGCTGTCGAAAACCAGTGCCTGAAGCGAGGCCTTCACAAAAAGGGACAGTAGAAACTTCAGACAGCTTCTTGACTTCCTACTGCAGGAAGAAATTTTTATAACCCATTGGCTGAGGGGTTCCCCGTGTGCATGAGATGTCCCCTAAATTTCTCTTAATATCTTTAAGTATACCATAGGACAAATGAAAAAAGTTTGGGTAGAATTTTTCTACCCTGGCAGTAACCGAGAAAATGTAATAAGCCACGCCCATTTCTCGCTCCTTTGGACAAATATTAAGGGGTAGTAGAAACTTAAATAGCTATATCTCTGTATGTATAAATCACAGAACAACAAACTATACCTCAAAATGTTTGCATTTAAGTCTTCTATAATTCTGTATGTAAATTATGCAAATTAATATGCAGCTGAGGTCGCCAGAGGTCAAAAGGTCACGATATCTGGTGCAAAGTAAAAATCTCACCACGTCCAAGGAAATCTGACCTACAGTTGGCTATTATCGTATTTTGAGAGGAATGCCGCATGAATAATTTAGGTTAGATGTATCCAAGCCTATAAACATGCATCTTTAACCCTTTCATGTTTCATTATGTTGTATAACATCAGATCGTAAAACGTCAAAATTAATAAACCATATTTTTTGTTAAGTATACAGTATGTACGTGGAGAGTGTTGGTCAGTATGTACACCTTTTTTAGCTCAAAGCTATATGCTGATTATGTGAGCTGTTGACAATGTCTCCTTTTTCCTTTTAACAGATGCCCCTGTGCATCATTTAATGTAGGCCTGACCATAATAGAGGGCAGCATGCAACTTCCTGTCATTAAGAAAACAGAAGAATGTAGCCCTCCAAAGAAAATGAGTCACAATCTCTCCCCATCTTTTATCACTTTCAACAGTAGAGAAAATGAACATTTAGTTATGAGTGCATGGTGCATGGTGTTGTGATGGTGAAGGAAAACCCAGGAAGGAGCAGAAGGCGCTTCTTCTCCTTACTGGGTTTTCCTTCACCACCACAACACCAACTTGTCTCACACTCTGTCAACATAAGTGTTTTATTATTAAAAATTATAACGTCACTAAACAGATTAAAACGTAGAATGAGGCTATTGGTTCCATGCAAGCTAGATGTAGGGGAAGCTGCCTTAATGCTGTGTCGAATGTGGTACTGGGGTTATGACTGAGTGCCTGAAAGTTCAACATTCATGCGGTCTCTGATCTGACTTAGTTCAAACCCATCACATTGTTTCAGTCCCACTTCTATATCAGGTACCACAGCTAACCATGCTTTCTTCTTCCTATTCATAGGATCATCATTTGACCTGCTCTGTGCTCTTTCAGATTTCTGCAGATAGTATTTTATGCACAACTTGTGGCAGAAAAGGTCTGCACCAAAAACGGAGTGTTCATCTTGTTAATCGCAGGTTCGGGTGTAGATGTCATCCTGTAAAAATACAGTTAATGTCAAGAGCTTCTTTGCCCGCTCAATTTCTGAGATTCGATACTTTTCATATGCACCCTGGCGTTTGGCATAGGTACATACAACACATTTGTAATTGTAAATATCACATTGTTGACTAGGGGGTGGACAAATATCATCTGAGACCTGATGCTGCGGCCCCCTTGCAAGCTCATCCAGCGTTTCCTCTGGTGAAGATGCTTTCGTTTCTGCGATTTTTTTCAGAGTATTTTTCATTGTGTAAGTCTTGTAACAGCATTTGTCATGTGGTAGACAAAGTGTTCATCAGTGCCACTGAACGACTTCAAATGCATTGCAACATGGTCATTTCGAATGTCTGCAGCATCTTTGATGCGTTTTCTCCCGGTCAATGTGCTGACTGTGGCATCCTCTGTTGCTCTTTGGCAAATAATGCACTTGTCCACTGCGAATTTGTTGGCTCGGCCCAGTAACAATTTCACCCCACTGGTTCCCGCCTCCATCGTTATTGCAATCATGAAGTTCCCTGAAACAGACATTAAGAAATTGTAAAGAGTATGAATGATGAGTCCTAGATCTTAGATTCATGGAGCATGTATGTAGGTTCTATGCTAATAGTCATAAACCCAGTACCACATTCGACACAGCATTAAGGCAGCTTCCCCTACATCTAGCATGTATGAAACCAATCGCCTCATTCTGTTTTAATCTGTTTAATGACGTTATTATATTCAAATAAAAAAATACTTATGGTGACAGAGTGTGAGACAAGTTGGTGTTGTGGTGATGAAGGAAAACCCAGGAAGGAGCAGAAGCACCTTCTGCTCCTTCCTGAGTGATCCTTCACCACCACAACACCATGCACCATGCACTAATAAATAAATGCTCATTTTCTCTACTGTTGAAAGTGATAAAAGATGGGGAGAGATTGTGACTGTCATTTTCTTTGGAGGGCTACATTCTTCTGTTTTCTTAAAGACAGGAAGTTGCATGCTGCCCTCTATTGTGGTCAGGCCTACATTAAATGATGCACAGATATGAAAAGAAATTTAGGGGACATCTCATGCACACAGGGACCCACTCAGCCAATGGACTATTCTTGAAACTTGAAGGGCGGGTTACTCCTCAAAACCACTTGTAGGACGTTTCTTTTATGAAGGGTTGCTCAACATCGGGATCTCTCTCTCTCTCCGACTACAGACGACTTTACTTGTTTCCATTCACACTCTCTCTCGTGCATCCTCTTCCCCTCTTATCCTTCGTCTCTTCCTTATTCTCTTATCTCTGATGATCTGATTCTTTATACTTCCTCAGTCTGATATATATACGGTGATCTTGGGGCGGGCCTTTACCTGCAAACGTCACCGTTTCCCGACAGGAACTTTTTAGAAGGATCCAGACGAAAAGTTGCATCATAATACGCGGTGTTTCTAACGACGTCGCGTGCTGAGTTCCATAACACACCTGGAGATTCTCGGACAATCATGAGAACAGACGCCTCCAACACGTGTGCGAATGCCTCCTTGCTGCAAACCTACTCGAAGAAGATGCATTTTCCTTTCCTTTAATATATGTTACTTACCTATAGAGCGATTACCATGACAGCTTAAAGCTTCAGCATCCAGTTCTTTCCAGAATATGAATTGGAGATTCATTCTCAGTGCATGATGGATACTGGCATCTTCTGTTGGTGGTAGAATTTCTGGATTGATCTCACCCCTATGTGTTTGTTGAACAAATCTGGACTGCCGTTCCTTTTCTAGGGTATTTGTAATATCCTAGGTATAAGTTCTTCGTATATGAAGGCCTGTGGTAGCAAAGTAAAACTAAAATGCTTATTTCTTGTACTACAACTATTTCCGAGGAAAACCATTTGATGCCATTCCAACTGCTTGTTCTGTGCTTGTTTTTTTTTAATGAAGAAAGGAAATTTCAATTGCAATAAATCCTTGAAAATTTGAGGTATGAAGTTTAAAGTCACATCACATGATGCATTTTGATATTTTGCATCTTTTTTCTTTTATGAACTTCTTTCCTAAGAATGACATTTTTGTAGTTATATAAAGAATGCTCCATTTTTCCTTGTTTTTTTCGATGAGTACAACAACTCTTAATTGCAATATCTCCTATATAATTTTAGGTTTAAATTTATAAGTCATATCACATGATGTACTTAATATTCTACATCATTTTTTCTTCTGTGCATTTTTTAAACATATTTTTCATGTTTTTTTTTATTTGCTAGGAAATTGAGATACAACAACTTTTAATTGCAATATCTCCTATATAATTTGAGGCATGAAGTAAAAAGTCACATCACATAATGTATTTTGATATTATGCATCGTTTTTTCCTCTATGAACTTCTTTCCTGTGAATGGCTACATCCCAGAAAGAAACATTATTAAATCTGATACCAATCAAATTTTGAACCATCATAGCAGCCGAACTATTAGATATTTTGAGAAAGGGACTGAAGCATTGAATTCGTTTTCATGATTCCAACTTTTGTTCTTCTTTGCCTGATTTTCATTTGAACAGTGGTTTCTAAGTTTTTTTCCCCTTTTTTTTCGGAAAAAATGCTTCTGTTTTGGATGTTAATGTATAGTGATAAAGAAGTCCAAAAATATATTGCCCAGCCCTGAGACAATCTTACTTTTTTTTATACTAAACACATATCCCTCCACATTCCAACAAAAATCAGAATCTTTGGAATTTTCTCCCAGATTTCATGCATTTTGCCTTAATTTTATTTTACTATCCCTATGAAGTGAAAAGGAAGGTAACCTAACTTTTTGGACTACCCAATACATGGAACTAGTAACTGGTTTTAAAATAATATTTACAGAACACTTGCTAATACTTCTGGAAATGTTATTTATATTCTGGTAAAAGCAATAAACTTAAGAAATCAGTTTCCCCATCAATGTTTTTAAGAACGTTACGTATATGTAGCCCTGAATACATTGATGAGGAAGTAAATAAGATTAAGAAACTGAAATATCTTGACTCTGTTATAAACAATAGAATAGAAGCGGCAATAAATACCCTGTATCAAAACAAAAGAGAAAATTTCAACACAAAACATTTACTTGTTTATTACCATATATCCATAATGCTGGAGATAATGTATCATTTAAAAACGATAAAAAAACGAAATGAACTTATAAATAACACTTCCGACAATACTATAGGACATGTGCATCAAATCCGTTGTAAGTCTTAGGATCATTTTTATATCGGTAAAACTAGGAAACCATGGGTAGAGAGAGTAGAACAGGATAATCACTGTGTAAACAGCGGAATTTTCAAGCAAATAATTCCTTAGTCATTTTGGTAGGACTAAGAAAGAGTTTATTCTGATAATCCACTAGAGAGAAGCAGCACTGATTCTAGTTTTATAAATGAAAATATTTGTAAGAGTATAACTAGCATTCATGGCATAAATGTACTAGATCCATAAGTTTCAAAAGAAATAATGTAAAATGTTTAAATTCTAAGGAAAGTAGCAAGAACATCTGTACACCCTGGCACCTGTCAGGTGTGGACTTTTGGTTTCCAGCAGTCTGTATGTTTCTTTTAACACTTAGCATATCTATTGTCAATTTCTGCCTGTATATCGATTTTTATTTTAATTGACAATTTTCGGTCCTCTTCTGGTGCTGCTGGGAATCATTTGTGAACATTAACGATAACTCAGGGTTTTTGTGAATGCAATTGCGCACAAGGGAAAATATATATAGTACAGAAACTAAGCAATACATTTTATACATTTGCTAGAAAACAGAAAATTTATGAAAATATATAGGTACAACTAAAATACTGAAATTATACACTGAGTTACACTAATGAAATATTAGAATAATTTTTTAATATGGAATTTCAAGGGAATGAAAGCTAAAACAATAATAATAACCTATTAACTGCTAGAAAGGGCAAAATGTATACAAAAAGTAAAAGAATACATAAATATTAAATATAATTTGAACATATGAGGGCAGAGAAATCTGAAAAATACAAACATATATTTCCATGCAATTACCCAAGACTTACACCTCACATCTAGTTTATGTTGGATCTCAGGAAACAATTTGTGTGTGAGTGTGTGTGGTTTTATTCGCAAATGAACTATGCACACCGAAAGTCTTGGCGGGATGCCATAAATTTGCCTTTTTTACTGTGGTGCTTACATCTTTGATAGTCAACATAGTTGGGCGTATTGATTTTCTTTGTCAAACTAGACGCCTTCACCAAGTATGGCCGACCTCTGACTTCACCATGAGCAATAGAACGCCTGAGAATTCCCCCAAAGGAATACTTTGAATATTTTGCAAACGTGGGCACATCAAGTCCAAAGTGTTTCAGGGGCTTGTAACCCTGATCAAAAGCAACAGTCTCTTCTACAGTGGAAGAATGTATGCAAAAAGCATCAGATACCACCGCTTGAATTTCATGAGTCTGATGTAGATGGACCAGCATATCACTCTCATGAGCATTATATACTAATATCATACTGGTACATGAAGCCTACGCTTTTCCCTTACCTCCTTATCTTATCTGAAGACCTTTTGTATGAGCAGAACAATCGTGCAGTCACTGAGTACTGTCATGATTTTGTTATCGTTTCTCCTATACAGCTAGAAAGCCAGAAGTGGAATTATTTTAAAATGACACCTTGTTGTTCTCTTACCATTCAAAGGGGAGGATTTCCTATACGATTCTCTCGAGGAATACTGATATCGAAAACCATACTCCTCCCGCAAGATTTGTGCTGTCACACTGCAGGTAAAGTGTTGTCAGCATATATGTAACAGTTTACTTCGACTAACGGTCTTAGTTAAGACTATGATAATCTTAGTTGCTACAGGATAACCTTTTTTTTTTATTTTTGGTATCAGATAGAGCTACTAAATGTACATCAAAAGATGTTTCCCGCTGATACAGAAGAATGTCATGAGTATTAACAGTTTAAAATCCCATTAATCAGGCTTTGTCTTTATATAATGTTTCAGTTTGCAGCTGTAGCAGTAAACTTGAGAAAATTATGTGATAAATGTTTGGCTACTTAAAAAAATGGCCTTTTTAACAAGCTTTACATGCAATTCAACGATGCTTTCGAAGCTTTTCCAGTGTTAATTAAACCCGAGGATGTAAATCATTTCATTAGGTGGAATAAATCTCAGGTGCCAAAACATGATGATCAAAACATTAAAGATCCTCTTATTTTTTCACTCTCCCCTTTCCTTGCGGGTGAAGATTAAAAACCGAGAGAGCGAGAAGAAAATAATTCTATCTTTGAAGTGAAGATGTAAGGGATAGGATCTAAAAATTCCTACCGAAAGAGAAAAGTCATTAGAAGAACTAAAACGTCAGCGGCACCAAGGCATTCCATTCGTCTTTCCGGGATAAAAACGAAGTTGAGGTGTCATCTTCTGTTATGAGGGAAAGATCCCGATCGTTTATTTTGCTAATAGCACACGATTGAAATTTTTAATAGGCAATTTAATCCTCTCCATCAACGAGAATATCCGAGCTGATTACGCCCCGACCTCGATAGTTTGTCTCTTTAAAGCTTTAACAATCATCTATGTTTGCTCGTTTTTTATGGTATCCAATTCCACATCTCTTATAAGCATTTGATTAACGGGAAATCGAATCTTTATTTCAGCCAGGACCCAGCGAAAACTTCTGGAAAAATAAACGGGCTTGCGAGATTGCTAAGAACCGTCTCTCTGTCCTGTGCAATGCGAGAATCAATTTAGGATTTGTTTGCAATGTATTGTTGGTTGGCGGGAAAAATAGACGTCTGTTTTTCAATCCAGCCCTTTGCTAGGAGCTGGTGACACGCCATGGAGAAATCATTCTCCGGTCTTATTCTGATGAATCGGCTAATATTCGTAATGAGTATGACGAATTTAGGAAAATAAGGCGTTTGAAAATATTTTCCTTTTTGTATAACCACAACCGTGCCTAAGATAATTAAAAGTTCGGAATGATTTTGTTGACTAATAGAAAAATGCAATTAACAGTTCTATAATATTTTGGTGATTGTTAATAAAAATAAATATGATTGGAACCTTAGGCATTTGATGATAATAAAGATCAGAGAGATAAAATAAATATGGCGCACTGACCTGACATACTAGGGAGTCCCCCGTAACTGTTTAATATGTATTTTATTCGGAACCGAATTAGACATGTTGGAAGCTACTTAGATGTAAGTGGCCCACCTTTTTACGTCTGAGACACTCAGAAATATCAGCTGGTATTATCGGTTATACATGTTATTCCTCCTCCGTCACTAAGCTGGGGTGTGAACTTTGCCCAAAGAGTTGCCATATCCATGGGCAATTCAAGTGATTTTATGTTTTTCCTTAAAACTCATTCAAAATCATAGCGTAAAATAAGGATTATCATATGACTGCATCCTAGGAAGTGCTCAAATACAAAACGGTTAATAATTTTGTATTAATTTATCTAATAACTGCAGCCTATTGAAATGGCTGAGAGCCATCCAGGGGCCCCATTGAAATAAAGAAACGGTTTAACAACACCCTGTATGTTGAAATACTGGAATGTGATGGCAGTGCAACTCGAACCAGAGACAATATGGGGCAAATGGTGAGTCTCTAATCCATAATACCTAACTAGTGTTAGTTCTGTCTTCCTTTATTTTTCAAATTGTGCATGGGGCATCTAATAGGATACTTTTTGGTTTAGCAAGAGGTTTCCCTATTCATACCATGTTCTTCTTTATCTTTACCAGTGGTTTTTTCTAAAACCATCAATACTATCCTTGTCATTGCTCTGCACGGCGACTCCTTCCAACTGATTAGTTTCATTATAGGAATAGTTTGGGTTTTTTTATGGGCATTCATTTTTACTTGGATTTTACATGTATATATTAATTCATGTTATCTAGCTTAAAAATATTTCTTTATGCTTGTTTCATAAATTTTTCCTCCACTCCTGACAAAATTAAACTTAATCATAGTCTACAGAATCGATCAAGAAAATGTCGTATGCTATATAGCGATATCCGTGAATTATATAAGAATTAAAAGGACTTGAATGTTGCTGCTGTCAATTTTGACAATCCCTTTTTCTCACATATTTTGCGCTTGATTTAGGACACATGTCAGAAATGTTAACTCCGGGGCTTGAGAGACCCATTCTACTCAAGCTTAATGCCATTCCAAGATCCATGGAATTGCTCTGTATATTAAAGAGGGTTTCACATCTCAAAGGCCACTGTATGAGTGTGGATTGAGTGAAACACAGGTTGTTTAAATCTGCGGAAGACTACTAAATCTTTCTAGTTTGCTAGCTATATGAACCCAGATTTGATGAATTTATGTATGGTAGTTTGGTTACCAAAAATGACGGGTTACCAAAAATGAGAGCATTTCGGGAACCTGACCCCAAGGAGCGTTTCATTTTCCAATTTTCGTTGGTGATCACAATGCTCATCACACTGAATGGCTGAGGTGTCTTCCTATTTTGGCTTTTGAAGGAAAGTGTTAAAGTTGGTGTTCGCTGGGATCATGTGGATCTCAGGTGGAGCGATACTTATGAAATACTGAATATTATTGAGTGTTTAAATGCATCTTAGAACTATCCTTGAGAGAAACTTGGGTCTAATATATTCAAGTTTTGCTTTAGGGATAAGCCATGGTATAATGCTACATGAAGTTTAGATACAAAAAAAAAAGAAAAAAAAACAGAAACTTATCACATATGGAGCAACAATCAATCGACTTTTTGTATCATAATTTCACTGAAGATAGAAGTAAGGCTCTGGTCATCTATGAGAGAGATATCAGCTTTTAAAGAGGGTGTGAGGGAGATATTGCTCTCCAGTGGTGATGACCAAAAGTGGTGGCCATCACTTAAGATCTGCTCAGTGGCCTCCAGATCTAGTGACATCAATGATTTGCTTCTGGGCCTTGAAGCATAGACCCTAAGGGAATCTTCCACATATTTTTTTTAGAAAGGCTGCAGATTGTATTGCTCCTAAGATTACTTCTGTTTTCCGAAGGTTATTTGGACTTGCAAGTCTTGCAAGAGGAAGGGAAACATTGCTGCATTACCCAAAACCCGTGGCTAGAGATCTGGCACAAAAGACTAAGTGGAGTAGGCTTTGTGGTATGGAGCTTAACCTTTCTGAAACTCAAATTATGACAGTTATTCTTTCCAGAACACTCTTGCCTTTGCATCCTGATTATATAAATGGTATGGTTTCAAATGTCTAAGAATTTTAACTCTTTCCTTCTTCCTTGTTTGGAGTATAGTTCTCTTCTCTGATCTAAAATTCTTGGACAGACTTGTTTCATCAATCAAATTTATTTTGTTAACTTTTAATTAACGTTGACTAGTGGCATAGATATAAAGTTAGTTCATTGTTTGTTGCATAAAATGCACATCAACGACAAAAATTCTTTTACACTTTTTTTTTTTTTATTGTTCATGTAGGTTTTCCTTACAACACTGTGCAGTGTGCTGCTGTAGGCAGTGTTGGTATCTAATCAGATTAAATCATAATACTCACTTTGCTAAGAGTTTCATTTTGGCTACAACTACAGCTTGGAATAGTTTGCCTAATGCTACTGTGGAGTCTGCTTGATCTCCAAATGCTTTGTGCTGACAACTCTTGAATGCAAGTTTATTGTTTTTTTCCTTATTTATTTATCTATTTTATTTACATTTCCTTCAACTTGTCTCTTTGAAGGATGATGACCCTTTTGAGCCATCTTGGGTTACCAGTCTCTTGAATCTATCGATAGGTTATAGTATATTCATCTCCATTACCTGAGTACCATTTGTCATTGAAATCTGGAAGCATATTATATTGTCTGTCAGGCTAAAAATACATCGAAATATAAAAAAATTAAAAATATGGATATTATCCTGAATATCAGTGATTAGCTTTTGCCTTTTGCATAGATCACCAACCTAATGAGTTGTCAGTCAGTGCTATATCAAGTGATTATCTAAAAAATTCTGGAAATGATAGATTAAGGGGAGACAAGCTCAAAGTGAAACAAAATGTTACGTAATGAGCTAATAGTCACAGCTACTATTCTTATTATCATTACTTTAGCACTAAATAAATAACATTTATTTAGGAATCTTCCTGCAATTTCACTATTGGAATTATGTATATATATATATATATATATATATATATATATATATATATATATATATATATATATATACATACATAGTCACAGCTACTATTCTTATTATCATTACTTTAGCACTAAATAAATAACATTTATTTAGGAATCTTCCTGCAATTTCGCTATTGGAATTATGTATATATATATATATATATATATATATATATATATATATATATATATATATATAACATACATACATATATATATATATATATATATATATATATATGTATATATATATATATATATATATATATATATATATATACATAATTCCAATAGCGAAATTGCAGGAAGATTCCTAAATATATGTTATTTATTTAGTGCTAAAGTAATGATAATAAGAATAGTAACTGTGACTATTAGCTCATTACGTAACATTTTGTTTCACTTTGAGCTTGTCTCCCCTTAATCTATCATTTCCAGAATTTTTTAGATAATCACTTGATATAGCACTGACTGACAACTCATTAGGTTGGTGATCTATGCAAAAGGCAAAAGCTAATCACTGATATTCAGGAAAATATCCAGATTATATATATATATATATATATATATATATATATATATATATATATATATATATATTGTAATAAATATCTCGTTTCTCTGTATTAAATGTGAGGAAGTGAATTTCTGGCAATTGTAAAAAGGCCTTGTATGGAGGAAAGAGGTTATTAACAAACAAAAACCTATATTTTATATATATATATATATATATATATATATATATATATATATATATATATGTGTGTGTGTGTGTGTGTATTGTAATGAATGTCTCATTCCCTCAGTATTAAATGTGAGGATGTGGCTTTCTGGCACTCATAAAAAGGGCTTGTATGGAGGAACGAGGTTACAACAAACAAAAATTTATGGCTGAAGGCAGATATTACTGAAGGGAAGAATTTACATAAAACTCTGGAACTTAATTTAAATTAACTATCTTTACATCTAGATTACATGAGCAGCAATTCACACCTTAAGGATGACTGGGACTCGAGCAGGTCCAGAGATAAATTTAGGTGGTTAATTGCAAGTCCACTGGAACACGTGGCTAGAAAATGACCCAGAAACTGAAACATGATTTGCACAAAGCGGGTTATTTAACCCAGAGTGTCGTACTCAAGGGTTCCCAAATTTCCTCTCACAACCAGGCAAGATATTTTTCTACAAGGAGATTGCAATCTAGCATCAGTACTAAGGCAAAGAAAATGTGGGGAAATGTAACATATTACTTTCTCTGTGTATTTCATTTCAAAGCTCACTCTCAGGGGCATAGAATGACCGGGAGCTTATACAGAAAGAAATACTACGTTGTTTGACTCACTAGGGGATGTTTTAATACCACTACTAGCATCACAAGGGGAATTAATTACAGCACTGAACCAAAATTGGAGGGTGAGAAGTTGAGCCAAGAAGGGGTGAAGCCACCTTGGAAAGAATGAAACGAAATACAGACTAAGGTGAAAAAACGATCACCGACTGCAGGTAAGAGCATCTTGAGCTCTGGGACGCATCTGGGAGGCTTCTGAGGAGTAGCTGCAGTTGCCTTCCCTTTTTTAAAATCGCTGGCATCGAGATATTCTGCTCCTGTTGGATTAATTCCGAGAAACAGCCAATTAGGATAGATGAGATGGTTTAGAGAGAACGAAGGCTTTCAATTCAGAGGGGCAAGTCGAGAATGTATGAAATTCCTTTATAAAATTTCTTTCTAAAAGGGGGGTTTACTTTGCTTGGTTCTGGCTTAAATCCTGAACCCCTTCCCATTGTAGGAGACATTTCAACCCTAGACAGGTTGGAATGGACAAAACTAATCAGAAACAAGGAGAAATGACAAATACAAATTACTGAGCCTTCTATACTCCCTTGAGTGGACTTATGACATGAAATAAAACAAAACTCTGTGGATAACAATGATCACATTTGAGTGTGAACTTGACAGGTAGAGAATTTAAAATAATTTAACTATTATAAATTAACGAAATCAAGAGAAATAAAAATAAAATGTGAAATGACTAAAGGTACTAATAACTAACACTTTGCTATAACAGTAAAAAAAAATCAAATTTTATCACGTCACAATAGTAATGACTGTTAAAATGAACAGCAATAAATAATCAAATGATCGTAACCTATAAGGTAAATAGTATACTTAATTCTATCATGTATAAAATAGTCAGCTTATTGTTTAAGGCAACACATGTTATTAGTTTGCCCTGATGGGGCGATATAACGCGATTTTGTTGAGTAACTTTGTCCCATGCCATCAGGACGACGAATAACAGTATTAATTTCTCCATAGGGAACATTAGTGTAGATAAAAGAGATAGAATCAATAAAAGTAATTCTCCTTGGAGAGGATACAAAATCATACAAATGCAAGTCTCACCAGAGTCATTGACAATTACACAAAGAAAATATATAGAGACTAGGGAGGAATAATAAATCAATGTATGTAATATATATTTAAATTTATATATTTATATTATTAAAATTTATATACTATTATATATATACATGAATATATGTATATTATGCAAATATACATGTATATATTAATATATAAATGTATAAAGGAGCCAGGCTTTTAAAATATAGCTAAAGTTTTAACAATTTTTGCTGGCTAAAATTTTTCCTAGTCGCATGGAATGCTGAGTGCCTAGAATAGGGCACAGTGCTAATTATGGCACTTTTATGAACATGCCTAGGGGCTTAAAGGGACATATTTTTGGAGGTTACATATGCCCTGATAGTAGTTCCTAACAGAGTACTAATTTGTAAGGCTAGAATGGCGTGGAGGATGGGGTTCTGCATAAGCAGAGCATATAATGGAAAGAGACACCTAAAGGCAATGATGAAGAGGAAAGGAAACTATGAAAGAGGAGACATAGACAGTACAAGATAGAAACAGTTACAAAAGGATAAGAAGTAAGTAAAAGCCGCAAAACCTGGCACTCTCTTCTAGATGGAGAGCGTCAGAATACTCTATAAGAGGGTGGCACTGTGCCAGGAGCTAGTGCAGAGAGAGACTATTGACTCATAGGATTTCTGAAAACTTTGATGCCCTTTTCCCTTCTCCCATCATCTGCTCCGAGGTTGGTTTGACAATGTCATGGGGGACCTTGAAAGACTCAAACCCCTTGAAGATGCTGGAGGGGTATTGGCTCCAGCTGCTGTGACAACCGGGGCACTGGCACTCGTCCCTGTGCCTAATACTGCTTGGCTCAGTTCATCGAGTTCTTCAGCCAAATAGGATTGGGCAGAGTCCTTACTCCGGGACTAGCTGACGGAGGGGGAGTGGAGGAGGAAAAGTAAACTGGACTGAGAGCTCCAGGAGGGAGACTCAAGTCTGACCTTGGCACTGAAACTGAGGCCGTTTCTGGCGCAGTGAGAGGATTCAAACGTGGCTCAACATCCACGATGGATGGAGCTTGGCACTGCCTAATACTTAGTGGCACTGGCTGTGCAAAGGTAGTTCTTGGAGGACCGTAGAATTGGTCTGGAAGTATGTAAAGGCAGGGATCCTGAGATGGTACAAAGGTAGGAAGAGGCTTAAAATCTTGTCCTAGCAGGACATCATAACCTCCTGGAATATAGGTAGCTACTGCCATGGTGCATATCTTAGAGCAGTGAGGTCGTGTGACTCTCAACCGGACAGTAGGCAAGAACATTTTGACATGGTTGAGGCTCTCTATCGTAATGAATTGGTGCCTATCAACCCGAGCTCCATAAGGAATTTCATCCTCTTGAATGATGGATATCTGCACATCAGTGTCATCGAAAGCTCAGACCTGGTGGATAGTATAGCAACCTCTAGAAGGTGAAACAAATCTAGGGCCCTGAGTAGGAGGGCCTAGAGAATTGAGGCATTCCGCCCAGGCAGCAGCGTGCCCATGCACTTTGCATGAGTCACCGAAACTCTTGATAAAATCAGGCCTGGGCCTGTTGTTTCAGTCCCAATGGCCATTATTCTTATTATCATAATGATGGGGAGTTCCAATCCGAGGAATAGCAGGAGCTGGCTAAAGAGGATCTGCTTTTGAGAGCCACTGCTCCGTGGTGTGCCCTTGTCTATTGCAATGCCCGCACAAAAGTTTCAATGGAGGATTATTGGGTAGGCTGAATGGTGGCATCAGGAGTGTGAGGGAGGGTAGGGCGAATTTTCTTCTTTAAAGAACTCTGTAGCAGATGGTGGGTGTCGTAATTGTCTCCCCATTTATAATACTCCAAAATCGTTTTAGGAGCCTTGTCCACCAAGTGAGAGGCAAGATTAGGGAGGTCATACGACAGGAAGTCTTCAAACTGAAGGAGTTGTAGGACCTCCTCAACGGATGCTGCATTAGATGCCTTCATCCACCTATGAAGTGCCTGTGTTTTCTTGGCTACCCACTCTGTCCATGTTTGGTTAGCCTCCTTGGGCATGCTCCTTCACTTCTGCCTCCAACAGCCGGAGGTTAGCTTGTCAGCCCCACGATTACCTCAAGGACAAGGCTGAAAAGTCTTGTCTCTCATTCAGGGGGAGGAGGGCCACTTCATAAGGGGTTGGACTGAAGTTCCCAAACACCTGGTCGACATGATTGAGCCAGGTGTTGGGCTCACTATCATCCCGAGTCGTAATGAGGGTTCTCATGCTGTGACAGTGAGTGTGACAGAGGGGCCAGAGTGGCCCTCTGGAATGCCATAGCCAGTTGATGTGCTCTCTCTGCAGCTTGTCTTCTCTCTTGGGTTTCTTTCTCTGCAACTTCTCTTCTCTCATGAGCTTCTCTGCCTTTCTCCCTTTTGGCTGCCTAGAATGCTCTCTCAGCTGCTCCTCTTTTCTCTTGTGCTTCTCTCTCAGCTGCTTCTCTTTTCTCTTGTGCTTCTCTCTCAGCTGCTTCTTTTTTCTCTTGTGCTCTCTCTTGGGCTGCTTCCTTCATCATATCATTCACCCAATTTATTAGTTTTGTGCCCTCCAGCCCCATTGCTTTTCCAGCTTCAGTGAAGGCCTTAACCTCCTCCAATGCTGTGTTACTTACTGGCCATCTTCTTAGGGGTAAAATGCTAGTAGTCTAGCCTGGGGATAAAAGAGTGGATGGCAGTCACCAAAACTGCAGATGTCACCAGAGATATGCAGAATACTCAACACTATACCAAGGAAATAGCAAGGATCCTCATGGCTGGAATATCTGCAGAAGCAGACGAGATGGCAGCCAAAAGGCTGAAAATGTCCTCCACATAATGCAGAAATCTCACATAGGTGACATGGGAAATAAGAGTAAAACAAACTGTAAATGCCTCATGCAACTAGCATGGGAATGGCAGTCTCATTGACTGAATGAAATCTACTCTGTTGCAGAAAACTCATGCAGGCAACGTAGAAATGCCTGTTGAACAAATTGTAAATTGCTTGATGCAAGGTGCAGTTGTAAATCAAAGTAGGACCCCAGTAAATAACAGCTCAACTTAGCTGTAACGGGATGGCATGTAAAGGCGGAACTCTCAATGCCTAAACTGGGTGGCAATCGCAGTAAATCTCTGTAATTTACAGTTAAGCTGGCATGTAGATTTGGGCTACTTAGCAAAATCACATAAATATTTCTGTAAATAACAGTTAACTGGCTTTGTAAATATAATTAACTCTCTTGTAAAATAAAACAAAGTCGCCACGTACTCACGGAAAACTCAATGCAAATTCTAGGGTACAAAAATAAAAACAAATTACCACGTGCTCACGAAAAACACAAAGAAAATAGAAGTGGTGAATTCAGTTTATGAAATAAAAATATATATGATTGTTTCATCGTCTCGAGGACGAGATGAAAGAAAAAAAATCTTTTTTTACCAATGCAAATACTTTTTTTTTCTGTCTTACCCGTCAACGCTAGTCGGCAATGCTTAGAAACCTAATGATAAAGGGAAGAGGAAGAAGCAAAACTAAAAATTCTCTCACCACTGCTCGTTGCACGAACTCCACAGCATTCCCGTTATACCCTTTAGCTATATACTATCTCCCTCACAAAATAAAACTCTACCAAATCTAACTTTCGTGAAATTAAATTCCTGGAGATTTTTGCTCTCACATGGACAGATGGAGGTTTGGAGAAGGGGGTTGGGGGAGACTGGATTCACACCTGGTCCTAATCCAAGGCTGCGTTAGGGAAAGACCAAGAGGGAAAACACACACACATGCATAAGTAGCTGCCCACGTGTTTACAAAAGACAGTAAATTATTTACCGGCTTTGATGATCTCTCTTTACTCAGAATGAAAGCGCTGACTGTTAATTTTTGTTGTCGCTATTCAAACGTTGAATGAATTTACACTAACGTTCTTTATCATTTAACTTACTCTTCTTTTCTTTTTCCATAAAAGGGGGACAATACGGTATGATTCGATTGGACACGTGGCCAGGAATTTCTCCCGGAAGAGTTCTTTTGTACAAGGATTTTAATCTCCCTATCCTGCCTAAAGATGTGGGTGATACCACAAGAGAGAGAGAGAGAGAGAGAGAGAGAGAGAGAGAGAGAGAGAGAGAGAGAGAATGTGCTCAGACAACAATGAAACAGCCCAGATTCTCTTTTAAATGTCTAGCTATGGAATCTCTTTACAACGAGATTTGACAATTTACACTGAAATATGGCACTGGTTTCGATAAATACCAGTATGTGCTTCATGCAATGGCACGTAAAAAAGAAAGTAGTGCTAAGATTAACCCTTAAACGCCGAGGCAGTAAAAAAAAAAAAAAAAAAAATGTCTCCCGTGTGCCGGAGGTGTTTCAGAGTGGGCGCGGAAGCGGAAAAAATATTTTTTTCAAAAAATCACAGCGCGCTTAGTTTTCAAGATTAAGAGTTCATTTTTGGCTCCTTTTTTTGTCATTGGCTGAAGTTTAGTATGCAACCATCAGTAGCATCCTAACAGATGGAATCAGCACCTCGTCAAGAATGTCAACATACTGCCTGCCATTTAATCGCTCATGGATTGGCACTAAAGCACCTGGTCCGCAAGACGCCATCCAACCCCAAAGGCCCACTTCGTCGATTTAGTTCGACATATTTATCCTCAAATCTGAAAAAAAAATAGAGAGAAGGATTTAGAGAAAAAAAAAATTTACAGATATTCGGAGAGAAACAATGACAGTGGGCTTACTTTTAAATATAAAAGAAACTATTTTAACTGCAGTTCTTCCTCTTATCAATAGATCTTATGGCGCTTTTATTAAGCCATACTTTCAGTAGTATTGCTATAACACAGAACTTTTAACTTTTAAGACTTGAAGTGCAATGTTAAGAAAACACTATAAGGTTATTCTATAAAACACATATATATATATATATATATATATATATCTATATATATATATATATATATATATATATATATATATATATATATATATCCATCCACAAGTATGTATAGGCCTATTTGAATTTTCTTCTCCGAAAGACAGTTCTTTAATATGAATTTAACCAAAACTTATATAGACAAAATTATACCTTCTTCGCCTTCTTTCCTCTATTAGATGATAATATACAATTACAGACCATTTTAAATATTAGAAACAGCTACGTCAGTTGTATTTTCTGCCAGACTTAGTTTTACAGTGAAATAATTGAAAGAAATCTGTGGTTATAGGCCTAATAGTATATATTATGAATTCGGAAAAGAGGCATAAGAAAAGTTGTCATAGCATAGTAACCTTAAACGTCTTTTAAGTCAGTGCAAGTGTATTCAAACATTCAGGAGACTCGGAGGAAAGCTAGCACGAACTTCCTCTGCAACTGGTTTCCCGCCAAGCAACACTTCGAAGTGGAGGCGGGATTTTATAGATATTTAAATTGGTTCCTCAGTAATGACAATTCCCAACTCCCACCCTAGCTCAAATAAATTTATATCTTCTCTTGCATTATTTCTCCCTGATAACATCGTAACTTCCATTAAAGATATTTGTCAGCAGGTTTGAAAACCAGTGTAAGAGGAATTACTATTCATTAAAGCTTTAGCATATATAGAGACTAGGCCTATAATACAAAGTATATCACACCTAGGCTACCACGTAAAAATATATAAGGCAAAATAAGTAAATGTTCATTACCTGATTTTTCCTGCTCGCTCTTGGACAGATATTCGAGCGCAAACCCGAGACGATGGTCCATATGCGTCTGTGTAAGTAGAGGCTTGAGCGCAGGTTTCCTACATAGAAGACCAGCTTCTCGAAACCGACGTCTTACAGTGTCAACTGATGTTTGCATACTTGTTTCTCGTTTCACTGAAAATTATGACGAAAATGGGTGTTCAGTTATATAGTTAATTAACACTTCGTCTTCTGCGGTTGTGCAGCGGGGTCTCCCAGATCCAGGATGGGTTTAAAATCCTTCTCCGTCATTGCATCGTTTTAACCATCTATAGCTACACAGTTGTCTTGTTGATATTAAGACGATTAGCTATATCTTTTTTTGAAAATCTGGCGAGATGCAGCTCAACTATAGCTCTCCTTGTTGGGGGTGACGTTTCTGGTCGCTGTCGGGCTGCTCCAACCATGTTTGGCAAATGACCACAGTTTACGCCATGTTAGACCACGCCCACAACTACATCTCCGATACGTTCATTACATTAAATAAACTACTATGATGGCTAAAAAGTAAAATTCGTTGAGTATTTACGTATTTTCATATTTACCATAATTAAAAATTAAGGTGTTAATGTTTTTCTAATGATCCAGCTGATATTTTGAAAAAAATATATATATAGCATTATACTATAAAACCATGCTTTGTGAACTGTATCTTTTTTTGAGCAAAGTTTCTTAATGTTTCGCCCTTGCAATTTAGTGTCATTAGAAATGTGAAGAAGGTAAGAGTTGCCAGTTAGTCACTTTTTGAACGAAAATCACTGAAATCAGGTCACTCAAGTTTTGCTGCATACTGTACCAAAACAGGTAATTCAAAGTCACAGTTCATGTAATTTATGCATTTTCTTCCAGTAAGAATCGCCTAGCCTGTGAGGACTGAGTAAGACGAGGAGAGTTAGCGAATTAACTTTATTCCACAGAGCAACTGTACAGACAGAAACGTAGTGTCCGTCACGCGCACATGAACAAACATAAACAAAAAGGGACAGGGCCCCCACTGTGAATGTTTCTTCACAGACGAAAATACATGATTAATATTACATAGGGGAATGGACACATATACATCAAAAGAAAGGGCGTAAAATGCTCTACATCTTAGTTCCTGGAAGAAAAGAGAGGACATATGGATATACAGATTTTTACAATGGAAAGGCAAACATTCGCCCTAATGTCGTTCTTACAAATACTCCCACCCCACCAAGACAATGATTACATAGAATTGTTGGATGACTAACAGAATCTTGGGGGGAGCTGAAGGAGTCCTCGGGTTCATGATTCCCTTGGTCAAGGTGTATCTTGCATGTCCACATCATCATGAGGGCTGGAAAGCAGGATGCCGCCCCTGGTAGTGGGCCTGGGGGGTTCGACTGCTTTCCTTGGGTGGCCTCGACGACATTTAGGGGCACTGTCAGGAGCCAGCGGTGTCGGGGTTTTGCGAGGGCCTTCAGTGGGGTTGTCTTCGTCGGGGATGATGGTAGGCTTGAGGTGATCTATCGAGACTCAGTCCTCACGGTAGCCAATTGATCCAAGGAATGCCTTCTCCTCCCAACGTACGACTTAGTGCAGGCCCCGGTAGGGCCTCATCAAGGCCAAGCGGGTGGCGTTGTTCCTCACAAAGATGAACCTGCAGGAGTCCAGGGCTCGCAGGTGTAACTACTTCGTCCTGTTGATGCATATCTCCCCCTAGCCAGAGGAGTATCAGGATCATCACTGTTGGCAGGGAAAAATTCCCTTGGCACTGTCAGGGTCTCCCCATACACCTTCTCTGCTGGGGAAGGGTCACGTTGGCTCTTGGGGCAGTGCTGAGACCGAGGAAGACCCAGGGAAGCTGCGCCTTCCAATCAGGGGCCTGACAGCATGCTATTAACCTGTTAAGCGTCACCCACGTAATAATACGTTTACTGCGATCTACTCGGTAGCGCCTTCAACAGGATATTGCGTTCAAGATTTTAACTGTGTTTGTCAAGCCGTCAGTCCCGTAATAATATGTTTACTCGTATAGAAAGTGTAGGAACATCATTTGGTAACACTCTCAGCACACGGGAAATTTATTTCCAGCCTGGCAACTCTTTCCTGGTGGTTGCTTATGCTAGAAAACTGCCTGGCCTGCTGGTTTTCTTTCAGTACGCTTCGGGCGTTTATCGAGACAAATAGATTTTTGTGTCTTTCACAATGAATGTCCCAAAGAGGAGGCGTATTTCTTCAGGTGAGATCAGTAAAATACTAGATGAGGAGTCTGATATTGATGACCTATTTGATGATGAGAGCTCTAGTTCTAAATCCTCCAGTGATGAGGATACAAACTTTTCTTCCAATAGCGGGAGTGAAGATGACTTTTCTTTGCCGAGTGACAGTTGAGGATAAAAAGAACCCATTAGAATATTTTGAGAAATATTTTGATGATGAAATCATTGATTACCTCGTGAAAGAAACAAACAGATTTGCAAATCAGTTTCTAGATGAGAATGTAAAACATTTGTCTCCACAATCATGAGTACATAGATAGATGGTTTGACACTGGGAAGTAGGATTGTGTGTAGCCCCTAGTTTTAGAGATTGGCATACGAAATAATAATAGTGCATGTATGTATAATATTTTTCATTCAGTATTATGAAGTCTTTTGAAATAAAATAATTGTAGTATTAATTTTTTTTACTCCTACATTTAATAATTTCCTACGCTTAACAGGTTAAGGAAGCCTTGAGGGAGTGGTGGACCCTTTCCACCATGCCGTTGGCTGGGGAATTATAGGATGTCGTGGTGTGGTGCTTGGTCCCCATCAGGTATGCCAGGGAAGACCAGAGCTCTGATATGAAGGCGGGTCCTCAGTCTATCGTGACATCGTCGGGCACTCCAAAGCGGCTGATCTAGCTGGTCAGGAGGTCTTTGACACAGGCATCTGTGGTGGCTTCTGACACCGGGGTGGCCTCGGGCCACCTGCTAGACCGATCAATCACTGTCAGGAGGTATCTGGCACCATCGGATGGAGAAAGAGGCCCGACGACGTCGACGTGGATGTGTTTGAATTTTCGCCTGGGCTGGGGAAAAGATGCTGTGCCACACAAACTTCTCTGTCAGGAGCCTGGTAGTTGTGCAGGGCGACGGGTGCGAGAGGCTGTGAATGATGTTGAACACCTGTTTCCTGCGCAAGGCAGGTATCAGGGGACAAGGGCTTCCTGTGCTGGTATCACTGAGGAGCGTCGTCCTGGAGGGGCTGAAGGGGATGTCCTCCCAGCGAAGGGCGGTGATGGAGGTCCGGTAGGCTGGTACTTCAGGGTCGGAGGCTTGTTCGTGCGCTAGGTCTTTGTATTCGATGCTGAGGTAAAGGGAATTTATCTCGACCATTGAGAGGGCGTCGGCTACAGAATTTCTCCCTCCAGGGAAGTACTCAATGGAGCAACCAAACTCAGAGACAGCTGCGAGATGACGTTGCTGCCTTACAAACCAGGCATCGCCCACCTTGACGAAAGCGTGAACTTGCAGCTGGTGGTCTGTCCTTATGATGAGGGGGACAACCTCCTGGTAGAAGACAAGGAGCTCGCGGTTGAATGTGCTGTAGCGATTCTCGGCGGGTTTGAGCTTCTTGCTGAAAAAAGGCTAGCATTGTAGGGACTCCGTTGACCAGCTGCTCCAGGATGGTGCCACACATGATGTTGCTGGCATTGGTGGTGAGCATCAGAGGCACGTCGGGGTCCTGGTGAGCCAGGGCAATGGCCCTGCTGAGGGAAGACTTGGTTCAGGCAAAAGCAAGCTGCTTCTCTTCTCCTCACGTCAGCTTCTTAGGATTGTCCTTCAGGACCTCAGTCAAAGGGCACATGGTGCGGGAGGTGTCCGGGACAAACCTTCAGTAATAATTCACCTTTCCGATGAATCCGTGGAGTGCGTTGACAGTCGTTGGTGTCGGGAATTTCTCCACTGCAGCCACCTTTGATGCCATGGGACAAACTGCTGCTGTAATTTCGTGGCCAAGGAAATCCACCTTCTTGGCACCAAAGGTGCATTTGTCGAAACGGACAACAAGTCCGTTGTCCTATAGGCACTTGAGGATGGCCCAGACTTGGTGCAGGTGCTCCTCCAGCGATCTGGAAAATAGGAGAATATCATCTACGCAGAAGGGTCAACAAGGATGCTGTCCATGAGGCATTGAAGGGTGGCCCCAGCGTTCTGAAGGCCAAAGGTGGAGAAGGCGAACAAGAAAGATCCGAAGGGCATGATGATTGCCGTCTTAGGAATATCATTGGGATGGACAGAGGCTTGAAAATACAACTTTAATAAGTCGATCTTGGAGAAGATCTTCACACTGTGGAGGGGCCCGGTTAGGTCCTGCATGTTTGGCAGGGGGTAGCTGTCAGGCGTGGTGATGAGGTTCAGGCGCCTGTAGTCACCACAGGCCCTCCACATTCCATCTGCCTTCTTCACCATGTGGAGGGGGGACGCCAACGGACTCGATGTCTTTTTACAGATCCCCATCTTCTTCATTTCTTTGGCTTCCTTTACATTCCAGCAGGTGGCGGAACTTGGCGTGTGTCGGGGGGTCCTTGGTCTCAATATGGTGGAAGACACGTGCTTGTGCGCGGACCCAGCCACCTGGCGAATCTTGGGGTGGCAGACGTCTGTAAACTCTTGGAGAAGGAAGGCATATATATGGTTGGGGAAGACAGAGCAGATGGTGGGTGCCCTTGGTCCTCTGTTGAGTGGGCAGGAGAGGCAGGTCTTGGTATCAAGAAGACACTGGCGGGCCATGTCCACCAAGAGGTCATAGTGGGCGAGGAAGTCTGCCCCCAGGAGAGGGGTCCATACGTCGGCGAGGACAAAGGGCCAGATGTAGGTCTGGGCCCTGGTGCGGTAGGTATTGATGGGCGTCCCGTTTGCAGCTACGAAGGTGGTTGGGTTGTCAGGGGTGCGGCTGCGATCCTCTACAGATGCAGGGAACACTAACTGAATGACACTAGTGTCAACCAGCATCCTGAGGCTGGAGATAGCTTTGGACTTCGGGCATGAGCTGGCGAAGGAAGAGTTGACAGAGGATGCTCACCTCCTGCCTTCGTCCTTGGTGGTCCACCTCTGTCAGGAGGACCAGGTCCTGGAGCTTGTGCCCGGCCAGTCTGGGATCCGACGTGGTCATGGGGTTGACCAAGAGGACGAAAATTTGGGTGGCTCGCTGGGGAACTGGGAGGGAAAAGACCTGGATGAGCTCCCTCTTCAGGCCTTCGTAGGGCAGCTCCCCAGGATGGCTGCTCATCCATGGGGCGAGGTTTTTGAAGGCATCCACTGTGAGGGGTCCCTGCGATGAGGTCTGCCTTGGTGCTGCCCCGGGTGATGCCATGGATCCGGAACTGTATTCCTGCCCGTTACAGCCATGTTGCGACATCCTCACTGCAGAAGGGCCGCATCTTGACGTGGGGGAACTCTGATGATGCGGTCGTCCAGGGTGCAGGTGCAGGTGTTGAGGAGGACTTGAGCATAAAGAGGTATCGTGGGGTCGAGGCGGACACAGAGGAGTCGAGTGAATGCACTGAACTCTCCATCATCTTATCAGACTCATGCTTAGGGTCGACAAGAAGTCGTGAATGACAGGCCAAACCATAAGAATGAACGCCAAAACACTTCTGTGAAGAAATGCCATTGCGAGTCCGCTAATGGCGTTGAGGAGTACCAGAAAACCTAGACTAGGTGTCGTATGGGTCTGTTAAAGGTTCTCTGAAGGTGAGCGGTGGTAATTAGTGCCTTAATGGCAAAGCCAAAACCGCTTGGGTCACCTACTCCTGGGTCACCTATTGTGAGGACTGAGTAAGACAAGGAGAGCAAGTGAACTAATTCTATTTGGCAAATGAGGCTGTACATAAGGCGGCGTAGTGTCCGTCACGCATGCACAAACAAACATAAACAAAAAGGGACAGGGCCCCCTCTGTGAATGTTTCTTCACAGACAAAAATACATGAATAATATTATATAGAGGGAACGGATTCCCGACATATATACATCAAAATTAAGAGCTTAAAATGCTCAACATTTTAGTTCCTAGAAGAAAAGAGGACATATGGATATACAGATTTTTACAATGGAAGGGCGAACATTCGCCCCCTTTAAGGTGAAGTTTCTAAACTATATTCATCTATTTTTAGATCAATTGTGTTTTGATGTTACTAAGTGTTAGTAATTTTTTGGTTTAAGTGTTAGTATTTGGTGGGTAGTTATTGTTATTTACCATATCAACCTAACAACGCCTGCATCACTTAGCCAACTCGTAGTACCTTCTGTGCTCCCTTACCCCCAGTGCCCCATCTTCCCCTTAGTGAACATATAGCTCTATAGGGGTTGCGGAGTTCAAACATGACGGCTTTGTTTACATTTCTCCGCCCCAACCGAACACTTCGATCAATGCCCAACTGAGTATGTCTATGGCAGTTGACGTTTTCCTGTTAGTTTACTTGCTTTACAAGAATTTAAGGTAAAAATAACATAGTAAAACGTCATTTGCCATAGTGCTCACCTCGGAATACTTATAGAGAATTACCCAAATATCAAGAGCTTATTTAAAAGCAAAATGATGCATTATTTTCCATACATCCATTCATCTGTGAAACTGGCAAACCCTCCTTTGTTGGTAACTGTAATTGCACATGGGTAGAAAGTACATGTAAAAGTATCCCCTGTATAAACAAAAGAAAGTTGAAAGTCTACTATACTTTATAGAAAATGAGTAAATCAATGTAGTGTGGGTAACTAAAGCATATACTATGATGTTTCATGACTTAACCTTTTGCCTATATTATAAAGAAATAGTAGGGATACCCAAGGTTCTTTAAATATATATTATGAGAGGTCGCTTCATCAGTAGTCGAAAATGCGTTCCTTTTGTGCATGACATCACGCTTCAGACAGTCTCCTCTGACAACATAGAGGTTGTTATGAAAAACATGTGCCGTTTACTCATGAAGTATAGCATGATGTTAGGCCGTTGTGTTATTTTAATGTCTTTCATTTTACTGCACATAGTCAGGTGTGGGTTCTTAAAGGAAAACTAAGTTGTTTTCATTGGTCATTTTCACAAAAGTGGCTGTCCAAGACCTTGGACTGGGACTGTCATGGGACTGCCCATGCTGAGCAGATCAAGACTCAATACGACGAGCACGCTCGCCCCTTACCCAGGGTGAGTGTTAGACAGCAAGTTCTGATCCAAGAGCCGATATCTCACTACTGGGATTAAGTTTGGATAGCTATGAGATGTGGAGGTTCAGGGATTATAGTGGTTATGTGAAGTGGTGAAACCATGGTTTCCTTCTCCCAGTGTCACCCTCTAATGTTGCCCCTTCCCTACTTCCCCAACGTAGATGACATGTCGTTCTAGAGTAGGGGCTCCCAGTATGAGGTACATGTACCCCCAGTGATGTATTAGTACTCTTCATGGGTACATTGGAACTGAGAGAACAGCCAGTTCTGCGCAATACATAATGTAATCTGTACTGAGATTACACAATTTCGTGTCTTTTTTTTTCTCATTTTAGTAAGCAAAACTTTTACTCAAGTTATATCAAGAGTAAGGTGAATACCTTTTATTCTTCACTACTATGAAACTTCTCGTAGCTGGTGGCACGGTGACTCTGACTTGAGTCATTCAGCCCTACTGACCTTCACAGCTAGTAAAGGTGTGACAATATCAGTTTCATTGATTTTTAATCCTCAATTTTTAGGAGTACACAAGAATCTATAAAAATGCCTAAGGGGTACAGAAGAACATAAAGGTTAGGGACCCCTATTCTAGAGGCTCATAGATGAGTGCTCTACAAGTGTGAGAGAGGGAGGTGCTGACATGTGAAAGATATTGTGGCAGGTTTGTTTCATGAGAAAGACGTTGCTTCCTTCCAAGTATCATTTAAAATGTCTATTATCTTATACTGAATATTTGATTGCTATGTTCAGTACTAATAAAAACCCTTCCCTTTATAATAATATTATTTATATGTTTATGTACAACCAGTACCTACTTTTAATGTATGCATGCCATGGTAATTGTCGCGAATACTTCGACAACAGAGCACTAGTTCAGCTTTGATGTTATGAGGGGATAGTCCTACCAGAAGGGAAAAGCCCCAGTCCTTACACAAAGACAGCTCAATGGAAATGCACTAAATTTTGTTTCTTATATTACAAAAGAAAGTTCTCTGGTACCATATTTACAAATTTAAAAGGCGACTGAACAAAAATGAGGTTAGATTCCACTTTACAGTACCAAAGAAACAGTGTGGCCACTTCAATAATCACAGGTACTACATGATTTTGATACAATACAGCTTAATCACAAACACTTTACAAATCATTAATGCCAATGATGGCATAGATTTGAAACAATTACTTACTCTACATTATCATGGTCACCAAAGACACTCAATTCTCTCACAACTCCCGTCCACGTAGAAATGTACTAGTTAACCCTGGAGCTCCTGCCCAAATGATGTTAACTGGATGACTTCAAGCTAAAGAGAGGGATCTTTTTATACTCACACAGTCTAGTCAATTATGTTAGAATTTTGATTTATAGAAAGGGCATATCCTCTTAAATGTAGAAATTAATTTACTATAACACACAGGAGGGGGTTCCACGGGGAGCCAGAGTGACCTCGAAATAAAAAAAAAAACATGAGAACTATCACGTTCTTGCCTCCAAAGCAAATATGTGAAACCTTGCATACCAACAAGGGCAGGAAAACGCTGTGGAGCGGCAGGATTCCGTCATGAAAAAATAGTGCACAAATTTTTTCACGACATCCTCCACCTTCCAAAGAAAAAGGGGTGAGGCAAAGGCAGGCGCCAATGGCAATAAACAGTTCATACAGTTGAAGCTTTCTGGGGACCAATCTATTTGGTACGTACAGTTGAAGCTTTCTGCGGACCACTCCATTTGGTATGCAGAAAATCTTATCACAGACCGAACTCCTTCAAATCTCCCAACGAGCACTTTTTCATAGTTCACTTCTCAACTGCTAACCATATATATTACATTCCTAAATTGTCTTTTACTCACTCCAACATTCTCTTTCTCTGTTCAACAGCAGCGTTCCTTTTCGGGTGGATTCCTGCTTCACTTACTGTCCCACTCATTTCATCACTATCACTATCTATTTTGCAATCATATACATCATAACTAATGTCTATCTCTCGTACCATTACCTGCTGTTTCATCACTGTCGTCATTCTGGGTCTCTTCTTCTCACTCATCATCGTGGGCATTAATCACAAGCGATAGGATGTGTTGTACTGCTCGAAGACGCTCTTCACCTTCAAATAGTACTTTCAGCAACCTGACAACGCCTTTGTCGTCAGGGTAGAGCTTGTTGATCTTACTGAGGGGCCATTGACTGCGTTTGCACTGTTCTGCTTTCACCAACACATGACGTCACCTTCACGCAGTGCCGTCAGGGGGGCCTCTCGTAGGGCATGGTGCTCCTATAGTGACTTTAGGTAACCTTCCTTCCAGTAGCGTCTGAAGTGGTTGAGGGACTCTGTCAACCTGAAGTGCTGTTAACGTAGCTGACTAGTCGTTAACGTCAGATGTATATCTTCATTAGGAACCACGGACGGTAGCAGACGAACTACATCTCCATGGATGAGGTGCGATGGGGTGAGGGCTTCATTCTCACGCATGTCCCCGGTGTGCATTAAGGGTCAGTTGTTAACATAGGCCTCCGTCTCTTTTATATGATGTCCACAGCTGTTCTCCGCTGAAGATGTTAAGGTGTAGTGTGGTAGCCAACGTCCTTTTGACCACCCATCTCAACCTCTCGAAGAAGCCCCCTTTCCAGGGAGACCTGGGAGTCTGGAAGATCCACCTTATTCCTGTCCTACACAGGAGTTGTTTAGGGACGTCCTCATCATACATCTCTTGCAGAAAGGTAATTGCTGCATGGAGGGTCATCGCATTATCACTGTGCAAAGTGGTGGGGGTACCATGGGTAGCGGCAAATCCTCAGAGGAGTAAATTGAAGGTATTGGCGTCCAAACCGCTGCAGTAGTCTATATACACTGCATGGCTAGCTAAACAGGTGATGGTCAGAATGTGGCTTACTCCCCCTTCTACTGGGATGGGGCCCGTGCTCGGTCAGTTGGGAGGGGCGAATGTGGTGGTTGATGGAGAAGAGGCTTGAAAGCCATGATACATGTTCTACACCTCCCTACTACTCTCTTGTCAGTAGCCTTCAACCCTGGGCTCCAACAATCCTGCCAGAAGAGAGTCATCAGAATATTACCTCCACAATGCATATGAGTGACACAGAGGTAGGTCAGATAAAATGACACTAGTTGACCCTTAGAAGGCAACAACATCAATTCGCTTTTAGTGTAACTTACATTAATTAACCTAAACTGGGTGAAAATTATGTCATTGCGCATAACTAGGCTAAGCTGTTTAACGAAGTTACTGAAGTGAGTGGGCACTCACACAACTCTCTAATCTACTGCACACCGTAGGAAGGTGGTATCTCTGTTCTAAATAGACTAACTTAGAAAACGAATCTGTATGGCAGTTCCCAAACATTAATACAAGTGACATGACTTTCATAAGTCGTGAGAAATCAACATTACTCCCCTGCAATTTCCAAAGTCAGAGTTCCTTCTTCACTGAGCTCTCTCAGGGCGGCTGTGATCACATTTTGTTGTCGGATGGGAGGTTCTCGTTCTTTAACATATGGCTCAGCTATCCCCTTTTGGCGGAGGGAGGCTGGTCCCCCATGCCATAAGCTGTTGGTTTTCAGGTCATGCAACGTAGAACCTCAGGCCAGGATGTCAACTGGGTTTTGTTTGGTGGGGACATATCTCAATTCGATGCCACACTCCTGTTGGATCAAAACAATCTCCTCCACTTGGTTAGATATCTAAGTATTCTTATTTCCAGTCTTGCTGCCCACCCAGGCCATAGCTACTTTAATATCTGTCCAGATCACAATGGTTAAAAAATTGAATAATTTAAGCAAATTCTTTCCTTGCCTAAATCCCAACAGTAACACTAAGAGCTCTAATTTGGGAATTGTTAATTTTGCTTGCTTACAGAGCATAGCTCTCATTATAAAAGTTAATAGATCTACCTGCTCTGATCCCCACCTGACATAGGCTACAGTGCCGTAGGCATTAATTGATGCATCAGTAAACAAATGCAATTCGCTATCTTCCAAGATAATCCCTCGCTTAAACTCATAAGTGTGGACATTTTCAAACTCTGCAAGTATTTTACTGGCTTGTAACTGATGGTTTTCTGACAGCACATCATCCCAGCCCACCCAGGCTTCCTACAATTCCTGGAGGAGAATTTTTACCCTGACAAAAATGGGACTAGCTAGCCCTAAGGAGTCGAAATTGGCCACTAAGAGGGACAATAACTTTCTTTTTGTGAGGTTATTATTACTAATTTCTCTATTCTTTTCATTCCTAGGCTTCAGACTCAAATTATTCTCCTTCTTATCCCACTTCATACCCAACACAGTTACGTCTACTGGTTCCTTGCAACCTATCTGCTGGTCAAATTCCCTACTATTACTTGCCCACCCTGTCAATGGTATGTGAGCCTTGTCGAGCAAGGATTTGACTTGGCAATACTCACTTTCCATTAGTTCTTTAGTTACGTATTTCTGTATATAATTGTCCACATGAAAGGATTTGGTTAGAACTTCCCTTCTCTTCTCTCGGAGATGGGGTTGGAGCACTTGTTGTAGAAGATACAGACTACTAGTTATCCCAAAAACTACTATGTTGAAGGCGTACATGGCCATTCATTTAGGCTCCTATCGCCACAAGAAACTAGCATATTTTGCATCATTGGGATGCAGCCAAACTCTATGGAATGCTTTAGAAATATCTGAGATTAAGGTATATGGATATTGTCAAAACTAAAGGAGTATTTCATATGATAGTACTAACAAATTAGGACCAGGATGCAAGCAATAGTTTAGCAAAAGTTCCCCTTTGACTTTATAGAAGCATTAAACACAATACACAAAGGTGTCGTCAGACTGTTTTTCCACACCAAAGTTATCCAAGTAATATCCTTCAATTTTGGGATGAGTGACCTCCCGAAGGAACCCTTCTGACAGATAAGTCTGAAGGACATTCTCGTAAACATCATGGTAGCTAGGATCTTTGAGAAACTGGGTTTCTAACTCATTCAATTGCGTAAGAGCATTGCAATAATTATTATCAGAGCGTTCAGACCCGCAAAACGGTAGGCTAACTTGGTACCCTCGTTCGATACTGATGATACTGCTCTGGATCTTTTGCATGGCAGCGTGTTCTGAAGTAGTGTATTGCTCATGCGGTGCATGAGTCAAGTATAATTTCAACTAAGAATAGGCCTAGAATATTGGCTTAGGCCAATGAGGTACTTTTGATTAGCCTATGGTTTAAGTTGTTATGCATAAGCTAGTCTGATTTAATTGTCCTAAAGTATATGGTTGCCTCCGGATGTTTAAGTTAGGACAATCAGTACTGCTATACATATGCAGTATATAGTAAAGACACGAGTAATAACAGGAATGTTCATTGATTACACATAGAACAAAAAGTAAAAGGGAAAAAAACCAAAATCAAGAGCTTATATTAAATCATAATAATACATTATTGGTTTCCAAACATCCATTTATCTGTGAAACTGGCAATTCCTCCTTTGTAATTGGTAATTGCAATTTCACAACGGTAGGAACTATATGTAGAAGTCACCCCTATATAATTAATAGAAAATCAACTGTCTACCATAGTTTATAGAAAATGAGTAAATCAATATAGCATGGGTAACTCCAGGTTATACGAAGACTATAATGACTTTAACCTACTACATATAAAAAAAATAGTAGGGATACCCTAGGTCCTTTAAATATATATTGTGAGAGGTCGCTTCATCAGTAGTCGAAAATGCATGCACTTTGTGCATGACATCACGCTTCGGGCAGTCTCCTCTGACAACATAGCCTAGATGTTGTTATGAAAACATGTGCTTAGTTACTCATAACGAATATTATCATCATGTTAGACTGTTGTGTTTATTTAATGTTTTTCATTGTGTCTCAGTAGCCGAGCGTGGGCTCTAAAGGTAAAACTAAGGTGTTTTCATGGTCTTTCTTACTGTGGCCAAAAAGATGGACTTAGTGGGCTGTACCTATGTTTAACGTTGTTACTTGGTCATAAACCGCTTCAAGCCTTACGTAACAACACCACAAAACTCCCTTTGCGGTTTCTAAATTATGGGGAGATATCTCTCAACCCAATTCATTATTAAAGGGGATAATACATCAATATAATTTATGAATATACCACGATTAAGTACTTTCACTTACTCAGCAGTCCCTGTAGACATGAACTCCGATCATAAGTCGCTATACCAGATACGACAAGAGGTACGCAGCCCCCCCCCCCCCCCCTCTCTCTCTCTCTCTCTCTCTCTCTCTCTCTCTCAAAATGTTGCGAGTACTCACGGGTTGATTTTCAGACCTTAGAGGACTGCGCTATGTTACCTCATTTCTACAATTTACTTGCGTAACCTTAAAGTATGAACACAATAAAAGTTAATCAGATCAATTTATATTCACCATCCAAAAAACTGAAACAGAAGAAAAACGAAATAAAATTAAAGGATATTGAAACGCATTTGATAAATTTAAAGTTAAAATTGATTCAATAACTAAAGGTTAAACATATCAATGAGTAATAACATAAGTGACAAACAAAATTAATCACTCAATGGGAATTATAAATCAATGGCACTCAAATCAAACAAATTACGACAAAATTAAAAGAATCAGGACAATCACCCTTTCTAAATCCACACACACACCACTACACAACACTAGATGATAGGTCACCTCAAAGGTTGAGCCAGGAAGCTGTACGTTCTATCCTGCATTCGAGTTTTATTGGGGAAAAAAAGACAAGTTTCTCAATTACCATGAATGCAGAACTGACTAGCAAGGTTTTCATGAACGTGAAAAACTTCATGATAATTATCAAGTTTTTGTCAAAAATAAATTCCAAATATAATAGTGTGCAATTTCAACATATTTATTAAATGTAGTGAAGTAATTGGTGGTATGTGTCAATACAATTTTGGGCGATGTCACGCCCATACAGTGTACTACACACATAGGCATACAAACCCATCGAGGGGGACGCAAAGGAGCAATCAGAAGAGCCGAGAGCCACAAACAAGACCTAATAACGCTTTCAACTCTTACCATACGTGATATGCGCAATGCATTCACCAAGGGCAATTTCATATGTATAAGGATAAATGAATTATCATAACTAAAACAGTAAATTATACTGCTTTACTTAAACATCTACCGACGTTTATGTCAAAAGACTTCGTCTTTGTGTGCAAACCATCTTTTCGGTGCTAACCGCAACATAGATACTACGTCCCTATACGCTAAATCAGATAGAATAATGCTAAAAGCGTCATTCTCGAATAAATGTGGTTCTTTCACCCTTATTATGTTATGCAATATAGACGTACATATTTTTACAAAATATATGGGCATGCATTGCGAATATATTTGGTTTTCACATGAATACAGATACAGTAACATAATTCCTGTCTGTCGATTACCTGACAGACGGCAATACGCGTGAAAATCAATCAATAATTTCTTATAAGACAGACAATAATAATTATAATAAGAGATAGATAGGACGGGAACAAGTCAATACACAAAACATTAGAAAATAAAATCCTAGTGAGAGGAATTCCTCACACTTACTGTACTCATGTAAGTCTTCTGCTTCTTTATATTCTGGTAAAAGACTCAATAATCTCGTCAGAAACACCAACTTCAACAGATTCTATCTCAGAAGTCAATTGTTTTCATGCATTCCGTTCCTGGTCTAAGAATTGCTGTGAAAATTTCTCCAATCATATTTAGTTAAGGAAAGTTGTCACGAAAAATGCGAGCTCAATTTTTCTCTACCTAAATCTCCACCTGCATTCTCGATTTAGCATGCGAAGAAGTCAGGTAGCAAGAGCACTAGTTCCCCTTGTGTATGAATCATTGTATGTAAAATATTCTTCTGAAGCTGCTGAATAACATGAACAGTCTTATTGATTATAATTGAGTCTTGTTTTGAACCACGCTTGTCATAATTCGGATAAAATAACCATGAATTTTAGAATCCTTGGATTACAAGAAAGAGAAAGCTCGCATACGAGGTAACAATGAGTCTTGCGGAGTGGAATCTGGCCTTCTCCTCTCGTCACCCAACATTGTAGGGTAAATCGGTATCACCTCGTGTTTGTAAGGACTATCGTCTTACCGAATGTCCACCCTTCCTCGTAAATACATTTTTATCTCTGTGTATGTCCTTTTCTTATTATATGCTAAAATGTAGAGCGATTCACGGCCTTTCTGCCAATGTACACATCATGTGAATACGTTTCGTATACACCAAAATATATGCGTATTTTCGGTTGTGAAGACACACTACGTTTCCGTCCCCACGCTGCCTTATGTCCAGCCTCTCTGCAGAATAAAGTTAAGGTAGGTTTACACCTACGCACTTTTGTATTGTGGGCTGTTACGGCGTGGGACTGCAAGAAACCGCGCGAAAGCACACTAAAAGCGCACCAAAAGTGCGTCACGCCACTGGCGGTGGCTAGCGCGGACCGTTAAAGTCGCACAGCGCCACCAGGGTTTTAAAACTTTTCAAATTTCTGCGCGGCGTCTGGCAGCGTGATGAAGTCGCACGAAACCGCAAGTGGTGTGGCGCAGTGCCACAACAAAAGAGGTAAGGAACAACTGAAATAAATATGAATTATTGAAATATGATTATCTGAAAATAAATAGAACTCGGAAAATAACATGAACAGGAAAATAACTTGATTTATAAAATGAAATGTAACATGAAATAAATATGGCCATCAAATTAATGATATAACAACATACAAGGTAAAGAACAATAAAATAATATTGAGAACATGATCAAACATGAACACATACAAATATGATAATGAAACAATAACTAACATTGACTGGACATAGTTATTAACAGGGGAACAATGAAAAATCAGTAACAGACTAAAGACATATTGACCTCAGTTGATATGATATTTGCAGTTGAAAATGTTATGATATGAACCAAGTCCCAATTTCATTTTCTTACATTCTATGCTTTTCACGTTCATTTTCTTACAATCTGTGCTTTTCATGTTCATTTTCTTACATTCTATGCTTTTCATGTTCATTTTCTTACATTCTATGCTTTTCATGTTCATTTTTTTACTTTCTATGCTTTTCATGTTCCTTTTCTAACATTCTTTGCTTTTCATATTCATTTTCTTACTTTCTATGCTTTTCATGTTCATTTTCTTACATTCTATGCTTTTCATGTTCATTTTCTTACATTCTATGCTTTACATGTTTGTTTAGTATAAGTATTTTTGTTATGTCCATCATTTGCTTCTTGTTTGTCTCATTATTATGAATTATGTTATTATTACTTTCAGATGATTATTTTCCAACATAATTTTTTTATATGTACCAATCATCATTCCAATATTCTTTATCATATTAATATTGTTATTATTTCTTAAGACAATACAAAAGTGTGGGAGTATAAAACAATGAAAAATATATCATGATCTTTATTTACAATTATGTACATTGGTTGGGTTATGTTTTATTATAGAGTTCTTTGGGTCCTCTAGTCGTCAGTAGCTGGTCGTCCTCGAGGAAACACCATTCGCTCTTGCCATTCCACTGCGCCTGCATCCGATGAGTAGTACTGGGCCAGGTAATTTCTGATGGCCTTTGCTCGACGTGTGTAGTTCGGTCCCCTTCTTGCCATGAGTCGTTCCATGAGGTTCAGTGACTCCTGCCTCCAAGTACCCGGTACGACGTTATGGTGTTGGTCCTCTTGGTCGACGTCTGTGCCAGCAAATAGCATTGCAGTGCCAGGTTGTGCATGACACATGCACACAAAGTTATCTTCTTGCACACTGTACATCCTGTTGCATCGTCGTCCCGAAGACTCGCCATCTCATCTGCAGCAGGCCAAATGTGTTTTCCACCACACAACGAGCGCAAGATAATCTGTAGCTGTATAGTCGTTCAGTGGGATCTTATGATTGGTGGGAGTAGGGCTTCATCATCCATAACTTGAGAGCGAAGGGATCATTGGCGACTATGTGGAAGGGGATGGGTTCATCGTCATTGGGCAGATTTCTGTCTTGTGGGAGTCCTGCTCGGTTGTTTGTGATGTGGTCCTGGCCAGGTTGCACTTCTGCTAGGTTCCTCCTTCCCCAGCACCTCCTTCTGCAACCTCGTCGACAAACAGGAACCTGTACTTTGCATCGGAGAGGGGCATGAGGACGATGCTGTGGAGCTTCTTGTAACTGAAGTACAGTGATCCTCCTTTCTTGCGGTCCCACGCCAAAACAGTCCGCAACACAAAAGTGCATAGGTGTAAACCTACCTTTAGTTAGAGCTCTCTCCTTGTCTGACTCAGCCCTCACAACCAGTGACTTTCCAGGTTTAGGAAAACCTTTAGCCAACTCATTAGCGTATTTAGTTTAGGTTTTCTGGAGTTCCTATCTGGGATTGACCACAATGCCATTAGTGGACTCAAATTGGCATGTCCTCTACAGGAATGTTTTGGCGTTCGTCTTCACGGTTTGGCCTGCCATTTACGACATCTGTCAACCACAAGCGTGACATGTCAGACTCGAAGAACTCACCTTGAAATCGGGAGCTGCCCATCGCCCTCCCCTCAGGTTCCTTGATGCCCCGACCTGCCGCTCGATCCATCCCCCCTCCTCAAGTGGTTCCTCGTTCACTGCCACTACGCCATTGGAGCCCCACTCCATCCAGCTGCTGCCCTTCTCCAGACAGAACGTCGCAACCTGGCTACAACGCACGGAGATTCAGTTCCAAAGCCACAGGATCACCAGGGAGGGAGTCAAGGTGGACCTCATTGCCGCAGCCTTCCTGGAAAACTTATTTAACCGCTTCGCCCCATGGATGCTCAGCCAACATGGCGAGCTGCCCTACGAAGGACTGAAGACTCAGCTCATCCAGGCCTTCTCCCTCCCGGTATAAGAGAGGACCGCCCACATCTTCGACCTGGTGGTCAGCCCAATGACCACCGAGGACACCGAGACTAGCCTGGCATATGCTTGAGGACCTGGTACTGCTGCCGGAGGTGGACCCCCCAAGGCCGCAGGAAGGAGGTAGACCTCTTGAAGCAGCTCCTCCTCCATCAGCTCTCGCCACAGGTACGCAGCTAGATCCCCTATGTGGACGACCGGGACATGGAGAGCCTGGTGGAGCAGGTCCACAGCCTGTACAGAGTGCCAGACGACATCACGACACACCAGAAACCCCCCCTTCATCTCAGAACTCTGGACTGCCCTGGCACGCCTGATGGGGACTAAGCACCACACCACCATGTCCTACAACCCCTCAGCCAACGAAATTGTGGAGAGAATCCATCACTCCTTCAAGGCTTCCCTGATGGCACACTGTGTAGGCCCAGACTGGAAGGCATAACTACCATGGGCCCTCCTTGACCTCCGCACCGCCCCAAGACCCAACGGTCACCTGTCTCCAGCAGAGAAAGTGTATGGCGAAGCCCTGACAGTGCCAGGTGAATTCTTCCCCACCGACAGCAATAACCTCAACATTCCCGTGGCAAAACTCCGGGCAGCCACTCAGAAGTTTGTCCCCTGCCGGGAGACCTATACTGACAGGAGGAAGCAGTTCCACCCAAGTGCCTTGGACTACTGCAAATTTGTCTTCATTCGGAATGACACCACTCGCCAGCCCTTGACGAGGCCCTACTGGGGACCACATCGTGTCTTCCGCCAGGAGGAAAAGGCATTCCTCGTTTCGATTGGCAGCCACGAGGACTGGGTCTCAATTTGACCACCTCTTAAACCTGCCGTCATTCCCGACGAAGACAACCTCACAGAATACCCTAGCACAACTCCACTCAGAATGCAGCACTGCCAGAACCCCTCCAGTGCCCTAGACGTCGCGGGGGCCGCCCAAGGAAAGCAGTTGAACCCCCCAGGTCCACCACCAGGAGCAGCATCCTCCTTCCCGATTCGCCAGAAGACGAGGACTGACCCAGAAAACATTCCCTGACAAATGTCATCACGGACCTGCGGACTCTTCCAGCCCCCTGCAAGATTCTGCTGACCATCAACCAACAATTATCACTCAATCATTGTCTTGGGGGAGGGAGTATTTGTGAGGACGGCATTCATACCGAATGTCCGCCCTTCCTTGTAAATACCTTTTTATCTCTGTATCTGTCCTTTTCTTATCATATGCTAAATGTAGAGCAATTCACGGCCTTGCCACTAATGTACACATCATGTGAATAAGTTTCCTCTACTCCAAAATATATGTGTATTTTTGGCTGTAAAGAACAATCACAGCAGAGACTCCTTCCACCCCCCTTTTTGCTTATGTTGTTCATGCGTGCGTGATGGAACGACCAGGCCAAAAAACCAACGTTTCTATGCGCACACCGCCTTATGCACAGCCTCTTGCAGAATAAAGTAAGTTAGAGCTCTCTCCTTGCCTTGCCTGACTCAGTCCTCACATGTTCACAGCCCAGAATAGTGTACATAATGTAATGCAGAGATTTTTTAATCCCATGTCTGTATCAGCCAGGGTTTGTTTTTATTAACGGGAATCACGTAATTTCAGTGTAACTATCAGAGTAATTTGCCTTTTTGTTATGTCGTATTTACCAGGTTTTTCACTGACCAATTTCTCCACTTTTGAATTAATTGTGTGTGCAACACGTGGTTTTATTTCATCTAGAGTTTCAGCAGCGTTTAATTAATGTGTTTTGCAGTTGTCATTTTGTAAAAACCAGTATACCTTTTCACTCGGCCTTCACTTGAGGCATGTTGGCTTTGCCGAGGGGTTATGCTATATCTCTTTAATAACATGAGGAAAGAACTGGGGCTCTCAGTCGTGAGGCAAAATTCACTGCAGAGGTCATCTGATGATGCTGAGAGTTTTACTTCACTTACATAATGGACCCATGTCTCTTGCATCTTGCTGTTAACAAAGTAACCTATATTTGGATATTTAAAAAAAACTTTTTCACTATATATATCGTAAGGACTCTGCTTTGGTAACAGAACCCATTGTGTCTCCTAATTTCTGACATTTAGTGGATTCTTTTCCCTCAGAAAACATTTCGTCATTCTTCAGATCCATATCAAATTCCAGGACTCTAAAAATTATGGTTGTCATACATATTTCCGTGACCAGTTCCCTGTCATGAAAAGATTTATCAGGTTTGTTTCCATCACTTCCAGATGATACCATTTCATGGGATAACGGATCAAGGAAATCATATCCTTTGTCGCAGTTCCTTATCACTAACAAGTTCCATATCCCTACATAACAAAATGTTTTTTCAATCTATATTGAAGATCCTGCATTGGGATGATCATGTGAACCCTTCATCTGCCTAATGCATCCAAAAAAACTTTCAAGACGGTCTTATTTAAACTCTGCTTCATAATCAAAGAAATGTCATGACTTTTTTATCCGTTATCTAGCCCAGTTATTAAGTGGCAAGATAAAATCACACTTTTTTAGAATTTCTAATGCTAATTAATCTGAGGCTCTTTACCCTCATTCCCAGCATAACATCAATCATTTTTTGTAAAGCACTTTTCTGGCTATCCAAATTTATCCCAAATGCATTGCGGGCTTTAATATCAAGGAATATCATAGAGGAATTCATGACATCAAACTCATTCCCTGTAGCTATACAATCAGCAGGTTGCTTCCAATTGTTGCTTCTAGTAGGCCCTTTGTAATGCTCCTCTGCATGAATTTGAAAGTGCCTGTACAACATACTTTACACGCTATCTTTGTAAGCCACTTACAATGATACGTGTCTTTAATTTTACATGCTAAACCATAGTACTCTGATACGGTTTTCATTAGCATTTTACGATTGCAGAGTAAGTTACACTAAAAGCCCATGGTGGGCTAGGACCAGGTGTAGGTCCGGCCCAGGAACGCGGTGGTTTTGGTCCTGGTGCTGTAGGAGCAGATGGGGGTTCCGTTGGCAGCAAGGAGGGTGGTCGGGACGTCCGGGGTATGGCTGCAATCCTCTGCTGATGGAGGGAACACCAACTGCATGGCACCGTGACGTAAAATCCTCTGGGGTGGGACTTCGTTACTGCCGCTGCAAGGGAGAGCAGCGTTGGGCGCCACCAGTTTCGTCTGCTTCAAGGCATGAAGGAGCAGGGGACTGGCACTGTTTTGCCTAACTCCCAAACTTGCGGTGGAAGAGGCACCAGCTGGTGTCCTTGCTGGGCTGCGGGGTTCTCCTCCACAGGAGAGCTGCATTGTTCCCAGCCTACTCGAACTGCTCCTGCTGCAGGCTGTTGGCTGATGTTGGGAAGGCACGTCTCACAGCCCAGGTGGTGGTGTACAGGTTGTGGACCTGCTCCACCAGGCTCTCTATGATCCGGTCGTCCGCATAGGGGATCTGGCTGCGTACCTGTGGCAAGAGCTGACAGAGGAAGAGCTGCTTCAAGAAGTATACCACCTTCCTGCGGCCTTAGGGGTCCACCTCCGGCAGCAGTACCAGGTCTCCTCGAGCAAATGCCAGGCTAGTCTCAATGTCCTCGGTGGTCATTGGGCTGACCACCAGGTCGAAGATGCGGGCGGTCTCTCTTAAGCCGGGAGGGAGAAGGCCTGGATGAGCTGGGTCTTCAGGCCTTCGTAGGGCAGCTCGCAGTGTTGGCTGACCATCCATTGGGCGAGGCGGTTAAATAAGTCTTCCAGGAAGTCTGCGGCGATGAGGTCCACCTTGACTCCCTCCCTGGTAATCCCGGGGATTCAGAACTGGATCTCCGTACGTTGTAGTCAGACTGCGACGTTCTGTCTGTGGTGGTGTACAGGTTGTGGACCTGCTCCACCAGGCTCTCTATGACCCGGTCGTCCGCATAGGGGATCTGGCTGCGTACCTGTGGCAAGAGCTGACAGAGGAAGAGCTGCTTCAAGAAGTATACCACCTTCCTGCGGCCTTAGGGGTCCACCTCCGGCAGCAGTACCAGGTCTCCTCGAGCAAATGCCAGGCTAGTCTCAATGTCCTCGGTGGTCATTGGGCTGACCACCAGGTCGAAGATGCGGGCGGTCTCTCTTAAGGGTCCACCTCCGGCAGCATGTACCAGTCTCCTCGAGCAAATGCCAGGCTAGTCTCAATGTCCTCGGTGGTCATTGGGCTGACCACCAGGTCGAAGATGCGGGCGGTCTCTCTTAAGCCGGGAGGGAGAAGGCCTGGATGAGCTGGGTCTTCAGGCCTTCGTAGGGCAGCTCGCAGTGTTGGCTGACCATCCATTGGGCGAGGCGGTTAAATAAGTCTTCCAGGAAGTCTGCGGCGATGAGGTCCACCTTGACTCCCTCCCTGGTAATCCCATGGATTCAGAACTGGATCTCCGTACGTTGTAGTCAGACTGCGACGTTCTGTCTGGAGAAGGGCGCCAGCTGGATGGAGTGGGGCTCCAACGGCATAGCAGCAGCGAGCAAGGAACCACTTGAGGAGGGCATGGATCGAGCGGCAGGTCGGGGCGTCAAGGAACCTGAGGGGAGGGCGATGGGCAGCTCCCGATTTCGAGGAGAGTTCTCCGAGTCTGACATCTCATGCTTATGGTCGACAGATGTCGTAAATGGCAGGACAAACCGTGAAGACGAATGCCAAAACATTCCTGTAGGGGACATGTCATTTTGAGTCCACTAATAGCGTTGTGGTCGATCCGGGAAAGGAACTCCAGAAAACCTAAACTAAATGCTTTAATGAGTCGGCTAAATGTTTTCTGGGGTAGGGTTGAGGCCGCTACCGTCCTAAATCCGGTAAGTCACCGGTTGTGAGAGCTGAGTCAGACAAGGAGAGAGCTCTAACTAAGTTTATTCCTTGTTGTTTTTGATTAAGCTGACCTTGTGTCAGCACGGGCTCTTGCTCACAGAGCAGCCCATAAAAGTTTATTCCGTAGAGAGGCTGTACATAAGGCAGCGTGGGGACGGAAACATAAAAAAAGGGATGGAGGCCCGCTGTGATTTTGTTTCTTCAAAGCCAAAAATACGCATATATTTTGGTGTACACGAAACGTATTCACATGATGTGTACATTGGCAGAAAGGCCGTGAATCGCTCTACATTTTAGCATATAATAAGAAAAGGACATATACAGAGATAAAAAGGTATTTACGAGGAAGGGTGGACATTCGGTAAGACGACAGTCCTTACAAACACGAGGTGATACCGATTTACCCTACAATGTTGGGTGACGAGAGAAGGCCAGATTCCACTCCGCAAGACTCATTGTTACCTCGTCATGGTTATTTTATCAGAATTATGACAAGTGTGGCTCAAAACAAGACTCAATTATAATCAATAAGACTGTTCATGTGATTCAGCAGCTTCAGAAGATTCATACACAAGGGGAACTAGTGCTCTTGCTACCTGACTTCTTCGCATGCTAAATCGAGAATGCAGGTGGAGATTTAGGTAGGGAAAAATTGAGCTCGCATTTTTTGCGACAACTTTTCTTAACTAAAAATGGTTAGTGAAATTTCCACAGCAATTCTTGGCAATGGTCTTAGACCAGAAACGGAATGCATGAAAACAAATGACTTCTGAGATAGAATCTGTTGAAGTTGGTGTTTCTGACGAGATTATTGAGTCTTTTGCCAAAATATAAAGAAGCAGAAGACTTACATGAGTACAGTAAGTGTGAGGAATTCCTCTCACTAGGATTTTATTTTCTAATGTTTTGTGTATTAACTTATTACCGTGCTATCTATCTCTTATTATTGTTATTATTGTCTGTCTTATAAAAAATTATTGATTGATTTTCACTGCGTATTGCCGTCTGTCAGGTAATCGACAGACAGGAACTATGTTACTGTATCTGTATTCATGTGAAAACCAAATATATTCGCAATGCATGCCCATATATTTCGTAAAAATATATACGTCTATATTACATGAAAGAACCGCAACTACTCGAGAACGACACTTTTCACATTATTCTATCCAATTTTGCTGTTCTAGCGTGTAGGGACGTAGTATCTATGTTGCGGTTAGAACCGAAAAGATGGTTTTGCACGAAGACGAAGTCTTTTGACATAAACGTCGGTAGACGTTTTAGTAACGCAGTATAATTGCTGTTTTAGTTATGATAATTCATTTATCCTTATACATATGTAATTGCCCTTGGTGAATGCATTGCGCATTATCACGTATGGTAAGAGTTGAAAGTGTTATTAGGTCTTGTTTGTGCCTCTCACCAGAGAAGCTATTAGGAGAGGTCAAGAGATCGGGAGGGGAAAGAAAGGGTATTAGTTTGCCCTTCTGATTGCTCCTTTGCGTCCCCCTCGATGGGTTTGTATGCCTATGTTTGTAGTACACTGTATGGGTGTGAAATCGCCCAAAATTGTATTGACACATACCTCCAATTAATTCACTACATTTAACAAATATGTTGAAATTGCACACTTTTATAGTTGGAATTTATTTTTGACAACGAACTTGATAATTATTATGAATTTTTCATGCTCATGAAAACCTTGCAAGTCAGTAATTGTGTAACTTGTCTCTTTTCCCCAATAAAACTCGAATGCAGGACGGAACGTAGAGCTTCTTGGCTCAACCTTTGAGGTGACCTGTTATCTAGTGTTGTCTAGTGATGTGTGTGTGGATTTAGAAAGGGTGATTGCCCTGATTCTTTTAATTTTGTCGTAATTTGTTTGATTTGAGTGCCATTGATTTATAATTTCCATTGAGCAATTTATTTTATTTGTCACTTATGTTATTACTCATTGATATGTTTAACCTTTAGTTATTGAATTAATTTTAACTTTAAATTTATTAAATGCGTTTCAATATCCCTTCATTTTATTTCATTTTTCCTGTGTTTCAGTTTTATGGATGGTGAATATAATTTGATCTGATCAACTTTTATTGTGTTCATACTTTAAGGTTACGCAAGTAAATTGTAGAAACGAGGTAACATAGCGCAGTCCTCTAAGGTCTGAAAATCAGCCCGTAAGTACTCTCAAGATTTTGAGAGAGAGAGAGAGAGAGAGAGAGAGAGAGAGAGAGAGAGAGAGAGAGAGAGAGAAAGAAAGAAGGGGGTGGGGGGGCTACCTCTTGTCATATCTCGTATAGCGACTTATGATCGGAGTTCATGTCTGCAGGGACTGCTGAGTAATGAAAGTACTTAATTGTGGTACTATTCATTAATGATACTGGTGTATTATCCCCTTTAATAATGAATTGGGTTGAGAGATATCTTCCCGTAATTTAGAAACCGCAAAGGGAGTTTTGTGGTGTTGTTACGTAAGGCTTGAAGCGGTTTATGACCAAGTAACAACGTTAAACATAGGTACAACCCACTAAGTCCATCTTTTTCGCTACAGTAAGAAAGACCAAGACAACACTTAGTTTTCCCTTTATAGCCCACACCCGGCTACTGAGGCACAATGAAAAACATTAAATAAACACAACAGTCTAACATGGTACTACTATTCGTTATGAGTAACTAAGCACATGTTTTCATAACAACATCTATGTTGTCAGAGGAGACTGCCTGATGCGACCTCTCACAATATATATTTAAAGGACCTTGGGTATCCTACAGTATCCCTACTATTTCTTTATATGTAGGCAAAAGGTTAGTCATTATCATCTTCGTATAAGCTGTAGTTACCCACGTTATATTGATTCACTCATTTTCTATAAAACATGGTAGACAGTTGATTTTCTATTAATTATATAGGGGTTACGTCTACATAGTTTCTACCGTTGTGAAATTGCAGTTACCAATTACAAAGGAGGATTTGCCAGTTTCACAGATAAATGGATGTCTGGAAACCAACAATGTATAATCATGCTTTAATATAAGCTCTTGATATTCGTTTTTTTTTTTTTACTTTTTGTTTTATATGTAATCAATGAACATTCCTGTTATTAGCTACTCGTGTCTTTACTATATACTCCATATGTATACAGTACTGATGTGTCAATTGTCCTAACTTAAACATTCTGAGGCTACCATACACTTTAAGACAATTAACTCAGACTAGCTTATACATAACAATTTAAACCATGGTGTGGCGAAAAAGATGGACTTATAGTGGACTGTATTATATGCTTAACGTTGTTACTTGGTCAAAAACCGCTAAAAGCCTTACGTAACAACTCCACAAAACTCCCTTTGCGGTTCCTAAATTACGGGGAGATATCTCTCAACCCAATTCATTATTAACACTTTAGGACAATTAACTCAGACTAGCTTATACATAACAATTTAAACCATGGTGTGGCGAAAAAGATGGACTTATAGTGGACTGTATTATATGCTTAACGTTGTTACTTTGGTCAAAACCGCTAAAAGCCTTACGTAACAACTCCACAAACTCCCTTTGCGGTTCCTAAATTACGGGGAGATATCTCTCAACCCAATTCATTATTAACGAGGATAACACACCAATATCGTTAATGAATAGCACCACAATTAAGTACTTTCACTTACTGAGCAGTCCTTGTAGACATGAACTCAGATCATAAATCGCTATACGAGATACGACGAGAGGTACGTGCTCTCTCTCTCTCTCTCTCTCTCTCTCTCACGTCTCTCTCTCTCTCTCTCTCTCGTCTCTCTCTCTCTCTCTCTCTCTCAATGTTGCGAGTACTCACGGGTTGATTTTCAGACCTTAGAGGACCGCTGTGTTTATCTCGTTTCTAAAAGTTATTTGCATAAACCTTAAAACAAATATGAACACAATAAAGGTTTATCAGATCAATCATATTCACCAATCCACATAACTGAAACATAGAAAAAAATAAAAAGTAAAGAATAAAATCGAAGGATATTGAAACGCATTTAGATAAATGTAAAGTTAAATTAATTAATAACTAAAAGTTAAACATATCAAAGAGTAATAACATATAAGTGACAATGAAATTAATCCTCAGGGGAATTGTAAATCAATGGCACTCAGATGAACAAATTACGACAAAATTAAAAGAATCAGGCATCGCCCTTTCTAAATCCACACACACATCACTACACAACTACTAGATAACAGGTTCACCTCAAAAGTTGAGCCCAAGAAGCTGTTCGTTCCGTACTGCATTCGGGTTTTGTTTTGGGGAAAAGAGACAAGTTATTCAATTACCACGAATGTAGAACTGACGTACAATTTTATTGTTTTCATGAACATAAAAAAACTTTTACAATATTATCAATTAAGTTCGTTGTCAAAATAAATTCCAAATATAATAGTGCGCAACTTCAACATTATTTTTAAATATAGTGAATTAATTGGTGGCGTGTGTCAATACAGTTTTGGGCGATATCATGCCATACAGTGTTACTACGCACATACGCGATACACACCCCAAAGGGGGCACGCAAAGGAGTTCGTTCAGCGAACTACTAACCTTCTTTTCCCCTCCGATCTTTTGACCTCTCCTAATGGCTTCTCTGGCGAGAGGCACAAACAAGACCCCAAGACACCCAACTCTTACCATACGTAATATGCGCAATACATTCACCAGAGCAATTTCATAAATATAAAGACAAATGAATCATCATAACTGAAAACAGTAATTATACTTCGTTACTAAAACGTCTACCGACGTTATGTCAAAAGACTTCGTCTTTGTGTAAAATCATCCTTTGTTCGGTGCTAACCGCACACAGATACTACGTACTAGAACATAGCAAAATCAGATAAATAATGTTAAGAGTGTCATTCTCGAAAATAGATATGGTTCTTTTTCACCCTTATTTATGTAATGCAATGTAGACGTCCATATCTTTACAAAATATATGGGCATGCGAATGTATTTGGTTTTCACATGAATACAAATACAGTAACATTATTCCTGTCTGTCGATTACCTGACAGACGGCCAATACGCAGTGAAAATCATCAATATTTTCTTATGAGACGGACACTAATAACTATAATAAAAGACAAATAGCATGGAAACAAGTGAATTCACAAAAACATTAGAAATAAAAAAATCGTTGTGAGAGGAATTTTCCTCACACATAGCTAGGCTAATCAAAGTACCTCATGGCCAAGGCTAATCTAGTCCTATTCTTAGTTGAAATGATACTTGACGAATCTTCATTGTTGTAGTTTAGGGTTGAGGGAAAAGGCTAAGCTCCCGCGGTTTTTATATATATATGTTGGTATATGTATAGATATATATATATATATATATATATATTATATTAGATATATGTCACCCATCTGCCGATTGAAATCTAATTTTGTATAGCTATGATTTTTCATTTTGTGGAAATGTCAGTTTCATTCCTGTACCTGTTTTTTAAGATCCCTAGTTATATTTTTAGTTTGTCTCTGTTTTCAGAGTGCTTTTTGGTTTTCCCCGCCTTCCTTCTTTTAGTTTTCTTCGACCACCTATTTCCTACATAGTTAGTCTCACCTTGGTCCTCTACTGTGATAAGTGTCCTATTGGAGTAGCTGCTTCTTATTCTTCAGTTTTTGTAATGTATTAATGTTCTGTTTATCTAAATTTTGAGTGACATTTGTGAAACTGGTAAACGTAACGTATATTTAAAAATTTAGTTATAAGGGTTTATTTATTTTGTTATTTGTGCGGTGCAGGATTTGTTTGAGTGTTTCTTGTTTTTATGCGGTAAGAGGTATTAACGTAATTATGTAACTTGTTTCATTATTAAATATTAAAGAAAGTGCTAATTTTTTGTTCTGTTTTTGAAATTAAACCTTTTTTATTTATGTGACCCTATGGAAGAACTTTATATTCTCTAAACCTTGGCCATAAGCCGTCCCACATAAATTGGGGGCCTGACCCGTGACCTCTATCTTGTTTTACCGTATTGGGATTCATTCATTAGAACAAAATTGTCCGCCGCAAATAGTGTTCAATATTTTTAGTTTCACTCAAGATTTATTGTAAACATTCTGAATACCTGTTATTAGGGTAATGATATATATGTGCGCGCTGTGAAACATTTTCCGTATTATTGTTTATAGACGGTGCTGCTCGTTTGGGTAATGCTAACGCAGTAGTTATATTTTTCATTTTCGCCTCACAGAGTCAACGACTCATAGAGACTCACGAGAGCTATCCGGAAGCTTTCTATCCATATTTTGTCCTTTTATAATTACAACTACGACTTTTGTGCAGTCATTTCCCTGGTTGGACGATACCAAGGATCGCGTAGTTTAGACGATAGGTGAGGAATCGTTTTAAACCTTATTTACTTTATTTTTTTTTTTCTGCGCCGACGTACAAAGTTGTATTTGTCATTCAAGTTGTTTTGGAGTAATAACGCTTGTTTTGAGGACCAACGGGTTTATTTCCTTAGTTTCCTCCAATATCAGCTTGAATCGGGAATGTAAAATTATTTTCACTCCCTCGGTTCTTTATTACCTTTTGCTTTCGAATCGGGACTTGTCCCTTTTTCCCTTTTCCCTAAACCCTAAAATAATCTTATTACTTGTAATGCTGTTGTGTAATTTTGTCGGAAACTATAAAATCGCTACTGATAATTTTGTATTGTGGTTTGTAATGCATTTACTTGAATGGCAGCAGGAACGTGTTAGTCTATTATAATTGTAAAACAGGAATTTCAATTGTTTACTAAATGGAAGTTTTCTTTAACTTTAACCATGCTCAATTTCACGTTCAGAAGTTTGCTGCGGATCCCTCTGCTGGTTAGCTAGTATCCAAAATGCTAAAAAAGAAACTGAGCTTCTCGAGTTAGCTAGTCATTATCAATTGCAACTAGGAGTAGCATGCGGAAGAATGAAATTCGCAATCAGATTCTTGAGCATTATATGCGTGTGGGTAAACTAGGCGAATGAAGCTAGACTGTATTTACTCGTGAACCAGCAGTAACTAGCTCACGAGCAGCAGTTAGAATACTGAGCGCATTTCCCTTGAACGCGAGAACTTGCGGCACAGAAATTAGAATCTGAGAGACAAGCAGAAAGAGAAAAGGTTAGAATCGAGAGACAAATGTCGAGACTTAAATTAGAATTCGAGATGGAGAAAGCTAGACTTCAGTTTAGCTTTTATTTGAGAGAGAGAAAGAAAACTAGACTATGAAGCGTCGTTTTAGCCTTAGATTTGAACGAAAAGAAAAAAGCAAAGCTTTCTAGAGAGAATAAGGAACATGAAATTTCGGTTTTGGAAGCTCAGGAAAAACCCTTTGATTTAGCAAAAACATTAAGTTGGTTCCCCCAAACAATTCACAGATTAGACCCTGAAGATATTTTAAGACTTTTGAAGAGACTGCCTTGCATTTGGATTGGCCTACGCGATCATTGGTTTGGCTATTAAGGCCGAAATTAACTTGGAAAGCTGCGAAAGTTTGTAGACATCTCTAAATACTACAGATTACCAGAATGTTAAACAAGCAATTTTGATGCTTTTTTTCAATCTCTGTCGAGGGATATCGTCAGACCTTTCGTAACAAAACGAAGTTCACAACTCAAACCTATGTAGAATTCGCTTCAGAGAATTAGGAGTTTAGGAATGGATAAAATCTGCTGCAGTAAGTACTTTTTGCTGAATTAGAGAATTTTGATTGTACTTGAGTTTAAAACGAAAGCTTCCTTTGAACTTATGATGTATTTAGAGGATAGGGAAGAAAAAGACTTGTTAAAGGCAGCTTCTCTAGCAGGACTTACTCTTTAATACATAAATTTTGGCAACAGTAAGACCACCGAACCAGAATGTAAAACATCTCCGTTTTAAAAACTCTGAAACTCTGACTGATACGGCAAACAGCGTCCCTAATGTACGTTGTAGTTATTGTAAGAAGGACGGTCACACATTTAAAAACTGTCCCAGATCCTAAATGTAAAACTTCCTTGCCTTTTCGGAACCCTTTAACCCTTTTTTTTACGTAAAGTAAAACAGATGGTCAGATTAAGCCTGTTTCCCATATCCATTCTGAAAAGCCTGTAAATCTATTTTGATGATTTTACTTTTAATGGAACTTTATCTTTGAACTCTGATGGGGATAAAGTATAAAGTTCCCCCCCCCCCCCCAGGATACTTCGTGACACAGGTGCTTCGCAAGCTTACTTTTGAAGGAGTGCTCTCCCCAAATATTGAAGCTAACGTAACTAAAGTGAACATGTTCTCGTGAAAGACCTTTCACAAATATCTAAGTTCCCCCTTGCTAATGTTTCATCTTGATTGTCCTATAAAGAAGGGTAACGTGCTGGTAGGCATAAGAGATATTGAATTTCCAGTAAAAGGTGTAACTTTATTATTGGCTAATGACCTTGCAGGACGTTTGGTAGTTCCCAATGTCATTGTGATGGAAAACCTGTAGGTGAAAACCTTGAACCTGATCCCGATTGCACGGTAAATCCTTCTTGTGTTGGCCACTCGTAGCCAGAAATCTAGTTCGGATGAATCTAAAGTCACTTCTGTAAATGTTTCGAAGCACGAAATGTTATGAGTCGAGATGAACCTTATTGAAGCTCGAAGCACGATACACTTTAAGTAAGCTTCATGACCAAGCGGTTTCTAGATGAGATTAACAAATCCCCATGTTTTTTACTTTGAATCTGATTTTTTGTTTAATGAGGTTTTTACCGTCCCCCTAAGAGATCTAGTGAAGACACCTGGAGTGGAAAGCGACAAATTGTGCTACTCTTTCTTTGTTAGGAATTCTGTAATGGAAATAGCTCATGATGCCTATGGGGAGGCATTTAGGAGTTCATAAGACCTATTGTAAGATTTTGAATTGTTTCTTTTTGGCCCAATATGAAAAAGGATTTAATAAAGTCAAATTTTTGTTCGCACTTGTCATGTATGTCAGTATCAGGAAAACCTAACGGTAATACCCAAGGCACCTTTACAACCTGATCTTAGTCCCTGATGAACCTTTTAGTAAGATAATTATTGATAACGTTTGGTCCCTTTACCAAAAACCAAGAAAGGTAATCAATACTTGCTCACTATAATATGTCCTACGACCCGTAACCCCTATTGCCATCCCTCTTCGTAACATTTCTGCTAAGAAACATTGCTATTCTTTACTTAAAGTTTTTCAAACGAATTTCGGTATCCCAAAGGAAATACAAGTGATCGAGGTTTCAATTTCACCAGTGACCTTTTTGTCCAGGTACTTAAAGACTAAATATCAAACAAACCTTGTCTGCTGCCCATCACCCAGAGTCGTCAGGGTGCCCTCGAGCGTTGGCACCAAACTTTCAAAGTATGCTCAGGAAATTTTGTGTTTGAAAGTCAACTTGAGTGGGATGAGGGCATTGATTTTCTTCTATTTGCTATCAGGGAAGTTCCCCATGATCCCTTGGTTTTTTTCACCCTACGAGATGTTGTTTTGGGAGGTCAGTTAGAGGGACTCTTTCAGTAATTAAAAAGAGGAATGGTTGAACTCCTTCTGAGTCTAGCCAAACCATTTCAAAACAATATATGAATAAATTAACTTAAAAAGCACATACGCAGGTTAGGAAAATTGCTGGGGGAGAAATTAAAGGGATCAACAGATCTTAATGAAGATAAACTATGATAAGCTTGTAAAGTCAGAAAATTTAAACTAATGACCTTGTCGTAGCCTACCTTCCTGTCCCTGGTTCCCCTCTTAAAGCTAAGTTTTGTGGGGCCCTATCCATCATAAAAAATGTAAACAATAATACCTACATTATCAAAACTCCAGATCGTAGAAAAAACCACTCAGATCATTCTTTTTAATTATTTCTAAAGGCATATCACTCTAGGGAAACTGGAATGGTTCTAGTGAGACTGTTGTTAATCTTAATTTTAAGGTAGACACACCAGGAGTAAAATTCATTGGAAAGACCTTATTGCTTCCTCCATGCCCACAAATACAGAGGTTCTAAATAACCTGGATCTGTTCTTGAGCCACCTCTCTCCTGGCAGTCGCAAGACTTAAAGAATGAATCTCTAGCCATTCACACTCTCTAATGATTTTCCCAGGAAAAGTGATTTGCTGCTACATGACATCGAGCTGTTCCTGGTACATAACACCCATTCGTCAGGCAGTCCTATCGTGTGGGTCCTGAGAACAAAATAAGGAGGAAGTAGAATATCTTCTCCTGGCATGGTCTAGCAAGACGAGATAAATCACCATGGGCTTGCACCTTGCATCCTAGTTCCAAAAGAGGACGGTAGCTACAGATTTTGTACAGACTATAGAAGATTAACAATGTCACAATTAAAGATTCTACCCTTTGCCACTCATTGATGATTTAATAGATTCAGTAGGACAAGCAAAGTTTGTAACTAAAGATAGACCTCTTAAAGGGCTATTATCAGGTAGGATTAACTGAAAGAGCTAAAGTTATATCTGCTTTCATTACACCCCTTTGGACTCTTTCAGTACGAGGTCATGCCTTTTGGCCTTACCAACGCCCCCATCTACCTTTCAGCGCCTTGTAAACTTCATCATCCAAGATTTGGAGGGGTGTTTATTGTTACCTTGATGATATAATAGTCACTGGACAAACTTGGGAAGACATTTGAATAGGCTGAGTGTTTGTTCTGTAGGTTGAAGAGGCTGGATTAACCATAAATCTTAAAAAATCTGTCTTGTTCTGTAAAGCTACTGTTACCTACTTGGGCCACATTGTTGGGGGTGGATGGTTAATGTTCGACCAAAAACTGCCAATGTAGAAGCTGTTCTAGATACCCTGTTCCGACCACTAAAAGAAAGTCCTTACAAAGATTCTTAGGGTTAGCCTCATCTACAGGAAGATTCTGTAAGAACTTTTCTTCAGTTGCTGCCCCTTAACATCTCTAACCAGTCCCAAAGTGAAATTCATGGACTGAAGAATGTCAAGCCTCTTTTGAGCCTAAAAAAACTGTTTTTGATAAAACAACCCCTTTCCTGTGCTTAAAACTCCCATTTTAACAAGCCTTTTATCCTTCAAATAGATGCTAGTGATGCAGGAGCTGGAGGGGTGCTACTCCAAGAGTCAGACGGTATACTTCACCCAGGTCAGCTACACCTCCACTAGTTCGAAGCATCACCAAGTCTTACAGCACCATTGAGAGGAAGCACTTAGTTTGGTACTCGCCCTGCAAAAAATAATGAAATGCTACTTACTAGTGCTGCTGAGGTACTAGTCTTCTACCGACCACAACCCCGTTTGACCTTGCCTCGACAAGATTAAGTCCCCACAACCAACGTCTACTACGCTGGTCCATCTATCTGCAGAAGTTTCCCTCTGCAGATCCGCCACCTCATAGAACGAGAACAATCATGGCAGATGCTTATCGCGACTGCCTCCTTAAACATGATACCCCCTTACAGTCTCCCAGTATCGTCCGTCTTCGCCTTTTTATTGGCCTCTTTTTTGTCTAGGGGGGGGGCGAGCCACTCTGTTTGGGCTCGTCCTCTAAGGGGTTGGGGGAGGTGTCACCCATCTGCCATCTTGAAATCTTAATTTTGTATAGCTATGATTTTCATTTTTGTGGAAATGTAGTTCATTCTGTACCTGTTTTTAAGATCCCTTTTAGTTTATATTTTTTAGTTGTCCTGTTTTCAGAGTGCTTTTGGTTTTCCCCCGCCTTTTAGTTTTCTTTTCGGACCACCTATTTCCTACAGTTTAGTCTCACCTGGTCCTCTACTGTGATAAGTGTCCTATTGGAGTAGCTGTCTTCTTATTCTTCCAGTTTTTTGTAATGTATTAATGTTCTGTTTCTAAATTTTAGTGACATTTGTGAAACTGGTAACGTAACGTATATTAAAATTTAGTTTATAAAGGGGTTTATTTATTTTGTGTTATTTGTGCGGTGCAGATTGTTTTGAGTGTTTCTTGTTTTATGCGGTAAGAGGTATTAAACGTAATTATGTAACTTGTTTCATTATTAATATTAAAAGTGCTAATTTTTGTTCTGTTTTGAAATTAAACCTTTTTTATTTTATGTGACCTATGGAAGAACTTTTATATTCTCTAAACCTTGGCCAAATAAAGCCCGTCACAATATATATATATATATATATATATAATCTTCTTGTTAACAGTAGGTTGATATACGATATACTGTGCATGCCACTTATTCCTAGTTGTATTCCTCCCATAACAGTTAGAACCAACATTGATTCTTATACCGATTCTTACATCGGACCCCTATACTGGTTCCCTGTGATACAAACTGTTCATTTAGGACGGCAATCTTGTGCCAAAGAGCATGCAGTCCTTAGGATAGGCTTACAGTACTCATGCCTATGACTGTTATACTGCACAGCTAGCCTGATTTTATATGCATAACATACTAGGTGGAATTTAACTCTAGAACTGACATTTTCATAAACATATGAAACACTCATTCACATCTTATAGTCTACAGTTGGTGAGACAATTGCAGTCACATGCAAGCTCAACATAATGCAACTTAGGCAAGTAAAAATACAAAGGAACACTACCAAGTGTTATGGCAACATACGCATTATAAAATGAGACAAGTGCATACCTATTACAAGGGAGAATTACGTCATTTCAAATTAATATAAAGGGAGCTACATTCGTTTTCCCTCGAACAGAGTAATTTGAGCTTATGTATCTGCACACTTGGTTACAGTTGCGTACTTCCACTCCATCATAGGCAATCGCTGCTTCGAGTGGCTGACTTAACATCTTGGTAAGATGAAAACCAATTTGGTTTTTCATTCAACCAATTTTCTTGGTACTGTTACTTCTGTAATAAATTCTAAATGAATGACTTCCATCATTAAATCACTTTACCCCTGCGGAAATTGGTTTTCATTTATCAAGGACAACCAATCACTTAATTATAATATTACGGTAAACGTTAAATTTGAAAACAACTGACGCGAATGCTATAGCGACAGTTTTTCAGGTTTGTGCCAGATGGAGGGAGGCTGATAGCCTCCTTAGGGGACAGGTTGCAGCCCGTGCACAAGGAAAACTCGAATGGTAAACACGGAGAATTTTAACAATTCTATTACGAAATAGAACTTATTAACGTTAACAGTGAAACAGAGCAGTGATGCATGAATTTGGGTGGCACAGCACCCCAAATTTAGATGAATTTAACATGGCCACGCGACCACTCAAAACACACAAAAATCACTTAAATTGAATCGCACTTTCATTAAAACAAATGTTCATGTCATTCACACATTCCTCTCATGGCTAAGTTCACACCCGTACACCATGTACATGACTTGAAAGAGCTGTTAACTGATCTGCGTTAATTAGGGGGAAGAAGCTGTGCGATTGGCGCACTCTCCTATTATACCCGGGCGGATCGGGTTAGTAAATTTTAGGGGTAATTTTTCATCTTCAAAAAGAAAGCATTCTTCTGTTTCTTATATAATTTTCATGACAACAAGAATTCTGTTATTAACCCGGGGGGGGGGGGGAAGAGGCGAGGACTGATAAATGTGAACTGACAAGAAAGAACCATTCTGCTTTAGCCCTCAGCAGATCGCCTGATACGTGGCAATTCACCTTACATTGAAAAGCAGGAAATGGATGGACGGGCGGGAATACATCACAGAAAACTCGTGCACTAGTTTTTTGCGACAACAACAATACAGGTTTTGCACACAGTAAATACTTCCTATTCCTCAATCAGATATATAAACTGCACATTTAATCAGTAAGGTCTACTAACCGACTTACAGAGCAAGTGGAGAGATGCCATCCTTAAGGCGTGTTTCTCCCTAACCATCCTAATAACTTTACCAAGTTAAGCACTTCTGTAAGAGTGATCTTAAATTCAGTTAAGATCTAGTCACTCCTCATTAGGGGTATAATCACTTATTATTTTTCTCACAAACAATCACTTACATCAACATTCAGGATCACTCACTCAATAACCATGAGCAGGAAAAACTTTCCTTTGAAGATAATATACCTCTTAAAGCATCGGTCACATAACTTGAACAACTCATCCACGGGCAACTCTTCATACAAAACTCAACTAAGCTCATACTAATGAACTCAATGAGCATAAGTTTACTGTACACAAAACAAGTAGTATCATCATCAGATCCATAACATATGAATATAATATATAATATATACAAGAATATATGCTTGGAAGTGGACGTAATGGTTATATATATGAATTCTTATAAAGCATCCAAATACAAAAATACTCTTCATAGAAAATACAAAAATACACAATGCCGTACAAAAAATTCAATTATCTCAATTAACCTAGTCCTAGAGGGAGGAAAAATATTATTAGCAACTCTGCTTTGTACTCTTTCATTCACTACATTAGGAGAAGTATCATCCATTTCCTGCATTTTTACTAACCACTGTTCTTGTTCTATAAAGGGTTTCAGTTTATCAGCAGCACATGCAATTATGATTTGGTCAAACATGTTTTTTCAACTCATATTTAGCACCTTCTTAAACACTTTGGTTACACCTATGGACCGCACCATCTGGGGTTTAGTTTCTTACTAGTCTAGGAGTCACATTTTCATTTTTAAATCATAGAAGAGGGTTTTCATCCACTTTCTCATTATTCCTCTTTTGATTGGCTATTGTTCGATACTTACTGGCCATCTCTCTGAGTTTTTTTTTTTTTTTTTTTTTTTTTATTATTTCAGGAGCCTTTCCAATGGCAGTGTCTTCTACATCATCAGTAATTGTGGATAATACACTAGTCACTTGTCTAGGGGATGTATGAGAGAAAAATACGTTGTGAGGTTGTTCACCAAGAGTGATATGTACAGCAGAATTTAGCACATGCTGTGTTTCACCTAAGCACGTATTTAGGCCACTGATACGGATGTCCTTTACACATTACATTTAGTACTGTTTTCATGGTTCTATGCATTCTTTCACTTACACTGTTTGCTTGTGGATGATATAGAATAATATAACCAGCATATATCTCATGTTCGTTGCATAATTGTCTAAACTGGTTTGAGGTGAATTTAACACCATTATCAAGAATGACTGTCAAAGGTACACCAAGGTCATTCAAATAGACAAGGAAGTTTTTGCTTACTTCCTCTGTAGACTGACTTCGCAATGGATAGAACTTAAAACATATCGGCTGTAATGATCAATAACACTCAATACATATTTATAACCATTTGCGCCAGATAGCACATCACTTTAATCAAGATTTATTCGCTCTAAAGGCTTAATTACAGGAGGCAATTCTTGGAACTGTTGTTGTAAGGAACTACTAGCTTTATGTTTTTGGCACATTACACATTTACGTATATATTTGGAAACATCTCTACACAATGAAGGCCAATAGAACAAGTTTTCATATACGTAGGTGACCTAACATTGATTCATGACCTAACTTCAAAGCTGCCTTTGTTAAGTCCTTAGGAACTACTAATCTTAACTGAATTGAGTTATCAACTTTATCTGCACTGAGATAAAACAATCGCTCATACAACACGAATTAATTAATCAAAGCTCTAGGAAACCTCTTCTGTGGTAATTTACCACCTACAAAAGTTATTAGTTTAGCCCACCTGGGTTCCTCATACTGCTTTTCTTTGAACTCATCTTTGCTCAGACTAAGATAATTGTCCCATTAGGTTGAAGTACTTTAATCTGCCTGACCCTTTTATTAGATGGTCTAAGTTTCAGATATCTTACTGGGTAAATATATCTATCCCAAATAATAATTTCATGTGCATCATCCCATGTTATTGGTGCAAACCTAATCAAATCGGCTCCTAACAAGAAGTCTGGGACCAGATAACCATTAGGCACAACAAAAAACAAACGGGTAACCACTTTGGAACCAATATGAACATCCAAATACACAGTACCAAGAACTGGGAGAACATGTTGAGTAACTCCAGTAAGTTGTGGTATATTTTCCATTGGATTACAATGTAATCCTAAAGTTTCTATGAGCTTCTTCCATGCATTACATACTTCACTACCAGTATCAATTAAGGCACAACACATTACATTGTTTATTATCAAATTGATAGAAGGGGACCTGAAACTTGGGCTTAGTCGTGCATTTTAACAGGTCCTGGACACTTTGCTGAACCTCTTTTACAATTTGCTTTTTGGCAATCAAAACAGACACCTCTTGGAGGGTTACCTGGACATTCAGAAAGTTTGTGATCTCTTGCCCTACAGTAAGCACAATAGTGATTGTTTTCTTTATTCTTATTAAATTTATTTAATTTGCTAGATAAATCACTAATTTGCTTCTTTAGATCTTGTAATTCTGTAGTTGTCTTATTTGCATTACTATTTACTACTGCTAAGTCCTCTATACAACTTCTTTTTCACATGACTATCAGCTTTGGGAAGGGAATCCTTAGGAAATTTAATCTTAAAAGCAGCCAATTTACATTTCATTCTGTTAACAAATGCTTTAGGGGCTTCACCTATACTCTAATGTTGCCAGTAAAGTCCTGTTCCGACTCTGTCCTCCTCTGTCGTTACTCGACCACGTAGGTTTAGAAGAATAAAAAGCAGGAGGAGTCAGTCAAATGGTTAAACAACCTTTAACAGCCGCAGGAAGGACAAGAGTAACATTTAAATAAACAAGCCATCTCTGAACATTATAAGTTCTTCCTGCCACCATAAGAAACTGTCAGGTAAAAAATAACTAACAAAAAGTCATAAGTAATTACCTACTTATGATGCAAATTTATATTCGCCATATTCCGGGGGAAGATGAAATTTTTTAGTGAAATTACAAATTTTCATCCAGAAACCACATTAATAAAAAATAAACTTAATATTAGGATATAAACAAATAAGTAAAATCAACTAAGCATTTGTCTTGTCCTCTCTTAGCTTACCGCAGCAGCTCTTCTTTTGAGACGAGAAGACGCATTTATGAAGGTATCATTATTAGAAGGTTGATGTTTATTATGGTTAAAATTTTCAAGAATTGGAATCAAATTTGATATATACAACCTTGTAACCTGGCCTGTCTTTCTCTTCTTCACGACTGCATGAGTAACCTCGCCCAAGGTTTTACTGAACACTTCTAAAACTATACCCTAGGGATAATTACTTCGCTTGGTATATTCTTTTTTGATCAAAACAATATCACCAACTTTAATCAATTCATGAAAAACAGGGCGATACCTTCCACGTCTATCAACTGCTTGGTGTATTAAAGTACCTAAAAATTCATTGTTGTAGGCATCCACCAATGACTTTCTAACCTTACACAATTTAGCATACATTTTCTGAAGATTAGAAGAATGAGAATGATGAGAGTCAAGATCTGGATCGTAAAAAGGAGAACGTTGAAGTTCAAGAATTAAATTTAATGAAAACAACTGGTATCCCCAGATAAGCTGTTCAGGTGTTATAGGCTCTGGCACATCAACATTGTTGTCTCTTACAGCCTCTTTGAATGCCATAGGCCGCCTATTGACATGATGCACAACATTACAGACAATAAATTCAAAATCAAAATATGGTAGTATATAATTCTAAACAGCTCCAAAAATTAGCCGCTTGGTCATCTTGATGCAGACCTCGACTAAAGAACCTAATATGCTGCAACCCTTAAAATATTGTTGGAATGATAGAGGTTTCACATTATTCTCTTCAAAATACAATTGTGTTTCTGCATCATTAATGAATAAGTTTATATATAGTGTTAGTGCCGGCCTCCAATTATGTTCCTAAATCACTAGATACACAATTGGGGAATTCCAAACTCAAAACAGTGAAGTTGAAATGCTCACAAAAAAAATTAGATACATTCTTAAACTCCTGCAAATCTTAAGATTAATGGCTCTTGACCAAGTACAAGATATACATAATAACCAAATCTTCTGCGAATTTCCTTCATTCTTTACAGTAAAAGGCCCTAGCTAATCAACAAAAATTTTAACAAATGGAATTGTAGGTGGGTCTGATCTGAAATCTCTGTAATAATTTTGGTAAAGTTTTACTGTCCTGTTATTGAATCTTCGACAATGTACACACTATTAAGAACTTTCTTGGCAACGGAAAAATGTTTAGGTATATAATAATTTCTTCTCAAACCAGTAAGAACAGAATAACATCCAGGCAGCAGTAAAGGGAATATTTCATCTAAACTATAATTCCACTTCTTAAACTTAATTTTACTCTCAATAGACCATGGTCATCTAGAATTAAATTAAGCTGAGTTATAATAGAAAGAATTTCCTTTGAGGAAGAATTAAACCTTTCTGAAATAACAAAAACATCTGGAAAATATTGAAGTTGTTCTACAGATATCAACTGGCATAATTCTAATGCAAAATAATTGAGGTTATGTAAGATGGTTGAATATTTGTAATGTCTGTTGGCAAGAGGGCAGCACGGTTGGCGCGGGGCGCCAATGTTGCCCGCGTGTCTGCGACTCACTTGCAGTCACACTTCTGTATGGGCTGGACGTGTACTAAAGAACTGGAATGATACACGGGTTTCCTTCTGTTTCCTACATGGCGCAATGAGTAGGATACATAAAGAATAATCATGTCTACACCAGGGAGCTTCAACCCATTGTTGTAGGCTGCAGGGTAAGAGTGCAGGATCCTGTAACCAAAACCTGGTAGTGGAGTCCAAGGGCCACCGACAGTGTCACTCAGAAACGCCCGCCCGGACGCATATTCGTGATCTGTGTTAAGCATAGACGTACGAGGTGAAGTTCATTTGGGAGGGCAACACCAAATTTGCCCGAGTTTTAAACATCACAAGTCTTTTTCTTTCTCTTATTGATCACCATATTTATGTAAATATGAAAATATATACAAATCAGGCTTGGAGCAAATACATATGCTATATATGAATTATAACAATTGCAGTTATAATGAATTACCTGTGCTATTATCAAATTACAACTACAATTGCAATGAGGGAACATATCAAACACAAATATTAATTTCAAGTATTAAAAATTTCAGTTACAAATACATAACCATAGAAAATAAAACAAAATGCAAATAAAAAAATACGTGATTTGGTCTCCTCTTAAAATCAATCCATACAACAAAATTAATAAGTTGTAAAATCTATCCCGCTGGCATAACCTCTTTCAATGAAGAGAATTTCTAATGTTGAGACCCTATCCCGACCCATGGTAGATCTAAGGTAAATCTTGAGTCTTCTCAAGCACGAGAATGACTGATAAGGTTGCCAGGGTTTTTGCCATATCACTGAAGTGTGGCAAAGTTTCGCACAGAGAATTTGGGTAAAGATACCTTATCACTTTATTTGCAGTATTCAAATCCACGCCTTCCAGATTGTGAAAAATGGCAGTTTCAGCTATTAGGATGTCTTGATCGACATTGCAGAATTCAGACACTACTTTGAAATCATCCTCTACTGCGTTCCCTAATATCATTTTTGCCAGGGATGTCAAGATATGTGTATCCCTTTTATCAAATCTCTCTCTCATTTCAGTGAGAACTCTGTGACTGTCTAAGGCATCATAGTAAGAAAGCCTGGCTCTTTGATGGTCTGTAAACGAGATGTGTTCTTCAGGAGTTTCTCTTGAGAGTGCGTGCAGACTCTGGGATGGTTTCTTTTGGCGCTTTATAGTTTCCACCTATTAAGTGTCTGGTGCAATTTCAATCATGTTTGTTTGTTGCAGTTTTACTGGCTTTTTCCCAAATGAGAGGAAACATATCTTCCTTCCTGCACTGATGCTTCATTTTTATTAATGTCACGTTCAATGGATAGAGCACCGCCCGATTGCTTAATCTCTGTGGGGACATTGTTGACCGCTAGTAGTCTAGGCCTATATTTAAATTAGTTTTAGTTATGAAAACTTCTTTCTCCCGATGTGACTGCTACAGACATCAAGACAGTGAACTCTGAAAACAATAATAAAAACATAGAATATGCTGTAAATCGATTGTTTTCTACCAAGTATTGCATTAGGCTATTTCTGTTATTTCTTTTTATTCCTAACATAACATTAGGCCAAGCATATATGCTCACGTACACTCAGCAAGGAAAGTTAGGGTCCATTTTTTTTAAAATCTTCGGACACATATTGCTCAATAATGCCACACCTGGCAATATTAGAAAAGGGGCGGAGCTTCAGAATCATTGAGTTGTTGCTTTTTAGATTTCCATTAACTTTACACCATAAAGATTCTGTAGAAGCCCTATAATCATTTATACTTGAATGTAGTAGCAAGCTCTACATATATTATTAGTTAATATTGGTTTGGTAACGTTAGTTCAGAGTAGAAAGTCGATCACCCTTTTTTAAAACCTACTGTGAAACCTTACTTATATGTAATGTTTGACACTAAACTGACATAAAATTCATGTGTAATTGAAGAAGGATCTTAAAAAATAAGAAAAAATGTTTTAAAATTTGAGCAGTACTTGTGGAAATCGTGAGAAACATTACAGTAAAGAATGAAAAATTATTACGAGAGAGAGAGAGAGAGCGCGCGCAAGCATAGGCCTATGGATAGAGATACTTAATTTATTATATTTACTTTGAGAGATTGAGTGATAGTATTTTTTCAAACGTGTTTCAAAAGTGGGGAGAGAGAGACAGAGGGATGTGGTAATGGGGAAAGAAACTTGGAAGAGAAAGAGAGAGAGAGAACGTGCACGCAAGCATAGGCCTATCTATAGAAATACTTAATTCATTATATTTACTCTGAGAGATTGAGTGATAATATTTTTTCTAATGCTTTGAAAGGAGAGATAGAGAGAGAACAAAATCTGTTTACGTGAAAACATAGGCCTATTTATAACTACTTAATTTTATTATATTTTCTTTGGGAGATTGAGTGCCGATATATGTTTTTAAAGTATGTTTAAGAAGTGGAGAGAGAGAGGGAGAGAGAGAATTAAAGTAATGGTAACGGACTTGCGATGGGGAAAGGCAGAAGAAAGAGTGGTGAGGCGGTGCACAGATACCTGGGAAACAGGGTGATATGGCTGCCAAGATCGTGCTGCACTATGCTAGTATATAAAATTTGAAGGAATATAGTATTCAAGTTAATTCTTTATGAAATTCATACCCTAATCTTGATTTCATTCCACAGTTATTCTGCTCTCTTGATATAGTCTGTACTTTTGAAAATCGGTTTTCATCCATAAATCATTCAGGAAAAAAGCTGTTTTAAGCATGTGGACTTTGATATATATTCCACGCACAGCTATATTGATTCATTGCTTAAATCATATTTGCTTCAGGTGGGTGCTTGAGACTGAGGGAATAGCAATATCCCAATTGAGGTTTATACCCCCCGAGTGTGTGACCCATAGGATATTTAACACCTTTGGATTCGCCCGTTCTAATAACCCATTCGATTAAGGGTGATAAATCATGGTATTGATTTTCTTTATGCCTAGGAATTCGAACAAGGAGTTCAGAAAGTGCTGCATAATTTCTCTTTCAAGGTATTGAACGCCTCCTGGTGCATTTCAGACGATATAAAATCTGAACCTTTCTTCGTAAGATCAGTTAAAGGAGCTGCAATTAGTGAGTAGTTGCGCACGAAGCGCCTATAATATCCAGAACACCCCCAGAAACTGTTGTACGCCCTCTAACGTTAGTAGGTACCGGAAAGTTACGGATAGCCGACACCTTATCATGGACCACTTTAAGACCTTGACGAGATACCATAAAACCCGAGACGCAGTGTTACCATACAAAAACACTACAGGCGGATGGACAGATGAAAAAAAACAAAAAAACAGAGTTTATAGTTCTGTTTTGAAGAACTCGCAGTTTGAAATTTTTACTCTTAAATTATGCTGTCTTAATCTCTGGGAACTAGGTCAAGTTTATGCAAGTGCTCTTCTAAGGTATTAGAAAAAATGACAAGATCGTCCATATAGGCATGAAGAGTTACACCTAGCAAATCACCAAATACTATATTAATCATTCGGGTGAACGTAATCGGGGCGCAACGTAAGCCAAAAGGCATACACGAAAATTCTTAGTGTCCCCTGGATGTGCTAAAAGCAATGTAAAGTCCGGCCACACACGTGCAGTTTTAACCGGCAGTTATAACCGTTAAGTTATAACTGTCAGTTAAAACTGCACGTGTGTGGGTATCTCAGTTGCTCATTTCGTCAGTTCAACAAAACTGTGCCGTTAAACTGAGACAAATGCAATGTTCCATATTTTTAACTGAAAGGAGTAACTGAACTGAGCGTGTGTGGGTATTCGTAACTGTACAGTTCTCAACTTCTCATTTCTACAAGTGGTAGCGGTGAGTGCAGTTTGTTGAGATGGCACGTAAACTTTTAAAACGAAGTGATTGTTGAATTCATTGAACTCTATCGATCTGAACCTTGCGCAAATAATTGAAAAATCAATTGGTTCTTCACTTAATTCCTTTAATAATTTAATATCAGAACATTAATGATTTCGCCTTAGTAACCACTTTTTGCACCACTGTTTACGCTTTTTAGTTTTCTTTTTTCTATTTGTTTGTAGAATTACAAAGAATACACCGAGAGCGGCAAGATCGTACTCCTCGGAATCCATGGTAAAAACTGAGGGATTGAACTGTGTGTGTGTGTGTGTGCATTTCATTTTTAACTGACGTCAGTTTAAACTGTGTCAGTTGTAACTGAACAGTCATAACTGTCAGTTAAAACTGCACGTGTGTGGCCGGCTTAAGGCGTGTTTTCTTTATCTAAGGGTATCTGGTGAAAGCCTTTATTAAGCAAATCCAAGGAAGTAAAAAATTTATTCTGACCTAACTAGAATAAGATAACTATCGTCGGTATATGGCACCGGAAAACGATCAGGAATTGTTTTCTCGTTTAAGCGACGGAAGTCTATGCAAATTCGCCAAGTCCGATCTTTCTTGGGCACAACAAATTAAAGAAAAGTTATAGGGACTGTTATTTATCCTAGTAACCCCTTCTTCTAGCATTCTATCTACTTCTTCACTGATTTCGTTCTGAAATTTCATAGGGAGATGATACGAGGGTACGTAAATAACTTTATTCTAATCCTTTAACCGTATACGGTGTTCAATTACATCTGTTTTTCCTAGAGATCCCTTGCTAGTGGAAAAGACATCGTGATATTTAGACAAAAGTTAAAAAAAATTCTGTCTGGTCCCCTTATCTTGGATATCTGCATTGAATTTGCTTTTGTTTGATTGTAAGAGTGACTCGTCGACAGTGGGTTGTGCCGAGTTAATTTCAGCGACGGTAAGGATGCGGTATTTATACGCTTCAATATCTAGGATATGCTGATTTTGTTTGATTACTAAATGTGTATTCAAGTGGTTACAGACTTCAATATCGACCTGATGCTGAGAGTCAACTATGTACAACGCTTGTGTTACAGAAAGTCTGTTAATTTTAAGTGTGTGGGAGGATTAAGATTTCTGATTCTGGCAAAGTTTACCTAACGCGCACTGTAAGTGTCAGAGACTCACACACACATAGCTAAACAAAAAGAAAGATGTGCCTTTACAAAGAATACTAAGGTAGTGTGTAGAAACCTATGTACAAGTTATAGAAGATCGCCAAACGAAATCGCTCCTTTATCATTACCTCTCCTACTTTATTTCTTTAAGCACAAGTGAACAACTGCTACTGTGCATGCAGCATGCACTCGATATTGTGCGTTTAGTAGTTCATAGACGAGTCTTGCTGATAAGGCCAAAAGGTGAGAATAATATTGTTTTGTTGTAATTATTTTGAGACATGAATAAGCTAACATGCTGTTGTGCATGTTCCATTAGGCTAAGTGAAGTGAACTACCTACATTTTATTTTATGTGTGTAGGCTATTCTGCATTTGTTTTTAGGGGTACTATTAAGTATGTAAGTGGCCTAGCCTAGGTAATAAGTTAGGAAATGAATATTTAGATAGTTTACATACTAGCTATTGACTTAAGCCTATCCTACCCAGTTAGCCTGGGTAAACTTTTACTTGAAGTGCCCACTGAGTTTTTTAGTAGTAATGTTTTACTGGTATTTCTACAGAAGCAATCCGCGGTGGCTTAGACTATGGCAATTGACTGATTCCTATGTTATTTGAGTTACTGTACAAGATTTAAAAGTAGTAATATCCATTCGGCCGGCTGTAACTAAGCAGTAATTGACCTTTGAAAGTTACATAATAGCCGCACCAAACTCAAAGGTATATTAAAGTTTAGTTCCAACCAAACGAAAAAAATATTCCTTACAACCCTTGTAAAGCAACTAAAATAACATAGAAAATGTCAATTGCCATAGTCTAAGTCACCGAAGAACGGTCCTATAGGAAGGTACCAAGTATTCGTTACAGTGAAGGAAATGTAAACACAGCCGCCATGTTTAAATTCCCCAACCACCACGGAGCCATATGTTCACTAAGGGGGGGGGGTAACGCACAGGGGGTGGGCGGGGTAAGGTGGAAGGTACGAGTTGTCTTAGCAGCACCCTACTGAATAGTAACATACCTTGACGCAACTTTCGGCGAAAGCCTAACACTCACTTCTAAAACATAATAATTAAACGAATAATGTTTGGACCTTACCTTAAAGGGGTGAGGGTACAAAGCAGCAGCTGCTTTTAAGAATGCGTGGAGGCGGGTCTTAGGTTCCTCAAAATGCAGCTTGAAATAAGCAACAGCCAAGTACCCGACGAAAGTTATACATTCTCCTCCCGTATCTTGGAGTCGACTGAATGGGGGCAAAATACCGACACTGCTTTCTCAAGGAGGCCGTGGTCCTGGCAAAAACCAATTAGTCGATCATCATTACCTAGTAAAGGCAGAAAAAATCTTTGTAACTCATGTAACAATTGTTACATGAAGTTGGCAAAGAGTTCCTGGTGAGGGGCTGGGGCGAGCGTGAAGTAGATGCAGCAGTGGATGTCATGGCGGCAGATTCAACGGTGTTGGAGTTCTACAGTTAGGAGGTGGCAGGAGGCCAGACCGTAGAAACAGGGTAGGAGAGGTGGGGTGGAGTAGTAAAATGCTTTGATGCTATTGGTTGAGGCCAGGTGGGGCTGAGGTAAATGAACAAGCACTTAACAAGATAAGTTGGCAATGTTAAGGGTAATAAAAGTAAACGGGTAGTTAAGGAACTAAATGTAAATGTGGGTATGGGTTCAAAATATGAAATAATACAAATACATATATAACGGGCCCAGGAGGGGGTTGGGATTTAAGTCCTGGGTGGTAAATGTGTAATAGGGCCTATCGTTCTTTTAATAAATACAAAAGACCAAAGAAATTAAACATAGGTTAGCATATAACAAAACCTAATTAACAAAACTTGTAGGGGATGTTGCCTGACCAGGGGTGGGTTGGGCCTGCTGTAACCCCCCTTAAGAACCAAACAACCAACCTAACATAACCTAACCTAGCAGGGGATGTAACCTTACTAGTATTGGGAACGTTAACCATAGTAGGCAATGTAGGGCCTGAACCATGCTTGCCCCCCGTAACCCCCCCTTTAAAGGCCTAACCTAACCTAGTAAGGAATGTAACCTTTAACCTAACCTAAACTATTAGCGAATATGAAAACTTAAGGCTACCTAACCTAGTAAGGAATGTAACCTAACCTAACCTACCTAGTAGGGAATATTGCCTGACCAGGGGGCTTCGCCCCCCGCCCCCCTAACCTTAAAAGGCCTAACCTAACCTAGTAAGGAATGTAACCTAACCTAACCTAACCTAGTAGGGACATTGCTGACCAGGGGGGCTTCACCCCCTCATACCCCCCTTAAAGGCCTAACCTAACCTAGTAAGGAACTAAACCTAACCTAACCTAGTAGGGAAAATACTAGCCTAACCTAATCTAGTAAGGAATGTAACCTAACCAACCTCCTAACCTAACCTAGTAGGGAATATTGCCTGACCATGGGCAAGGGGGGGGGCGCACCCCCCCGTACCCCCCCTTTAAGGCCTAACCTACCTAGTAAGGAACGTAACCTAACCTACCCCCCCCCCTAGTATGGAAATACCTAGGCCTAACCTAACCTAGTAATGGAATGTAACCTAAACCAACCTAACCTAACCTAACCTAGTAGGGAACATTGCCTGACCAGGGGGGCCTTCGCTTCGCCCCCCCGTACCCCCCCTTAAAGGCTAACCTAACCTAGTAGGAATGTAACCTAACCAACCTAACCTAACCTAGTAGGGAACATTGCCTGACCAGGGGGCTTCGCCCCCCCGTAACCCCCCCCTTAAAGGCCTAACCTAACCTAGTAAGGAAGTAACCTAACCTAAAACCTAACCTAGTAAGGGAATACTAGGCCTAACGTAACCTAGTAAGGAATGTAACCTAACCTAACCGAGTAGGGAATATTGCCTGAATCCTAGGGGGGCTTCCCCCCCCGTACCCCCCCTTAAAGGCCCCTAACCTAACCTAGTAAGGAATGTAACCTAACCTAACCTAGTAGGGAACATTGCCTGACCAGGGGGCTTCGCCCCCCCCCCCCCCGTACCCCCGTTAAAGGCCTAACCTAACCTAGTAAGGAACGTAACCTAACCTAACCTAACCTAGTAGGGAAATACGAGGCCTAATCCTAACCTAGTAAGGGATGTAACCTAACCAACCTAACCTAACCTAACCTAGTAGGGAATATTGCCCTGACCAGGGGGGCTTCGCCCCCCCGCCCCCGTACCCCCCCTTTAAGGCCTAACCTAACCTAGTAAGGGAACGTACCTAACCTAACCTAGTAGGGAATACTAGGCCTAACCTAACCTAGTAAGGAATGTAACCTAACCAACCTAACCTAACCTAACCTAGTAGGGAACATTGCCTGACCAGGGGGGCTTCCCCCCCGTACCCCCCCTTAAAGGCCTAACCTAACCTAGTAAGGAATGTAACCTAACCAACCTAACCTAACCTAGTAGGGAACATTGCCTGACCAGGGGGCTTCGCCCCCCCGTACCCCCCCTTAAAGGCCTAACCTAACCTAGTAAGGAACGTAACCTAACCTAACCTAGTAGGGAAATAATCGGCCTAACGTAACCTAGTAAGGAATGTAACCTAACCTAACCTAGTAGGGAATATTGCCTGACCAGGGGCTTCCCCCCCGTACCCCCCCTTAAAGGCCTAACCTAACCTAGTAAGGAATGTAACCTAACCAACCTAAACCTAACCTAGTAGGGAATTTTTGCCTGACCATGTCTTTGCCCCCGTACCCCCCCTTAAAGGCCTAACCTAACCTAGTAAGGAATGTAACCTAACCAAACCTAACGTAGTAGGTAACCAAGTAGGGAAATGTAACCTAACCCCCCCCCCCCCCCCCCCCCCCCCCCCCCGGTATCCACCCTTGAAGAACTAACCAACCTAGCCTAACCGGGTAACCCCCTTCAAGGAAGTAAAACTAGTAGGTAAACCAACATATAACAAACTAAACCTAAGGGTATGTTGCCTAACCGGGGGAGGGGATTCAGCCCCCATTAGTAGGTAAAATGACATATAAACCTAACTGAGATGGGTGTGGAAGTGTTGTAAAATGTTAAAAGTCACCATACATAACTGCATAATAGTAAGGAAAGTGGGAAGGGAGGTGTAAATGTAATGTCTGTAAAATGTATAATGGAATATATTTAAATGTAGGTTTTATAATAATAATGGCAAACTATATATTTATATGTTATATATTTAAATGTAGTTTTTATAATAATAATGGCAAACTTTAATCTAGGTATTGGTATTAAGAGCCAGTCGTGAATACTGGAAAGGGGAGGGATTGACTTGTGTATAAATGATATAGGGAGTGTGTATGTAATATGCAACGCAATGTGCAATTTCACGTTAATAGGTAGGTAGGTAGGTAGGTATCGAAACGTCCTAAAACTGAGTTCTATATCAACACGTAGGCATTTTTAGGTGTCTGTCCTCAATTATAACATAATATTTCAAGTTATATATGGTGAAATGATTAGGTGGGGATATTTCAAACAGTTATTATACAAATACTATGGAAAAAGGAAAAGGAATAAACACTAGAATTCACACATAACATGTTTAATAAACAAATTAGGTAAATGCTTTTATGTAACTCAACGTATGGTTACCAGCCAGGGTTCCCAGATGACACCACTACCAACCAGCCAAAGTCTACCATGAAACCAGCCAAAATCCCGCCAAATGGGAAATCCAAACCAACCCAAATACCGGCAAATAATATGTGCGTTATATTTATCTTTATAAATGCATATTTTTTATCATATATATGCTTGTATATGCGGCATCATAGTTTTAGTTAGATAATATAAACTAATATAGAATACAGGTAAAAAAACGAGAATGAATTGAAATTTTGAAATGAGGCTCGTTCTCTGAGAATCCGGTCCATCTGGTGTGTGTTTTGTGGTCATCTGGTGTGTGTGTGATTTTTATTTTAATTCCTTCTACATATTTTGCTTTAATGTTACAAGTTTTTACTGAAAAACTATTGAAATTCCCCAGATTTTCCTGAAAACCTTCAAAAATTCCAATCTGGGAGAGATTCCTCAACGTGGGATCAGTGTTTTAGCTCAAATAGAAAGTGTTTGAAAACCAGCCAGCAATCCACTAACCAGCCAAAGTGAATTTTTACCCACCAAATTAGGAAAAAAAAGCCAATTTGGTGAGAAACTGCCAAATCTGGGAACCCTGTTACCACCCAAATCCTTCACTCCAGTCCGGTAGCAATGTAGGGGTCATACTGTAACGTGTTTGGCTAAATACATATATCCCTCCCGTAAACCCCCATTTCTTTCCTCACTAAGAAGTCTGAGTTTAGGCCAAAAGCTCCCTTACAGTTAGCGCATGCGCAGTAGCATTAGCGCATGCGTAGTAGGATTCAGTGTTGTGGTAGTAGTAGTAGTAGACGGATATGGATGTGGAACGACTCCACTATCGCTAGTTTTGTTATTTCTTATTTCCGCCTGTATTTCGTGTTTTTTAAAAGTTTTAAAAAAAAAAAAATGATAAATGTGGGAAAAATACCACAATACACGGCAAAATCTCCCCCCAAGTGGTTTCTCCCCACCCAAAACCCCGGTTCCCACTGGGGGTCCCCCTTACCGTAGGATAGAGTTGGGGTTTTGTCCCCACCCAAAATCCCGGTTCCCAATGGGAATCCCCTTTACCGTAGGATAGAGTTCAAAGGTAAATTAGAGTCGTCCGAATAAATATTACTTCAAATTCTTGTTCAGGAGGTAAAACTGCATAGAAAAACCGCAACTGCCATACTCTGGGCTGCCGCGGATAGGTACACTAGATCTACCGTTTTACTTTGTTGCCCTTTCAGTTTTCACGGGCTATGAGGGATAAGATGTAGGGGGAAAAAACCAGCGACTACCAACCCTTATCACGGTGGACAGGTCTTATTCACTCGATATTTAAATGGTGAAATAAGAATACAATTACAACTCCAAGCATATCATTCAAAAATTTGAAGTTTTCTCAACATAATGTGATATATGAAAGCCCCATACGAACTAAAATAAGCATTTGACGCTCTTCGTAAAATATGTTTTCAAGGCAGTTTTGAAATCCAATATGGCGGATACCATGTGATGTACAGGTTCTGATCAGTGACGAAAATCATCTTTCCCAGTCTTCCCAGCAATCATTTGAACAATGTTAGCGTATGTATGTAACGTTTATTGATCTTACTCAAGATTGCAGTTGTAATCAGCTCAATAAAACAACATTTTGTTGCCTATATTACTGAAAGTATGAAACTTTTTATTCCCGGGGTCATGGTTTGAACTGAATTTATTCTTACCTTGGAATCGGTGGTTTTTATCCTTACTGCCATCACAACTGAAACTCCACAGTGCTTATTTGATTATTATTATACACATTTTGGTCTCAATTTACTCCACATTGCACTTTAAACAAGTTGCTGTTCCTGGTTCCTAAGCGCGCGCGCCACAAACACAGTTACAAACAGTAGACGACGAAACTGCAAAGTTTTATTCCCTAAATTGTTTACTTTACTTGTTATTTAGTTCAACTTTACTTTGTTATTTAAAAATTTTGTTATTTAAAAATTTTAATTTAATTCATGTATATTATCCCTTTTTTGCAACCAAATTACCCCAAAAAATTACAGATATTTCTAAAGTAGATACAATCAAATGTTTCTAACGTTTTCGTACATCTGGCTGCCGAAAACCATAGAGGAGCGGCTACGGAGAAATGGATTATATACATATTTTTTTTTTTTTGCTTTTTTGTTTTTGCTAGCACTTTTCATTGATTTCAGTCTATATTAGTATTTTGAATTTCTTTAATAACCGTATGCCAGAAATAAATGTAACCTTTAATGTTTGCATGCAAAGAATGGCAAAATCATCGTTGCCACATAAGTGGAGGCTTCACACATATGCTGATTCATTATTATAAACTGTTTCCATGAAATCTAGTTGTCATAGTAATGCAATAATGATAAAATTGTTTTAATGTTTTATGTATACAGGGGGTCCTCGAGTTACGACGTTGATCCGTTCTTACGATGCATCGTAACACGATTTTCAGCGTAAGTCGGAACATTGAAAAATACCACATGATTTAATGTAAATACCTATCAATAACAACGAGAGAACAATTCCTTACCTTTATTAGTTTGATTGGCTTGCACACTGGAGAGGAAGCTGCGGTGCTGGAGAGACTGGGGGAGGTTAGTGAAGAGAAAAAGAACCTCCAGAAGTTGCTGGAGATGCTGAGGCAGATGATTCTTGAGGTGAGGCAGAACATTACTAGTACTGGAGAACATGGTCTTCCAACCAAAGCACCAATAACCTTCATTTCATTTAATTATTAGACCACTACGCTGCTTAGTTATCACTGTCGCTTTCATAGGAGCAGATCCTTTCACATGTCAACGATGCGCTCTTTATCTTTGATAATGGTAGCAAACGGTCGAACGGCTAAGGCCAAGCAAGAGCGGCCAATGTTTGTTGGCGTTTCTCCCTTCTCAGATCGCTTTATAATGTCCACTTTAATTTCCATGGTGATGGCCTTTCTTTTCTTCGATGCACTACCATCAGAGAGTCCGCCTTGCGCTTGGGAGCCATAACAAAGAGCAAAAAGTTACAAAAACGATACAACACGAGGGAGAGAGAGGCAGTGTAAACAACCAAATGGCGTATGGGCGAGGAATGAGCGTAGCGAAGCGACGCCGTCCTCTCCCCCACAAAGCGTATTCTTCCGCCGTGCGCCTGGAACTAGTTCGCGTTTGTTTACGTTGCTTACGACGCTAAAACCGCGTAAGACGGAACGACGCAAAATATTATTTTTTATATTTTATGGGGGGCGCGTTCGTAAACCACGAAACATCGTAAGTCGAGAACCAGCGTAAACCCGAGGACTTACTGTATAGGGTAAAAAACTGCATGGTACAGGGGTGGACCATGTACAATCAATGTGTACAATCCCAAGAAAAGTACATTATAACGCGTCCTGACACCGGAGTAGAGGTCTTTAGCTCTGTTTCTCACCAACAACAAGTCGCGTCTGATGCCCATTTCCGATGTCAGGACGCGTTATAATGTACTTTTTTTGGGGTTGTACACATTGATCGTACATGGTCCACCCCTGTACCATGCGGTTTTTTACTCTACTTCCAATACATAGCCTACTATGAGATTCAGGGTCTCTGTAACATGGTTTTTTGGACTTTGCTCCTTGTCAAAGCATCGGATGTAGCTGAAAGTTGACATAGTATTTTACACACCCACACAAATTTTGTCAGCATTATCAATAACCTAAACCCGATAGTTTTAATTTTTATAGAGTAAAAATGATCTAGCCGATGCCATGGCCAATGATTACGAGCCAAGAGTCGAAAAACATTCTTTTAAGGTAAGCAAGGTAAACAAACACCTTTTGACTAAATGTTGCCCTGCCCATCACCAGACAGAAATTCCATCGGCTCTGAAACCCAAAGACTTTATGAATGGCGGAACGATACATAGATGTGGGTGGGGAATCAGTGCTAGCGTAGTAATGCTACTGTAGCAGTAGTGCCGCAACAGTATAACAGTAATATACATGAATTAAACGTTTAGGCCAACTGCTGGGATCCTTGAGGATCATTTAGCATTTCTTACAACTACTCGAGAAATTAGTTTTTATAGCCAGAAGTTAAATTTTCTAATCCAACAATGCCCATGGTAGCCTTCAGTGTTATCCTGAATTATAACGAGGCGAAAGTGGGTGGAGCCTCATGAAGTCACCATTCTGACAATAATTATTGGTGAAGGTTTAAAGCCAATACACGGTACCGGCTATTTTTTTTTCAGTAAATAGGTAGATAGCCAATAAATAAAAATTGCTTGACATTGGATATAGCAGTTATCAAATCAAGCTTGTCTACTATATTTTTGATAATTACTAACTATTCCCTACATCTTGTCAATCTGATTGTGACCTATAAAGTATACTGTAATTTCTTTGGAAACTTATTTTGGGAGTTAGACTAATAATCGAAGTGTTTTTGTATTTATTAACATATTTTGTTGGTTTGTTCATTATGACAATTATCAGTGGAGAGGTTCCAGAGTTCATAAAGGTGTACTGCTTTGCTTGTATTTAAATTTGTATGTCATTGTTGCCAGAGGTTTAGCCTTCGTTACGTATAGCCAATCATCCATCAAGAAAGAGGGAAGAAATGCTGTCATAAGTTACGTAACGAGTGCGTTCGAAGCCTTTTCTCTGAGTAAGTTGGCCCATCTTCAAAAGAGGTCACTTTTACAATATAAGTACCAACTTTATTCAACCTACGTAGTGCAGAATACACTTAAAATTTATGTGTTGATATAATATGTTTTGTTCATGAAACTTACCCAGCAGATATATATATAGCTGTATTTCTCCGAAGTCCGACAGAATTTCAAAACTCCCGGCACACGCAGTGGTCGGCCAGGTGGTTAGTACCCATTCCCGCCGCTGGGAGGCGGGTGTCAGGAACCATTCCCATTTTCTATTCAGATTTTTTCTGTTGCCGGTGTTGATAACAACTGTTTTCAACACCTCCGTCTAGGATTTTCGAAACTTCTCTGTTACTTGAGTATCCTGTTTGTTTTTTGGTTATCGAACGAGGATTGTGACTAGGCATACGCTGATAGTGGATTGGATTTGAATTTGGTTTGGCTTTTTCCTTTAACTAAGATATCTGGGACTAGTTCATCTAGCACCAGAGTGTGTTGTATGGAAGGTTGTAAGGTGAGGCTACCGAAAGGTTCGGTAGACCCACACACAATATGTAGTAATTGTAGAGAACATACGTGTGTTATAAATGACCGTTGTAAGGAGTGTGAATGTCTGTCTGATTCGGTTGGAAGGCTTCATGAATCCTATGTGCGGAAATTGGAGCGTGATAGGATACGGAGAGATCTTCCTCCAGGAGTGTATCAGTCAGCAGAAGTAAGGGTAGTAAGGTTTCTCCTACTATACATTCAGTAGTTGGTACACCTAAATCTGTTGTGCCTTCGGGCCCTGAAAAATCAGTGGAAGACAATGCCCTTTCTACGATTCTGGAATCAGTACGAAACCTAGAATCTAAAGTGCTCGCTTTGGAGGGTAAAAGCATTATTAGTGAACAAAAGGGCAGTGAAAGTGCCCCCAGTGTTGTGGAGGGGGCGTCAGATCGGCCCTATAGTGCCTTTAGGCCTGGACCTCTGTCGAACTTCCAAGCCCAGGAAGACGGACATGTCGAAAGCCGCAGGAGGGTTACGGGGAACCCCCACCGATCTGGCGTCCCTTCGGCAGAACCTGTAGACGATCCCCAGGCTGCCAAAGAGTGTGCGAGTGCGCATATCCTCCGCGAGTGCTTTTCGTCCTCGGAGGCGTCCTCCCCTAACAGGAGTTGGAGCATGAGAAGATGCTCACGTCCTCTGAAAAGAGCTATGACGTTAAATGTCGCACAGGCGGCTATCGTCAGTAGTCTCTCAGAGGAGGGCGCAGAGTCTCTTTGCGCTGCTTCTTCGTTACGGGCTTCGCCTCGAGGCTTGGATTACTCTCCACCGCAAAAAAGATCGAAAACTCAAGGTGTCGCACAGGCGGCCAGAGTCTTCGATCACAGGGAAGAAGACGCTTCACGTCCTTTTTCTCCTGTTGGTTTGCGGTCTTCACCGGAGAGTTTTGCTGCATGGACTAATCAAAGGAGAATTATGATGTCATCTGACGAGGACGCCTTGGAGCGCCCTAGTCGTTCTAGGAATAGAACTAGAACGGGTCTTGTGAGAAGGGATAGGGTTTCCCCTCGCCTTCTCATAGGATCAGTTTTTCTCCTGAAAAAGAATCTTCTACTACAAAGAGTGTTATCAGGTCGATGCAACAACAACTTGCTTCGTTGCTGGCTGAGAGAAGAATCAGAAATTCGTCCGAGAAGAAAAGATGATAAATTACCGATTAAAAGATCTAAGAGGTCTCCGCACGGGTGGACCGATCGTCTCTTTTTCGCCTGTGAGTAATCATTCTAGATTTCGTACGTCTCACCTGCAGTTGGAGAAAGAGCATGAAAAAACTTCCTACGAGGTAATTTTGAGATCGAAAGGAAGAAATTTCGCCCAGACTCTCGAGGCTCGCTTTATCCAAGAATGGACGATCCTATGGTTTGCGAACGAGGCCATTTCACAGTCTAAAGAACTAGACGCTCCTAGTTCGGCTTGGAAGGAGCGGGGTGTTCATAGGGACGCCTATTTAGACAAGCGGTACACTCGGACAGACGTCGAGCGTGACTCTCACCTGGACGCCAAGCGTGGCGCTCTGATGGACGCCGAGCGTGACGCTCACCTGGACGCCAAGCGGGACGCTCGGCTGAGCGCTCACCTGGACGCCAAGCATGGCGCTCGGCTGGACGCCAAGCGTGACGCTCGGCTGGACGCCAAGCGTGACGCTCGGCTGGACGCCAAGCGTGACGCTCGGCTGGACGCCAAGCTTGACGCTCGGACGGATGCTAAGCGAGACGTTCAAACGGACGCTTTGTTGCATATTCATCAGGTATCACAACAAGGTATTAGTATGGAACCTCACCTGCAATCGGCTTTTCGAAGAGACTCCCATCGAGAGAATGAGCAAGAAATTGGTACCGCTTTATCTGAATCTTTAGATATTAATATTCAGAATGCTCCTTGCACGTCAAAACAACGATTTTCATTAAATGTCGGAGTGAAAGGACTTGTACCACCAGCTTCGGGAGTCCCCTTGGTCACTCCTATAGATGAGGAGGGATTGAGTAATATTTCAGAAGAAACGGAAGAGGATCAACCCGCTGTGTCAGATTCTTCCGATTATCAAGTTTTGGTTCGATTGCTTCGGGATTCATTTGGAGAAGAGTTTCAACCCGCAGCACCTCGGTGCGTCCTTCTCAGTTTTCGTTGTCAAAAACAAATAAGACTCCTGGATTTGTTAAAATGACAAAGTCTCTTTCAACTAAGAGAGCTTTTAAGAAGGTGCAAGATTGGATGGAGTCTAGAAAAGCTCAAGGAAAGTTTTCCTTTGCCCAGCCTCCTTCAAGACTTTGCGGCAAGGCTGGGATCTGGTATGATACAGGTGAGGATGTCGGGTTAAGGGCTCCCGCATCGGCTCAAGGTGACTTTTCCAGTCTGGTTGACGCGCCAAGAAGGTCTCTTCTTTCGTCAGCTAAAATAACATGGACACCGGCGGAGATAGACCACCATCTGAAAGGTCTTTTTCGGACAATTGAAGTATTTAATATCTTAGACTGGTGTTTGGGGCTGCTTGACACTAAGTCTCGTAGTCAAGACTCAATTAGCTTGGGGGAGCTATCCAGTGTTCTCGCTTGTATGGATAAGGCCGTCAGAGATGGTTCAGAGGAATTGGCTTCACATTTTTGTGCAGGGCTTCTGAAAAGAGAGCTATCTACTGTAAATTTACTACCAAAGCAGTGTCTCCAACACAGAAGGCAGATTTGCTTTTCGCCCCTCTTTCTGACCATCTCTTCCCCCAGGCTATGATTAAAGATGTAGCTGGAAGTCTACAGGAAAAAGCTACTCAGGATCTCTTAGCACAATCTTCTAGACGTCCTGCGGTTCCTTCGACTTCAACACGAACCCAGTTTTCTAAGAAAATAAAGCCCCTTTCGAGGTGGAGCATCTCTAGACCTTCTCCTAGAGGAAGAGGACTGTCTAGAGGCAGAGCTCAGTCTAAGTCCAGAGGTAAAAAATGAGGAGGGAGTCCTTCAGTCGCCAGTAGGTGCCAGGCTTCATTTATTTGCAGAAGCTTGGAGGAAGATAGAGGCAGGCAGCTGGTCGCTCAACGTCATCGAGCGAGGATACAAAATACCTTTCCTGAAGCCTCCTCCATTGTGCACAACACCTATAGATCTATCACCCTCGTACCATGGAGAAAAACATTTGTTCTATCAGATCTTGTACGATCTGATAGAACAAATGCTCGAGAAGAAAGCAATAGAACAAGTCGAGGACATTCAGTCCCCGGGTTTCTACAACAGGTTATTCCTGGTGCCGAAACAGTCGGGAGGCTGGCGGCCAGTTTTAGATGTGAGCAGTCTAAACCTTTTTATAGAGAGACAGACGTTCAAGATGGAGACACCTCAGTCAGTGCTTGGGGCCTTAAGACAAAACGATTGGATGGTATCACTGGACCTGCAAGACGCATATTTCCATGTCCCGATACATCTCCGATCGAAGAAATACCTGCGTTTTGTCATGAAGGGAAGAGTTTTCCAATTCAGAGCTCTTTGCTTCGGTCTGAGTACGGCACCAATGATTTTCACAATTCTAATGAAGAATGTGGCGAGGTGGCTTCATCTTGCAAACATAAGGATCTCTCTATATCTAGACGACTGGCTCATTCGAGCATCGTCGAAAGAAAGGTGTCTGAAGGACCTTCAATCAACCTTAACTCTAGCAAAGTCCTGGGACTTCTAGTGAATTTCAAAAAGTCGCAGCTGATCCCCACACAGTCCATCGCGTATCTGGGGATTCAGATGGATTCAGTGCTTTTCGAGCTTTTCCGTCCCAGGGACGTCAACAGCAAGGATTAGAAAAAATATCAGTCTTCTTAAGGAAAGAATCATGCTCGGTGAGGGAATGGATGAGTCTGCTGGGCACCATTTCCTCGCTGGAGAAGTTTGTTTCCTTGGGGAGACTACATCTCAGACCTCTCCAGTTTTTCCTGAGGAGAATTGGAAAGGACAAAGAAAATTTGGAGACAATTTTGTTTGAGGATCCCGAAGGAGGTAAAGGATCACCTAAAGTGGTGGCTCGATCCTGTGAAACGTTCGGAAGGAAAACATCCCTCAAACTTCAGAGCCCCGACCTAGTGTTGTTCTCCGACGCGTCCACCACCGGGTGGGGAGCTAGGAAGTGTCAGGCACCTGGAGAGGGGAACAGGTGTTCTGGCACATAAATCTCAAAGAACTGGCGGCCATATACTTGGCACTTCAGTTTTTCAAAGAAAAAGTCTCAAACAAGATAGTTCAGATAAATTCAGACAATACCACAGCTCTGTCATACATAAAAAAACAAGGAGGGACTCACTCGCGATCATTGTTCACCTAGCGAGAGAGATCTTGTTATGGCGAGAACTCAGAAAGTAACGATTCTAACGAGGGTTCGTTGCAGGCGTGGAGAACGTCCGGGCGGATCTCCTCATGGTCGCAAGGTCAACTGCTGCCGACCGAGTGGACTCTACATCAGGATGTGTGTCGAGAGCTGTGGAAGTTATGGGGACGTCCTCTAGTGGACGTCTTTGCAACAGCGAGAACAAATAAATTAAGAGGCTTCCGTTGTATTTGCGCCTCCTTGCTCGACCCGGGAGCAATAGCAATAGATGCACTTCTTGGACTGGACAGGGATGGATCTTTACGCCTTCCCCGTTCCCCCTTTCAAGATTCTGGGAGAAGTAATAAGAAGTTTGCAATGTCAGAAGGGACGAGATTGACGTTAATCGCTCTTACTGGGCAGCAAAGGAGTGGTTCACAGAGGTCATGACCTTTGTAGTAGACTTCCCGAGGACATTGCCCATGAGGACAGATCTACTCAAACAGCCCCACTTCGAGAGATACCACGGAAACCTCCCCGCTCTGAGTCTGACTGCATTCAGACTATCAAAAAGTTGGTCAGAGCGAGGGGTTTTTCAAGACCGGTTGCAAAAGCAATCGCCAATGCGAGAAGAGCTTCCACGCTTGGAGTCTATCAATTGAAGTGGGCTACGTTTAGGAGTTGGTGCAGAAGAACACGCATTTCCTCTACCACGACCTCTGTGAGCCAAATAGCGGACTTTTTGCTCTACTTGAGAAACGACCTAAAGCTTGCAGTCTCAACAATCAAAGGCTACAGAAGTATGTTATCTGTAGTCTTTGAGACATAGAGGAATTGATTTGGCAAATAATAAAGATATCCACGATCTTTTAAGGTCTTTCGAGACTATAAGATTCCTCAACCTAAGTTACCATCATGGAATTTGGATGTAGTACTTAAATTCCTAATGTCAAATTGGTTTGAACCCCTTCAGAATGCCTCATTAAGGGATCTTACTAAGAAAACTGTTTTCCTAACGACTCTGGCGACGGCAAAGAGGGTTAGTGAAATTCAAGCCTTTAGCAAGCATATTGGTTTTTAGGGGAACATAATGCTGTTTGCTCATTAAGTCCTACGTTTCTAGCGAAAAATGAAAATCCGTCTAACCCTTGGCCCAAAAGTTTTGAGATTAAGGGTATGGCGGAAATCATTGGACACGAACCAGAGAGAGTCCTGTGCCCTGTCAGGGCTCTCAAGATTTATTTACAAAGAACGAAGGAATGTCGAGGTCCTTCTAACAACTTATGGTGTTCGGTCAGAAGACCAGATTTACCGATGTCGAAGAAAGCTCTGGCATTCTTCTTGAGAGACACCATTAGACAGGCGCATTCATCTTGCGAAGACAGTGATGTTAAGCTGTTGAAAGTGAATGCCCATGAAGCTTATATCTACCTCTCAGTAGCTTTCCAAAAAGAACATGGCACTCAATGACATTCTGAGTGCCACCTTTTGGCGCAGCACTCTGTGTTCGCTTCACACTACCTGCGGGATGTGAAGACGACATACAAGAACTGCTATGCGCTTGGGACCATACGTCGCAGCAGACACTTTGTTGGGGGCTGGAAGTAGCACTCTCCTACCCTGTAGGTGGGTAGGTGAGTTTTTAGGGATTGTTTTATGGTTGTAAGGTCGTCCGCCTGAGCCGGACTTCCTTTCGTTTAGCCTAAGTGATGTGGGAATGAAAATTGTTAGGCTGGTCAGGTGGTGAATTTTTACTTCGTTGCCCTCATAGTATGGTCAAAATGGTCTAGTCACATTGTGGTCACGCTCCCGTTGACAGATCATCTAGAACTCACCAGCTATATAGGTCACTACCTTGCTGGAGACTCTAGTAAAGCAGTAGCAGACTTGGGTGACAGTAATCACGAAGTCAGCTATGCTAACAGGTAAGGAACCAAGATGTTATTCATCTGCATGTAATATGTTTCCAAAATCCTTTTCTGTCTCTCCCTACCCCCAAAGGTGGGATTCAGCTATATATATATCTGCTGGGTAAGTTTCATGAACAAAATGATATTGTTAAGATACAATAAAGTTTGTTCATACTTACCTGGCAGATATATATAATCAGAGTACCCACCCACCTCCCCTCAGGAGACAGTGGGAATAGAAAATCTGAATAGAAAATAGGAATGTGGTTCCTGACACCCGCCTCCCAGCGGCGGGAATGGGTACTAACCACCTGGCCGACCACTGTGTGTGCCGGGAGTTTTGAAATTCTGTCGGACTTCGGAGAAATACAGCTATATATATATCTGCCAGGTAAGTATGAACAAACTTTATTGTATCTTAACAATATCATATTCTGAATAAGCGTTATATTTATTAAATGCATAGATAAAAAGTTATTGCGAAAAAACCGTGTTACAGAGGCCCTGAATCTCATAGTAATTTCACCAATTTCAACATTTTGTGTGTAGTCTTATACCCAGTTTGGAGGGTCAACACATACTGATTGGCAACAGAGAGAGAGAGAGAGAGAAAGGAAGGCGAAGGAACGAAGAAGGAAAGGGGTGGCGGTGGAGGGGGGGGGAGAGGGTAGGTGGAGCTTTTTACGCATGTTCGTATCCATTTCTGGATAATGGAGTTTTTGTCTCTTGGTACAAGGTCAAGTGTCGTTATTCTTTACGATTAGTGATTCACGATACCCTTATAAATTACGGCACTGGGTGTAATGCACTATATAGTAAAATCTCGTTCTGATATGATTGTTCGTTACAGAAATAGATATTGCCCAAAAACGTGCTTGCACTGTCTCTGAAACCCATAGTAGGTATGCTGCTTAGTTGTCAATCAAGTTTTTTGTAATCAAGTATTTTTTACAAGCTAGCTATTGAATAAATTTGTATTTTTCTCAATCAAAACATATGCCCCTCAATGCTAACTTTCCTCTTTTAACGACTTTCTGGTCATTGCAAATTCGGCCCCATAATTTCTTGTGGTGCGAAAACAGAGGCCCAGGGACCGAAAATGATTGCGTCACACTTCGGCGATAATCCGGCAGTTAAACATCTTCATATATCCTAAAAGTAAATAATAAAGATATACAGTGGACCCCCCGTATTCGCGTTCTCCGGATTCGCGGACTCACACATTCGCGGATTTCTCTCGGGAATGTTCCCCCGCATTATTCGCAGTAAATTTGCGCATTCGCGGTATTTTTCTATGAGAAATATCCACAAATTCCTGGTTTTTGTGATCAATTTCATCATAAAATGCACTTTTTGTGATAAAACCATTAAAAAAACCAAGTATGAAAATTTTTAGTGGTTTTTCTTAAGTTTTAACTAACAAAATAGGCTGTTTTTAGCGCTTTTATAGGGGTTCCAAACATTCGCGGATTCTAACTATTCACGGGGGGGTCTGGTACGCATCCCCCGCGAATACGGGGGGAACACTGTATATGTGCATTACGATTATACCAATTACATGAAGAGCTGATAATCTGCATGAATAACTGGTAAACTGTTCTGCAAGAAAGTTGAGTAAAGCAATTATTTACAAAAGGTATGAAAGTCAACATGTCGTGACGTCATAATACAGGACTTAAAAGAACGTTCTAATTCCCAAAAATGATTACTTAAATTTGAGTCAGAATCTAGTTACTTTTTCAGTAACGAATATTTTCAAATTAATCATAAATATGTAAAATATTGATGTTTTACTATTTATTTAAAAAATTATCGAAGTGCACTCTTCGTCGTCGTCTTCTACCAAAACAGTTGTTTACTCAGTGAAGGAAAGTTTTCCGATTGTTGTGATGAAAGTGCCCCAGCGTCTGGGGGTACAAGTGGTGTGCGGATTTATCACAGGAAATGGTTAGTTTATTGACACAAGCGACTCCGTAAACATCGAGATGGCGTCAAAATGTTGAACACGTTTTGGCGAGATGTTTGACACCCTTTTCACTACCCTCTGTTTAAATCTTAAAATTTGGCCGTAATTTCTAACTTTGGAGAAAATACTTACTTCGAAAAGAGAGTAGAGGTCTTTAGCTCCGTTTCTCACCGATGTCAGGACGCGTTATAATGTACTTTTTTTGGGATTGTTCACGCTGATTGTACATGGTCCACTCTGTACCCTGCGGTTTTTTACCCTACTAGCCATACAGGCTAGCCTATCCTACGTCACTGATGCTAGTCTTGTATGAGCTCCCTAAGTGTAGCCTACTCTACATATTGTTACCTAATAATTAGGCTAGGTGCCCATTTTTGGTATACATAGATGTATTTATGTGTATTGCTTAGGCCTAGGCCTATTATTATTCTTAATATTATTATTTTTGGTAGGCTAGGCCACAAATTTTTTTTATTGAAGAGTACCTATGTTGGGTTAGCAACATTGCATTCAGAATTTGTTAAACCATCCTTGCATGTTATTGGTACCAGTTGATTACCTTTCAGTCCATAACCTGTGGATTAGCCTACGAGAGTTAAGTTAGGCTAAGTAGAAACATTCCGTGTCATTTTGTGTAGACTAGTAGGCCTAATCTTTATTTTCTTGAATGAGTATTGAATGTCCAATTTGTTCCGACACGAATACAAACCCTCGGTCCTTTAACAATAGGAAGTAGCTAGCGGCAGCTGGAACGGTCGTAAGCTTCGAACAAGGGGAGAACGGTAGTTAACTGGTTGTCCAACAGTGCGCGCGCCGCGCGCCTGCGAGGTGAAGAATCACTTTTGCTTTCGGCCGCGGGTGTGAAGGACGTGTTCGTCATCCTCTCTGCCCGCATCATCGTCGTATGCTTTGTTTATATTGTGTTTTCTACTATGGTATGTTTGAGTTGAAAATGAAACTGTAAGTACTCTGTTTTCATTTTCATTACTTAATTATGGGTCAAGATGGAGCTATCGCCGTAGATGCGGCGGTTTCCGCTCTTTTCATGAATTGATACCCTTGAATTATGTTCTCGGTGCCGAGGGCGGGAGTGCGCTCGCGCCGAGTCATGTATTTTGGGCGAAAGTGTGTAATTGGAAAATGTAAGTACTCTTTTCATTATATTTTTGCCCTGTGCGTTCGTTGCCGAGAGCATGGATGCGCTCGGCACGAGCCTATTATTTTGTTTAAATAGAATGCAATGAAAGTGGAATCGCAATTGCAGTATTCTTTTTCATTTTCATTTATTATTTAATTGCATCAATTTTCATTTTGGATCAATTTCCGCTCTTACCCGGGAATTGATCCTTCCCCTTGTATTTTGTGTGAAAGTGAAATCGCAAGTGCAGTATTCTTTTTCATTTTCATATATTTTATGATAGCATCATATTATTATGGATCAAGTTTCCGCTCTTACCCTGGAATTAATCCTTCCCTCTTTTATTTTTTGTGAAAGTGGAATCGCAAGTACAGTATTCCTTTTCATTTTCATTTATTATGATTGCATTCTATTATTATGGATCAAGGTTCCGCTGCTCCCCCCCGCCTGGTCTACACTCCCCATGCTGTGTCGGTGACGCCGTCTGCCGCTGTACTAGAGCCGCTCGCCGCCGTACCGAGGGCGGGCGGGGTTATGGCGCCGGCCTAACGCTGGGTTACTTCGTGTTGCCTGCCCCAGACTTCTGCCGTTCCAAGAGCTCGCCCCTGGACCGGCCACCAGTACCCAGGTTCCCGCTGGCTGCCGATACTACCGAATGATGATGGCTGCACCGGTCGTACCTGCCGTACCTGCCGCTGATCTAGTTACTGCTGCTGGCCTGGCTGCCTTTGCTGTGTCTGCCGCTGCTATGTTCCTGCCGCTCCTGAGATGGTTGCTGAACCTGTCGCTCCTGCCGCTCCTGCTGTTCCTGCCCCTGTCCATGCTGGTCCTGCCCACGGTGTGTCTTCCCCAGTCCCAGGTCCTTCCGTACAGGTGCAGTCGGGCCGTGTTGCTTCGGCAATAGCCCCGACTCCGGCCTAGATGTAGGACCTGACGACTGTCCTGCGTGAGCTGACGAAGGAGAAGTAGAGGAGGAAGGTGTCGTCTTCGTCGTCGTCTTCGTCATCTGCTGCCACCTCTTCCCCTTCGACTTCTAAGGGCCCGTCTCACCTCGGTGGGACGGGGGGTCCTAACTGCTGGTCCTGCCTCTCCTGTCGGGAGAGGGGCCCGCCTCCCCTTCCGCAAGGAAGAGGAAGACGGGGACCAGAGGAGCACCGGTTTCGACCGGTTCTTCCTCGCCTGGTGTTAGCGGCACTGCCGCTAAACCAGGATCCGGCTCGGCCTCTCGTTCGCGAGAGATCCCGAGTGTACGCTCTCCCTCGGGAAACCGTGCAGCCAAGGTTTTGATGCCAGAGTTCGCTCGGCACCAGGACCGCGGCACGGAGCAGAAGGCTGGTGAGAGCCGCTCAGGTGACTCTCGCCAGGCCAGCGGCTGCTCTCGTAGCGGCCTGCTGGTAACCAGGGTGGATGTGACGGTCTCTGACCGGCCACGAGTTCAGGCTGTGAAGAGATTTCCCCGGCTGTTGGCACCAGCTTCGGCTGGTGCCAGCGGCCCGACGCGTGACACCAGCTTCGGCTGGTGCCATCGGCTCGATGAGCCGCGACTGGTTCCCCCCTAAGAAGGCTCCTTCGGGAACTTCTAAGGGCCTGGGACGGGGGGTCCTTCTGCTGGTCCTCCTGCTCCTTCGGGAGCAGGGCCCGCCTCCCCTTCCGCAAGGAAGAGGAAGGCGGGGACCAGAGGAGTACTGGTTTCGACCGGTTCTTCCTCGCCTGGTATTAGCGGCGCTGCCGCCAAAGCCAGGATCCGGCTCGGCCTCTCGTTCGCGAGAGATCCTGAGTGTATGCTCTCCCGCGGAGACCGTGCAGCCAAAGTGCTGGCACCAGAGTTCGCTCGGCGCCAGAACTGCGGCACGGAGCAGAAGGCTGGTGACTCTCGCCAGGCTAGCGGCCGCTATCGCAGCGACCAGCTGGTAACCCGGGTAGACAAGACGGTCCCTGACCGGCCACAGGCTGAGGCTGGGAAGGGGCTTCCTTGATCGGTGGCGCCGGCCTCGGCTGGTACCAGCGGTTCGACGCGCCGCGAGAACACACACCGGTCTCACCGCGCTGTTCTTGGTCCAGCCGTTTTCCCCAGGGAAAGCCGCTCGACTAGGCCTGCAGGTTGATGATCGCCTGCAGCCCCCATAGCCTGCTGGTTCTACCAGCAAGCGAAAGGGGAGCGTCGGGTCTTCCTCTTCCGTGCCTTCAACTTCCTTGGTTTACATCGGGAAGATTGAGGCACAGCGGGAGATAGTGAGGGGCGCGCCCCGCACGATCCCGTCATGACACCGTACGTACCAGGCACGATCTTCGGACCGACCAGGATGTACGCGCAAATGGCAGGAGGAGATCGAGAGGGGTCTGTCGCGGTTCCCCCTCCTGAAGTGAGAGGTTCTCAGAATATGCTCTTGTTCGAGGGGCTTGAGTCCTACTCCGCAAGATGCGGTGACTTCCGAGATCCGGATGATTTTTACCCAGGTCATTGCGCTGATTCGTCAGCACAACGACCTCGGGAAATTATCGCCGCTCCCACCAGCAGAGACCGTGTCACGGCTTAATCGTCTAGAGCCTGAAGAAGGGAACCACGACTGACGGCGGTCTTGCTGCGATCGCAGCTTATCGACTTGTTTCTGGACCAGGCAGATCCTCTCGTCTTCGGACGAGATGGCTTGTTCAAGTCTAGCCGATTGAACAAGCCACCCCCCCTCCTTTTTTTCGGTCCTCCTGAGAGGTTTCGACCGCGACGAGGACTGGAATAAAAGGACGGTATAGGCTCCCTCCTGTCAGGTTTCGATCAGCCCCACCCAGACGAAGTTCACAGTGGCGGCAGACGCTTACCTACAGTAAGAGTTCGTAACCCTCTGGTGGGGGGGGAAGCAAGCCATTGCCGTAGGTTGATGGCTGCTCCTACTCTCTTCTTCAACTGCTAGTGCGCTGGGAAGGTGAGCGACAATCCAATTCCTCCTCTATTTCCTCTCTCCTTACGGTTACAAGGGAAAAGTGGGGATCCTACAGAGACTTCTCTGTAAGATCCCACGTTGCAGACTACGCTACCAAGGGGGACCTTCGGGTCCTACCTGATGTATCCCCGCTTGTTGAGGAGGAATCCTGCCCTGTTCCCGATTTATTGTTACCACTATAATCGGGAACCTCGCCAATGCTCGAATTCCTAGTTTCTTAGCGTTGAGAGAAGACTGCCGCTGAAGGAAGATATCTCACAGTAGGCGACCAATCCTGGAATAGAGAAGAATGGACGGGAACATCCAGTTTGGCTTGAACTTTCGTCTTCGGTATTCTGTTCTTCATTGAAGCTTTCCCTCTGGGAAGACTTCTCCTTCACTCTCTTCATTAGAGAGATCGAAGGCGATAGATCTCCAACCCTTATTCTCTTTTCTTGGAAGGAAAAGAATTTAGGATGGAAATTGTTGTTCAGAATCCTACAAATATACTACGTATATTATCCTCGCGACATGATTCTGCTAAGCAGTTGAATTGTCCGAGGTGCAGGCGCGCATCCTAGTTTACTTTACGGATCGTGACCTAGACGAAAAGTATTCTAATTGAACTGCAACTGGAGGCTGCCTGCAACCTCCCATGAGTTTTCCAGTTTCAATTTTATATACTTATGGTATTGTTAAGACAACAACAGTTTAGCCTTGTATTTACCGAAATCCGTTTCGTTTAAATATAATGGCTCGAGCATATCTTTTTATGCTCGTTGGTTCTAACCGAACGCATTCCTTTGTGGAATGGATTATCTGGCAACTCAGGATGACAAGTCAGCGACAGCTATTATGTATTGAACTGCCCGAGGCAGCTCAGTGCCAGCTGTCGCTTTGAGAAGCGCGGTTGGTTATGTCTTTCTCCCCTGCTTTGATTGACTACCAACCGTATCTCTGCCCAATAATCACGGATTTAGGTCTCTGATTAACGGGGATTCTCGCATACATGAATGACCATCTACTGCTGTGACGCTCAATTCATTGCCTTCGGTATTGCGAGAATTTACAACAGAGATAACTCTTCGACTTTCATCTTTCTGTTTACCGCACGGTAACAGAATTCTGTAATAGTCTCCCGCTGCATCGCACTGCGATAATGCGAATGATTTTTGCGGAATCTGAGTTTGTCCTCAAAATATCTCTTATTCGGAGGTGTGCAATTGTTCATTGTTAACCCCGGATTAGCGGATGTATTGAAAGACATCGCCTACTCCCAGACCTGCTAGCTCTACTTCCAAACGTTCAGCCCATGAGAAGCAGTTCTTCAGGCAGTACTTTCCCGTGCTTTCATTACTGGAAAACGCCCCGCTTTCATTACGACTACGACTCTTTGCCGGAAAGCAGTGGAATAGCGGTTAGCGTTTTCAGTCATTTGTAAGCACAGGTTCAGAATCTTGAGAACTGTCTCTCGATTCGGCTGTGAAGACGTAGGTTGCATTCCTGTCCACCTTCATCTTCAACGGCACATAGTGTTGTTTCTCCTTAGCTGAGATTTAACTACTATGCAATTTCTTGCCATCAGAGACCTTGGTCCCTAGAAGGCAATTGACTTTCGCCTGTTGGGTACATGCCTTAAGAGATTCATCACCTCGCCATCAGGCATCGGTGACAAACAAATGTGATTGGTTTAGTCTCTCGGCATAACCCTTTTAGGGCGAAGGTCACGTGACTTGCTCGGATGCTTGGACAACTTGCATCTACCGAACGCAGACAGTCGGCAGCTGTCAGAGCGCCCGAGTCAGTTACAAACTACGCTGTGGACTTAGTGTGGTTGTTCCAGATCAATCATTACTTCGTCCTACTAGCTTGTCCCAGTACCCATACCATCGACACTCTCATGGAGTGTCGTTGTCTTATCCACTTCCGAGAAGATCTTCGCTGCATGGGGATAGGAGAATACGAGACACTTCGCTGCAGACGGATACACCAGTATGGGTACTGGACATCACCAAAGTCGAGAAGAGGGATAGGTCTTACGACTATTCCCATCTTTTCCTCTGAGGAACCTGCATGACTTTTCTGCCAGGTCAAGCATCCAGAGGATGGGGATCCCTGACGCTCGGTTTCGTACCGAACTTCGTAGCGAAGACTCAGAACCCTTCGGTCCCTGACGATTAGTTCGAGTCCTTCACAATCCCCTCCCTAATGGACTTCACCGCCTCCGATACGAAGGCTATGCTGCTTTGTCCTGTGAAGGCGCGACGGAGCTGTATGTAGAAACTCGACACCCCAGGATGAGTGTGGACGCCTCTTCGTCATTCCCTCGCGTTCCGCAAGAACTTCTCCGTGGCGCAGGTAGTGAAGGTAGGGGCCTGGTCCAACCGGACCACATGCACCTCCTTCTACCTTCGAGATATTGCCCACAGGTCCTTGGATCTTTTTCCTTGGGACCCGTGGTGGTTGCTCAACACGTTGTGTAGTTAACCCAGACCCTCGCAGGCTGAACAGCATCGAGTCCTGGTGTGACTGTAAGAATGGATGAGTGAAGAGTGTGTGACTGGCTCCTCTTCCCATCTTTTTCTTCCCCTCTACCTCTGGGTAGAGGGATAAGGTCGTCACCCTGCTGGGTAAGGACGAGATGCAGGTGAGCTACTCAATAGAGCACCATCCTATCCCTTTCAGTAGGGATAGGAGTATATGTCCACCACTTCCTCCAACAAGGTGGAGGAAGTGGATGCCAACTTGAGACAAACCCATAACTATGATTGTCTCTTGCAAACAGGAACAAGTTCTTGCTTGCTGGTATGAAGAGATACGCTTGCCTCTCTCTTAGTACTTGGCCCAGAGGTCTGACCGTTGATCCTGCGGTGCACACCCCGATCAATTGGACAGAGGCTTGGATCCCTCCCTCGCTCTTACGACCAGGGAGGCATTCCAAGGTTGGACGAACACCAGTCTGTTCACCAAAAAGACTCAGATTCCTCCCACCAAGAAGTGAGTCTTCCTATTGTTAAAGGACCGAGGGTTTGTATTCGTGTCAGAACAAATGGCAATTTGTCGAAAATTGCATTTTTCCTAACTATACAAACCTGAGGTCCTTTAGCAATAGGAAGGTAACTAGCGGCAGCTGGGATGGTCGTAAGCTTCAAACAAGGGGAGAACGGTAGTTAACTGCTTGTCCGACAGTGCGCGCGCCTGCGAGGTGAAGAATCACTTTTGCTTTAGGCCCATGCAAAAAAATGCAGAGTGAGGGGTGGCATGAGGTGGGACTATATGTAAAGGACCTCAGGTTTGTATAGTTAGGAAAAATGCAATTTTCGACAAATTGCCATATTTGCACGAGCCTTGAACCGATTAAACCAACCTCTACTCGCGGCAAATTCACCACCAGCACTGCCTTCTCCAAACTTTTTCACTACTGCCTCATGCAGCTCTCTAGCCTTCTCCTGGATCACACCTAAGCTCACCGGAACACGTCGCTGGTTCTGGTCCTCCAGCCAGATCATCAGCAACTTCTCCATTTCCTTAATGCTCTGGCTACGTTGCTTCTCGTTTATCACTGTTGACTTCATTGGTGCAGCATCTTTAACGTGCTTCAGAATACGTTCCTTATCCTTGACTATGGTTACCACCGTCGTCCTGCTCAGGCCTAAAGCACGACCTATCTCGGTGTTCATTTCTCCCTTCTCAGAACGCTTGACGACGTCGTATTTTACCTCCATGGTGATGACCTTCCTCTTCTTGGAGCCATAGTAAAGGCACGAAAAATGCAAAAATACTCAGCAACGTAGCAAGACACAACCTAGTGAAATGAAGTGGCGTCGTTTGGTATTGTTACACTTAGCGTCCTCGACCTTGCGAGGTCGTTGTTCGGTCAATTTACCATATAGTTTAATAGCGTAAATTAATTCATGCGCCTCCGCTCAGAAACTAGTTCTGCGTATGAGGTATCGTTAAAAAGCATAAAAAAACGTCGTAACCTTGGAATTTGCGTTGTAATCTAACCAGAAACTTAGTTTTGTTAATTATGTACTGGAAACAAGCAATGATTTTTTCATTATTTGCACTTTTGGACTGTTATAAACTGCGCATCCCAAGCTAGTGTATTCATTCGCTCGGAAACTAGTTCCGCATATGAGGCGTCATTAAAAAAATAAAAAAAATACGACATAAAAAGTGTCGAAAATCATCATAACCTCAAAATTTTTTTTGTAATCTAACCAAAAACTTATTTGTTCCGACACGGCATACAAACCTTCGGTCCTTTTACAATAGGAAGGTACTAGCGGCAGCTGGATAGGTCGTAAGCTTTCGAACAAGGGGTTCGGTAGTTAACTGCTTGTCCGACAGGCGCGCGCGCGCGACTGGGAGGTAAACAAATCACTTTTTTTGCTTTCGGCCTCACAGCGAGTGGACGTGTGTGTTCGACGCTCTCTGCCCGCTTCTCGTCGTTTGCTTTCTTGAGTATATGGTTGTGTTTGTGTATGAAAGAATTCATTGTAAGTACAATCATTTCTCTCTTTTCATATTAATTGAACTGCAATTAATTAATGATGGAATCTCCTCGCCTCGCTACCCCACGGAGACTATGCCCGGGTACCGAAGGGCGTAATGCGGGAAGTTCCGCTCTTTCCCGGAGATAGACCCTCATATTGTGTGCTCGGTGTCGGGGGCGCGAATGCTCCCGAGCCGAGCCTTGTAATGTGTTTATTAATTGGTCGGAGGCGCAGTGGATTTTGTATGAGGGCAGAGGAAGCGAAGGCCTGCAAAGGAGTCGTCGGAAAGCTCTCCCGCGACTCCTTTGGTGACGGACACTTCGTCTTCTTTCCTGCCGCCCCGCTCAACTTCCACGTCTCGCGCCTTCCCTTCGGGGGGGGGGTTTCTAGGTCCTTCTCCTCTCCTGACCTTGTCGAGTGTGGAGGAGGGCGCTAGATACCCTGACGTCGAGTTGTACTCTGGGTCCTCTATCCGTCGTCTTCACGCGAACGAAGTAGAGGATCCCTCTAATCACCCGACTTTTGCCTCCTCAGGTGCGGTTGCCGCGAAGGATGACCTCGGACAGGTGTGGGCATCGTTGGGGCTGCAGGGCGTGCCGAGTGTCCAGGGGCTGCTCTACATCTCGCTGGCTCCGTGGCGGTCACCCATGCAACGGTCACGACCAACACCACGACCATTACAACACCCGGCTACGCTTCACCTCCTCACCTGGTGTACACCCATCACGCGGTCTCTGTGACACCCACTACATCGGTGCAGGGCCAGTCGCCGTAACTCGGGGAGTGTGATGCCGCCGCCTGTGTTTGCCGTGCTGCCGCGACCGGACTTCGTGTGCCCGAAGAGCTCGCCCCTGGACCTCCCACCGTACCTAGGATGTCTGTGCCGCTGGTCCTCACTAGACCGCCTACACAGTCTGCCGTACCTGCCGTACCTGCCCAGCTGCTGTCCACGGACGTGACGTGGACCACTGCTGCCGTTCCTATACCTGCTCCTTGCGGTTTTCTGCCGTTCCTGTGATGCCTGCACCTGCTGATGTTGTTCCTGTTCCTGGCGCCGCTGCTCCCGATGCTGATCTGTTCGGACAGGTGCGTCCGGGCCCTGTTGCTTCGGCAACAGCAGCCCCGGCTCCGCTCTGGATGACAGATCTGACCGTCGGTCCTGAGAAGGTTGACGAAGAAGAAGAGAAGAGGAGGGAAGGTGTCGTCGTCGTCTTCATCGTCTTCTTCGTCTTCGTCGTCGTCTGCCGCCTCTTCCCCTTCGTCTTCTAAGGCTCCCCTGCCGAAGAAGAAGAAGGTCGCCTCCCCCCCCCTAAGAAGTCTCCTTCGGGAACTTCTAAGGGCCCGTCTCGCTCGGTGAGACGGGGGGTTCTTCCGCTGGTCACCCAGCTCCTTCGGGGGGGGGCAGGACCCGTCTCTTCTTCCGCAAGGAAGAAGACTACGGGGACCAGAGGAGTGCCGGCTAACACCGGCACTTCCTCACCTGCTGTCAGTGGTTCGGCCACAGCAGCAGGGTCCGTCTCGGCCTCTCGTTCGCGAGAGGTACCGAGTGTAAAAAAAACGGTCGCTTACCAGCGACCGTGCAGCCAGGAACCAGACCTCTGAGTTCGCTCAGCGTCAGGTTCACGGCACGGAGCGGAAGACTGGTGACGCCGCTCACACGCGACTCTCACCAAGACCAGCTCTCGCTCTCGCGGCGAGCAGCTGGCTACCCGGGCGGACGTGACGGTCCATGACCGCCACGGGCTGAGGCTGGGAAGAGGTCCCCCCGTTCGCCGCCGGCACCAGCCACGGCTGGTACCAGCGAACTGACGCACCGTGAGGATACGCACCGATCTCACCGTGACAGTGGAGCTCGCCGGTCGCCTGACCGTCACTCTCACAGAGAGCGATCGGGTACGGCGACCAGCACCAGCTCCTCTGACACACGAGACCGGAGCCGTGTTCTCGGTCCAGCCGTTCTCCACAGCGAGACGGCTCGACTAGGTCCTGCGCTCGATCGCCACCGCGGGTTGGCGATCGCCTGCAGTCTTCCAAGCCCGCTGGTTTCTGCCAGCGAGCGAGGAGGGAGCGTCAGGTCTGCCTCTTCCATACCTTCAACCTCCTCGGATTACACCGGGAGGGGCGAGGTATTGAGGGGGGAGTGATCGTGAGGGGTGCGCCCCTCAGGATCCCACCACGGCGTCGTACGTACCAGGCACGGTTCTCGGACCAGCCAGGTCGTACGCACAGGTGGTTGGAGCAGACCGAGAGGGGTCTGTCGCTGTTCCTCTCCTTGAGGGAGGAGGGTCTCGGGAGTTGCCCCTGTTGAGGGACTGGAACGGTCCAACTCCGCAGGAAGCAGTCACTCCTGAGATCCAGAGGAACTTTGCGAGGTTATTGCGCTGATTCGTCAGCACAAACGACCTCACGGAAGGATCGCTGCTCCCACCATCCGAGCCACGTCCTGGCTCGAGTCGTTCTGGGGCCCGAAGAGGGAACCCAGACCGACGGTGGGTTTGCCGCGTTCTGAGCTGCCGGACTCAGTGCTGGACCAGGTTGAATCGCTTGTCTCCGGACAAGACGGCTCGCTCAAGTCTGGCAGGTCGAGCAAGCTGCTTCCACCTCCTCTGCTGCGACAGCGGCGTTTTTTTACGTGCCATCTGAAGACCCGATGCCGCCCAAACAAGTGAACCCGGAGTTAGCCAGGCTGACTTCGGGTGTGTCTCTGCAGCATCTCCTGTCCGAGAACCTGTGGTTCTCGCAGCAAGAGACATTCGGCCTGGAATCTACCGCCATGGCAGCTTTCCAGGCCGTCTCCTGGCTAGATCTGGGGGCCCTCACAGTATCTAAGGTCGCAGCCAACTCCGGGGGAATTTCTCCCGAAGATGACTCGGCCTTCAGGAGACTTTTGCAGTCTGGGGAGGAGCCTCTCCTTCCTTGCCCACCAGACGGTGACCTGTGGGCCAACCTGGTTCTCCGACGAAGGGACGCTGTCCTTACTCGGGTTTCCAGGTCGGCCGGGCGCGAAGCGGCGTTGGGACTTCGCAACGGACCTTTACGGAGTTCCACGTCTCTCTTCCCAGGAGAGATGGTGGACGCTGCGGTGGACAGACGGCGCACTGACGACAGTGACCGTCTGGTTCACGGCAGTCTCGAAGGCCTCTGGGCAGCCTTGACTGCGGCCAAGTCTAACGGCTCGGCTAGCGCTTCCTCGGTGGGCTAAAGAAAAACGGTAGCTGCGTCGAAGCCCCGTGGAATGACTCTGTCTTCTTCGACTTCTAGTAAGGGGAGCCGTAACCAGCCCTCCTCCCAGCCCTCCTCCTCCCGTGGAGGCTCTGGGAGGAAGTCGAAGAAAGGGGGGAAACGCTAGGGACGGCGTTCCCCCTCACTCTGCTGCCGGAAGTGGGGGGGTGCCTGGCCAGCCATTGGGCGAACTTGGCAGCGCTATGGCGCCGAGACCTGGATTGTAATATGTCCTTCGGGTGGGAGGGAGATCTATTACCCTTTCGAATCTCGGTCACCCCTCACCTCCAACCCGGTCCAACAGCAGGCGTACGTTCCAGGGGCATCGAAGGACGTAGCATTGAGACAGGAGATCAAGACCATGCTGAGCAAGAGAGCTGTAGAAATCGTCACGGATCAATCACCGGGCTTTTACAGTCGACTCTTCCTGGTGGAAAAGTCTACGGGAGGCTGGCGCCCGATGATAGATCTCTCTCCCCTGAACCGGTTTGTTCGCCAGACCCGGTTTCACGATGGAGACGGCACGCTCAGTGCTCGACTCTATCAGGGAGACGATTTCATGCTTTCAGTGGACTTGAAGGATGCGTATTTCCAAATACCCATTCATCAGTCCTCCAGAAAGTACCTCCGCTTCATCCTCGACGGGACGGTGTACCAGTTCAGGCCACTTTGCTTCGGTCTCTCAACCGCCCCACAGGTGTTCACGCGAGTGTTCACTCTGGTGTCTGCTTGGGCCCATTCGCACGGGATACGTCTGATGGGGTATCTCGACGATTGGTTGGTCCTGGCTGAGCTCCCGCTCGCAGTTGCTACAGGCAGGGATCGACTGCTCGAGTTCTGTCGCGATCTGGGGATCGTTGTGAACTTCGAAAAGTCCGATCTCGAGCCCAAGCATAGGATGAAGTACCTGGTATGCTGATCGACACGGTAGCAGGGCGAGTCTTCCCGCAGACTCGCGGATTAGCAAATTCAGGGAGGCAGCCAACCAGTTCCTGTCTCGGCAGGAACGGGTAGCTCAGCCGATGGCAAGTCGTGATCGGACACCTGTCGTCACTCGTCGGGAAGACAGTCCCTAACGGGCGTCTTCTTCCTGCGGTCTCTTCAGGGAGACTAAAGGAGAGTTGGTCACAGGCGACGGATCCCCCAAGCTTTCCATTGTCACTGACACAGGAGGTGAGGCAGGACCTAGCCTGGTGGCTGGACGACAGGAACCTCTTAAGAGGAGGTGGCCTCTGCGCACTCTCCCCCCGGACATGCAGCTGCTCTCAGACGCATCGACCGAGGGATGGGGCGCACACCTGGAGGAGTTGCTGACTTCAGGAGTGTGGTACGAGAACGACAAGCACCTTCACATCAATGTACTGAAACTCAAGGCAGCGTTCCTCGCTCTCCAAGAGTTCCAGGACCGCTTGATGGGACACTCAGTGGTGTTGATGTGCGACAACACCACGGTGGTGGCTTACGTCAACAAACAGGGGAGCCTAGTGTCTCTCCCGTTGGACCAGTTGACTCGGCAGGTGCACGAGTGGGCCGAGGCACACTCAATAGAGCTGTCGGCACGCTACATTCCAGGGAAGGAATGTAGTAGCAGACACGCTCAGCCGTCGGGATCAGGCGATAGGGACCGAATGGTCTCTACACCAGGACGTGGCGGAAAGGCTCTTGAGACCTGTGGGGGCGACCAGTCGAGGATCTGTTTCGCCATCCCGGCACAACAGGAAGCTCCAGGTGTTCTTCTCGGCCGTGTCCGGACCCATGGGCAGCTGCAGAGGAGGCTCTTCAACACCCGTGGGACAACCTTTTCGCCTATGCCTTTCCCCCGTTCACCCTGATTCGCAAGGTGATCAGTCGAGCACTGGTCACCCCGAATCTCAGGATGATCCTGATGGCTCCCAAATGGCCACAGGCCATTTGGTATCCGGACCTGCTGGCTCTTCTCGCAAGAGACCGAGAGAGATTCCCCCTTGGCACAACCTTCTCGCCAGCCACACGTCGAGCGGTACCACCGAGCAGTCCAGTCCCTACGTCTTCACGGCTGGCTGTTATCCAACATCTCTTGCGAACGAGAGCTTTTCTCGTAGCGCAGCAACAGAGATGGCTGGAAACGTCCGTCAGTCCTCTGCAGCTGTGTACCAGGGGAAGTCGGCCGTCTTCTGTGTTGGTGTCGTAGACGGGGCCTATCTCTCTCAGAGCCACTCTTCAGCAGGTAGCGGATTTCCTCGTTTTTTCTTCGCCGAGAGAAGCTCCTCTCAGTTCCCACAGTCAAAGGATACAGAGCCGCCTTGACGCTCGTCCTGAAACTGACGGGATTGGACATCTCGAACTCGTTCGAGATCTCCTTACTTAGGAGGAGCTTCGAAAGGTCTTGCCACCCAGGAACTCACAAGCCCCTCTTCTTGCTGGACCTGCATCGGCGAAGAGAGTTACCGGGAACTTTCATGCCGATAATGATACGGATGGGAATGCTGCGTTTGGTCCTGGGTAGGACGCTAACGGCGCTATCTGAAGAGAACTCGACACCTCGGGCCTGAGTGTCGACGACCTCTGCGTTAGCACCGGGGTCACCAAGAAGAGTATCAAAGAACACTCTTTCGTCCTGGCTGCGTGAGGTCATCAGGAGGGCGTATGAGGCTGATGGTAGTGACGACATCCGTACGTCCGTCCGAGAGCTCACGAAGTCAGAAGTATTGGCCCCTCGTTGGCGTTTCGTAAGAACTTCTCCGTGGCGCAGGTATGGAAGGCAGGGGCTGGTACAACCAGACCACCGGCACCTTTCCTTATACCTTTTGGATATATTGCCCACAGGTCCTTGGATCGTTTCCTTAGGACCCGTGGTGGCTGCTCAACACGTCGTCTAGCTAACCGAGACCCTAGCAGGCTGAACAGCATCGAGTCCTGGTGTGACTGTATGAATAGATAGTAAATGAGAAAGTGACTGGCTTCTCTTTCTATCTTTTTCTACCCCTCTACCTGTGGGTAGAGGGATACGGTCATCACCCTGCTGGATAAGGACGAGATGCCGGTGAGCTATATGACAGAGCCCCATCCTATCCCTTTCACTAGGGAGAGGAGCAGAATATCCACCACTTCCTCCTACAAGGGGGGGGAAGTGGATGCCTACAGGAGTCAAATCCTTGACTTTATATTTGCTCCTGTACAGGAACAAGTTCTTACATTGCTGGTACGAAGAGATACGCTTGCCTCTCTCTTAGTACTCGGTCCAGAGGTCTGACCATTGATCCTGCGGTGCACACCCCGATCAATCGGACAGAGGCTTGGATCCCTCCCTCGCTCTTACGACCAGGGAGGCTTCCAAGGTTGGGCGAACACCAGTCTGTTCACAAAAGACTCAGATTCCACCCACCAAGAAGTGAGTCTTCCTATTGTAAAAGGACCGAAGGTTTGTATGCCGTGTCGGAACAAATGACAATTTGTCCAAATTGCATTTTTTCCTAACTATACAAACCTGAGGTCCCTTTTTACACATAGCCCCACCCTCCTGCCACCCCTCACTCTGCAGTTTTTGCTTGGGCCAAAAAAAGCAAAAGTGATTTGTTTACCTCCCAGTCGCGCGCAGCGCGGCGCCTGTCGGACAAGCAGTTAACTACCGAACCCCTTGTTCGAAAGCTTACGACCTATCCAGCTGCCGCTAGTACCTTCCTATTGTAAAAATGGACCTCAGGTTTCGTATAGTTAGGAAAAATGCAATTTTGGACAAATTGTCATTTTGTTCATGAAACTTACCTGTCAGATATATATATAGCTGTATTTTCCGAAGTCCGACAGAATTTAAAAAACTTACGACACACGTAGTGGGAGTCAGGTGGTTAGTACCCATTCCTGCCGCTGGGAGCCGGGTATCAGGAACCATTCCCATTTTCTATTCATATTTTTTCTTTCGCTGGTGCTGTAAACAACTGTTTGTTCATGCAACTTACCTGACAGATATATATAGCTGCATTTTCTGACATCCGAGAAAATTTCAAAACTCGCGGCACACGCAGTAGGCGGCCAGGTGGTAGTACCCATTCCCGCCGCTGGGAGGCGGATATCAGGAACCATTCCCATTTTCTATTCATATTTTTTCTGTCGCCGGTCGGTAAACAACTGTTTACAGACCTCCGCCTAGGATTTTTGGATTGAACTCGTACTTAAGTATCTGGATTGACTTTTGGTTATTGATTCTGGATTGTTGGATTGGCATACGCAATAGTGGACTGTTTTTTGATTTTTGATTGGCTTTTCTGTAAACGAGATGTCTGGATCAAGTGCAGTGAGTTTCAGAGTGTGTGTGAGGAGTGATTGTAAGGTGAGGCTACCGAAATCATCGGTAGACCCCCACACAGTATGTATGGGTTGTAGGGGGCATGTTTGTTTGGTGGATGATCGGTGCAATGAATGTGATGGATTGACCGATGATGGATGGAAGGTGTATGATTCCTATCGGCGTAAATTGGAACGTGATAGGATCAGGAGGTCTTCCTCCAGGAGTGGTTCTACTAAAGGTAAGGGAACTAATATTTCACCTGCTCTAACACCTGTAGATTTTGTATCTCCTAAACCTGTGTTGTTGCCTTCGGGCCCTGATTCTGTGTCTGGAGAAGGTAATGCCCTTTCTCTGATTTTGGAGTCTCTTCGTACTCTTGAGACTAAAGCGAAAGCCTTAGAAACTGGCGCTGTGAAAGTGTGTGATCGTGCCCCAGGAATCAGGGAGGGGATATGTCGAAAGCCGTAAGAGGGTTACGGGGGCTCCCCGCCGATCTGGCGTCCCTTCGGCAGGCCTTGTTGCAAGTTCCCCAGGCTGCCAAGGAGCGCGCACAGGCGCGTCTCCTTAAGGACTGTTTTTCGTCCTCCGAGGCGTCCTCTCCGCGCAAGGGGTGGAGCGCTCGGAGAGACTCGCGTCTGCTGAAAAGGACGTTTCGTTGTGAGGACGCTTCACGTCCTGTCTCGCCAGTTTCATTGCGCTCTTCTCCGGATGCGTATGACGCCTTTCCGCCTCAGAAGAGAGGTAGGATGTCATCTCTTGAGAAGCAGGTAGCTGTACCTGTGAGAAGGAAGGAGGCGTCCCCTCGCCCCTCGTCTTCTCGCAGGATCAGCCCTGCCCCCTCTGTTCGTTCTTCTCCTACGAAGAATATTCTTTTGTCCCTTCAGGACCAGTTGTCACCGCTAATGGCTCAGAGGACTCGCCCAGCAGCAGTCGAGCCTAAGCGGAGGAAGGATCTTAGGCTGCCTGTCAAGAGGACGAAGCAGTCTCCTTCTCCCTCTCCTCGTTCGTCTCTTTCTCCAATTGCGTCTCCTTCGGCGAATCGCCGATCTCATTCGCCTGCTAAGAAAGCGGGTCGTCAGGACGCTTTCGTTCTCTAAACGTCATGGGCAGGCTGCTCGCCGTGACGCTCGAGAGTACGCTCAGGACGCTTTTGAGGACGCTCAGCAGGACGCTTTCCAGGACGCTTCGGAGGACACCGAGCAGGAAGAAGACGTGCACCAAGACGCTCGGAAGGACGCTCGTAGTGATGTGTCTCCTTGTAAAGAGATAGTTAAGACTTGCAAAGACACGCTTTCTTCTAAGTCTACTCTTTTGTGTAAGAAGCGTAAGGACGCTTCTCTTAGTAGTAAGGCGGCCTCGGGCGCCGTCAAGGCCACTCATCGCCGTCAAGACGCTCTGCCTCCTTCGAGCTGTAAGGTTCGCCGCAAGGAAGGCAGCCTAGATGAGGCTTCTGCTGTTAAGCAATGGGGGTCTTTGATCAAGGCCAGACCCGCTGGACGTACGCCCTCTCCGTAGGGGCGGTCTCCTATTCCTATTAGGGAAGAAGGAGAATTGAGTAGTCCTGCTGACTCGGTAGAAGAGGAACCTTCTTCTGCGTCTTCAGTATCGGATTACAAGGTTCTTGTGCGGATGTTGCGCTCGTCCTTCGGGGACAAGTTTCAGCCTGCAGCTCCCAAGTCTCCTCCCTCGCAGTTTTCGTCTTCCAAGTCATGTAAGACCCCAGAGTTTGTCGAAATGAAGACTTCGCTCTCCACCAAGAGGGCCTTCAAGAAACTCCAGGACTGGATGGAACGAAGGAAGGATCAGGACAAGTCAACTTTCGCCCTTCCTCCCTCTAGACTCAGCGGAAAAGGAGGTATTTGGTATGAGACCAAAGGAGACGTGGGTGTGAGGATCCCTTCTTCAGCGCAAGGGGATTTCTCTAGCTTAGTGGATTCTCAGAGGAGGTCCCTCTTATCCACTGCCAAGGTGTCGTGGACCCCTACGGAGACAGACCATCATTTGAAAGGACTGCTACGGACTCTTGAAGTCTTCAACTTCTTAGACTGGTGCTTGGGAGTTCTAGATCTACAATCTAGAAGCCCTGATTCTCTCAGTTTGGGGGAGCTGTCCAGTGTGCTATCGTGCATGGACAAGGCCGTCAGGGATGTTTCGGAGGAGCTTGTCTCTCATTTTGGGACTGCCTTCCTGAAGAAGAGAGCTTTGCTGTGTAACTTCACAGCTAGATCTGTTACACCTGCTCAGAAAGCGGAACTGCTCTTTTCGCCTCTTATGAGCCATCTCTTCCCCCAGACTTTGGTCAAGGACCTAGCAAGTCACTGCAGAAAAGCGACTTCCGGACCTTTTAACCCAGTTCCTCGAGACGTTCCGCAGTCTTACTTCACTTTTTGTCGACCTCCGAAGAAGGTTAAACTGTCGTGGGCTCCTCCCCACGAGAGCAGCTCCTCGAGAGAGGGCTTTGCAGAGGAAGAGCTTCCTTTAAACCCAAGCCATCTAAGTGAAAGTTATGTCCTTCAGACACCAGTCGGAGCCAGACTGAAGTCTTTTGCGGGAGCATGGAGAGAGAGAGATACGGACCCTTGGTCCCTCAAGATCGTGGAGCAGGGGTACAAGATCCCCTTTTTAAGATCCTCCTCCTCTTTCCACGACTCCCAGAGACCTTTCTCCTCATAATCAGGAGAAAAGAAACAAGTTTTGTTCGATCTTTTACAACAGATGATCGAGAAAAGAGCGGTGGAACAAGTCGCGGACCTGGGGTCTCCAGGTTTTTACAACAGGATTTTCCTAGTACCAAAGCAGTCGTCGGGTTGGCGTCCAATCCTAGATGTAAGCAGGCTCAATCTTTTTGTGGAAAAGATCAAATTCAAGATGGAGATGCCTCAGTCTGTTCTGGGAGCCTTGAGACCGGGCGACTGGATGGTGTCCTTAGACCTGCAGGACGCATACTTTCACGTTCCGATCCACCCTCTTTCAAGAAAATATCTAAGATTCGTTTTAGGAAACAAAGTCTGGCAGTTCAGAGCCCTTCGTTTCAGCCTGACCACGGCTCCGATGGTTTTCACCGTAATCATGAAGAATGTGGCGAGGTGGCTACACTCTTCAGGGATAAGAGTTTCCCTTTACCTCGACGATTGGCTTATCAGAGCGTCGTTGAGAGAAAAGTGTCTGAAGGACCTTCAGTTAACGTTAGCCTTAGCAAAGTCCCTGGGACTTCTTGTCAACCTCGAAAAGTCGCATCTGACCCCGACACAGTCCATCGTGTATCTGGGGATTCAGATGGATTCAGTGGCTTTTCGGGCGTTTCCATCTCAGGAACGTCAGCGGCTAGGCTTAGAGAAAATCTCAGCCTTCTTGAGGAAAGAAACTTGCTCGGCGAGGGAATGGATGAGTCTGCTGGGCACCATTTCCTCGCTGGAAAGGTTTGTTTCCTTGGGAAGACTGCACCTCAGGCCTCTCCAGTTTTTCCTTGCGGACAAATGGAAGGCCAAGGACGATCTCAATGCGATCTTGAAGATCTCAGAGTCGATAAAAAGCCATCTAAGATGGTGGCTCGATCCTCAGAAGCTACAGGAGGGCCCGACCTAGTGTTGTTTTCAGATGCTTCCATTGTGGGCTGGGGAGCAACACTAGGAGGGGAAGAAGTGTCAGGCTCCTGGAGAGGGGAACAGGTAGTCTGGCACATCAATGTGAAAGAACTTGCAGCGATCTTCCTGTCTCTGCAGTTCTTCGAAGAAAGATTGACAAACAAAACCGTTCAAGTCAATTCAGACAACACCACAGCCCTCGCGTATTTGAAGAATCAGGGAGGAACACACTCCCGGACTTTGTTTCACCTAGCGAAGGAGATTCTGCTGTGGGCAAAGGTGAAGAAGATCACGATCGTGACAAAATTCATAGCAGGAGTGCAGAACGTCAGGGCGGACCTTCTCAGTCGTCAGGACCAAATCCTGCCGACGGAATGGATCCTACACAAAGACGTGTGTCAGGATCTTTGGTCGACTTATTCGCGACGTCGAGGACGAAGAGGCTTCCTCTGTATTGCTCCCCGGTCCTAGATCCAGAAGCAATCGCTGTGGACGCATTGCTATGGAGTTGGACGGGCCTAGACCTGTATGCCTTCCCACCATTCAAGATCATGGGGGAAGTCATGAGGAAGTTTGCGGCTTCGGAAGGGACGAGGTTGACCCTGATCGCCCCGCTGTGGCCAGTGAGAGAATGGTTCACGGAGGTCATGTCTTTCCTCGTAGACTTCCCAAAGACGTTGCCCTGGAGGAAAGATCTACTCAAACAGCCTCACTTCGAAAGGTATCACCAAAACCTCTCCGCTCTGGGTCTGACTGTGTTCAGACTATCGAAAAGTTGGCCAGAGCGAGAGGTTTTTCGAAAGCAGCTGCGAGAGCAATCGCAAATGCAAGACGAGCATCTACAAGAGCTGTCTACCAATCGAAGTGGGCTTCCTTCAGGGCATGGTGTAAAAAGGAGGGAGTTTCCTCTTCCACGACCTCTGTGAACCAGATAGCCAATTTTCTGCTTTTTCTTAGGAACGTGCAGAAATTAGCAGTCCCGACCATTAAGGGATACAAGAGCATGTTGTCAGTAGTTTTTCGGCACAGAGGCCTGGACCTTTCTGACAACAAGGATCTTCATGATCTCTTGAAATCTTTTGAGACCTCGAAGATTCCTCAAGCAAGACCGCCTTCATGGAACCTTGACGTAGTTCTTAGGTTTTTGATGTCAAGTCCGTTTGAACCTCTTCAATCAGCGTCTCTTCGGAACTTGACAAGGAAGGCTCTTTTCCTAACTTCTCTGGCGACGGCGAAGAGAGTTAGTGAAATCCAAGCTTTTAGTCATCTAGTGGGCTTCAAAGGAGACAACGCTGTCTGCTCTTTGAGTCCAACTTTCTTGGCAAAGAATGAAAACCCGTCTAACCCTTGGCCGAAAAGCTTCGAAATTAAGGGTATGTCAAGTCTGGTGGGCCAAGAACCAGAGAGAGTCCTGTGCCCTGTCAGGGCTCTCAAGTTCTATGTTCATAGAACGAAAGAGGTAAGAGGTCCCTCAGGTAATCTCTGGTGCTCTGTGAAGAGACCGGAATTACCTTTATCTAAGAATGCTGTGGCTTTCTTCCTGAGGGACGTCATTAAAGAGGCTCATTCATCTTGCCAGAAGACTGATTTGAGCCTCTTACGAGTGAAAGCTCACAAAGTCAGAGCTGTCGCTACCTCTCTTGCCTTCCAAAAGAACATGTCAATCAAGGACATTCTTGATGGCACCTTTTGGAGGAGCAATTCTGTTTTCGCCTCACATTACTTAAGGGATGTGAGAATGATTTATGACGACTGCAATTCTCTTGGGCCATACGTTTCTGCAGACACAGTCTTGGGGGCTGGAGGTAGCTCTTTCCCTATCCCTTAGTTAGGTTTTAGGTTAGTTTTTTAATTGTTGTGTTTTGGTGAGTCTTGTGTGAAGATCTCCCATCTCTTAGTTTAGTGTTCGGGGTCTTTGGCTAGTTGGTCAGGTGGTGGTCAGTTGCTTCATAGCCCTCATATGTATGGTTCGATGGTCTTGTCACGTTGAGGTCACGTCCCCGTTGACAGAGCATCCAGAGCGCACCAGCACTACAGGTCTCCACCTGGCTGGCAACTCTGATTAAGCAGAAGCAGGCTTAAGTGTCAGTAATCACAGAGTCTACTTTGCTAACATGTGAGGAACCAAGGTGTATATCATCTACTTAATTTAGTTTCCTACAAATCCTATTATGTCTCTTCCCACCATCCGAAGGTGGGATTCAGCTATATATATATCTGTCAGGTAAGTTGCATGAACAAAATGTTATTGTTATAATACAATTAAATTTGTTCATACAGTAATACCTTGGGTTACGAATTTAATCCGTTCCAGAACCTGCTTCGTAACCTAAAAAATTCGTAACCCAAATGGATTTTCCCATAAGAATGTTATAAAAAGCAAATAATGCGTTCCATCCGACCATGAATAACCATTTCAATTCATATTTTTCCATTTATTTTTGTTCACTAAGGTTGAAAATTCGTGTAGGAATTACATAAAATTATAAAATTGAAGAATGAAATTAAATATAAACACTAGATTTAATATGCATACACAGTAAAAACCTGAACTTTACCTTTGGCGAGTGTGGCTGCTGGCTTGACGGAGACGGGAGGGATGGGGAAGGGTGAGGAGAGAGGGTAGGGCTTGGGGGGGAAATCTCCCTCCGTGAACACTTCTGGAAGACTTTCTGGTTCTTTCTCTAGAGAGCACCGTTCACTACGATCACTAATTTTACGCTTACGCAACACTATGTTGTCTTTCACAATTTCGAAAAAATATTTTTCTATGAGCAAATTTTCTACATCGTCGAGAATATAAGGCCGTTGTTTCGTCAATACTGTGACACCTTTTGATGCTTTACTGGCTTTAATTTCTTCATTTTTCTTCAAAATAGTGCAGATCGTTGATTGCGACCGCTTGAAGAATGCTGCAATGTCTTTCACGCACTCGCCTTTATCATGCATTTGGATAATTTCCTTCTTCATTTCGACTGTAATCATCTCCTTCTTTCTTATGCTTTCCTTCTTGCTGCTTGCCTTCGTCATCTTGGGAGCCATTGTCTTTAGTATTTGGGTAATAGTAATGTATAAGCACTATCACGGAAACACAACACGTGCGCAAATCACTAAGCAAATTTGAGAGCGTATCACGGACAGATGCGTTCAATCTTACCGCCAGCGAGATATTGAAAGAGTTATGGTTTAAAAAGGGTCAAGGGATGCGTAGGAGGAAGTCACGTGACCCTCGTTAAGTTTTGGCCGAAAAAATGCATTCGCAGATCCCACGCTCATCGATGTAAACAAAGCAGGCGTTAAGTTTTGGCCGAAAAAAATGCGTTCGCAGATCCCACGCTCATCCGATGTAAACAAATCAGGCGGCCTCCCATGATGGAAATTCGCGCATTCGTATTCCAAGCGAAATTCGTATTCCAGAATGAGGGCGTCACTTCGTAAGTTAAAAAATTCGTATACTAATCGGTTCGTAACCCAAAGTATTACTGTACTTACCTGGCAGATATATATAATTAGAGTGCCCACCCTCCTCCCCTCAGGAGACAGGGGCATTGATAAAATATGAATAGAAAATGGGAATGGTTCCTGATATCCGCCTCCCAGCAGCGGGAATGGGTACTACCACCTGGCCGCCCACTGCGTGTGCCGCGAGTTTTGAAATTCTGTCGTACGTCAGAAAATGCAGCTATATATATATCTGCCAGGTGAGTATGAACAAACTTAATTGTATTATAACAATAACATTTTTCAGCACCTCCGTCTTGGATTTAGGAAACTTTGTCTACTTAAGTATCCTTATTGATTTTTTTGGTATCTTGACTTTGGATCGGTGGCTAGGCACACGTTATTTGTGGAATTAATTGGATTTTGGCTTGATTTCTCTTGAAACTAAGATGTCTGGGTCTAGTTCGGCTAGCGCCAGGTTTTGTACTAGAAGTGAATGTAGAGGTAGGCTACTGAAAGCATCGGTAGACCCGCATACATTGTGTAAGAGTTGTAGGAGGCATGATTGTGTGTATGAGAATCGCTGCAAGGAGTGTGAATGTCTTTCGGATTCTGTGTGGAAGGCGTATGAAACCTATCTTCGTAAGCTTGAGCGTGATAGGTTGAGGAGGTCTTCCTCCAGGAGCGTTTCAGGTAAACGTCAGGAAATTCATGTTTCTCCTACTAACCCTCCTATTGTAGTTGCTACTCCTAACCCTGTAGTGTCGCCTTCAGGCCCTGAAACAGTGTCTGTGGAGGGTAATACCCTTGCTTTAATTTTAGAGTCGATTCGAAATCTAGAATCGAAAGTGCTCGCCTTAGAAGGCAAAAGTGAAGGTGCAAAGTGCAGTGACAGTGCCCCTTGTGTTGTGGAGGGTGCATCAGATTGGCCCCATTTCGCCTCTAGGCCTGGACCTCTGCCGGACTCCCAGGTTTCAGGGAGAGGGCATGTCGAAAGCCGAAGGAGGGTTACGGGGAACCCCCACCAATCTGACGTGCCTTCGGCAGTTTCTGTTGACGCTACCCAGACTGCCAAGGAGCGTGCGCGTGCACGCCTCCTCAAGGAGTGCTTTTCTTCTTCCGAGGCTTCCTCCCCATGTAAGGGGTGGAGCTCTCGGTCAGATTCACGCCCATTGAAAAGGAGTGTTCGTGAACGGGACGCTTCACGTCCAGGGATTTTTCCCGATCGACGATCTTCGCCTGACAGTGTCTTCGCGGCCTTCCCGCCGCAGAAGAGGAGTAAGGTGTCATCGGATGACGACTCCTTCGAGCGCCCCAGTCGCTCCAGAGTTCGTGTAGTGGCAGTTCCTGTGAGAAGGAAGAAGGCGTCCCCTCGCCCTTCGCCTTCTCACAGGATCAGCCCCTCTCCTGAGAGGGAGTCTTCTCCTACCAAGAAGATTCTTCGCTTGTTACAGCAGCAGCTTGCGGATATGATTTCTAAGAGAGAGACGCAACCACGTCGCCGTAGGAAGGTTGACAGGCTGCATGTAAAGAGATCTAGACAGTCTCCCTCTCCGTCTCCTCTCTCGTCTCTCTCTCCTGTATCGTCGCCTTCTAGAGTTCGTGCGACTCCCCAGCAGCTCTCTAGAGGGCGCGAAGATGTGGTTTCGCGCTCTTCGCTTAAAGCGGTGTTACCTGCTCATAAGCTTGACACCTGTCGAAAGCGTGACGCTTGTTTGGACGCTCCTGTTCAAGTTCAACATGATCTTGACGCTCGGTCGGACGCCAGGCGAGCGCCAGTGACAGCCAGGAGTGCGCCAGTGGACGCCAAGCACGCGCCAATGGACGCCAATCGCGCACCAGTGGAAGCCAGGTGTGCGCCAGTGGACGCCAGGCGCGCGCCAGCTGACGCTCGGGTGGACGCGGATGTGGACGCTCGTCGACGCCCACGTGTGTTTGAGGACTCTCTTCAAGATTCTTCATGACTTCAAGAGGTGCACCGTGTTCCGGCTTCGACTTTACCTGCTCAGGAGTCTGCTGTGCCTTCGACTTCGCAGCAACGCTCCGGTTTGAAACTTGGACCTGAGGGTCTTGTATCGGCTTTACTTCCTCCTACTTCACCTGTGTCAGAAGGTGAGGTGAGCGGGGCTTCAGAATAGGCTGAGGATGAGGAGCAACCGCTGGCTCCTGTCTCTTCAGACTATCAGGTCTTGACCCGCCTTCTGCAGTCTGCGTTCGGGGACACCTTTCAACCTGAAGCTCCTCGCTTTCCCCCCTCTCAACTTTCGTCTTCTAAGATTAACAAAGTCTCGGGGGTTTGTGAGGATGAAGAAGTCCCTTTCGACTAAGAGGGCTTTTCGTAAAGTCCACGACTGGATGGAGAGGAGGATGGCTCAAAGAAAGACCTCGTTTGCTCTTCCGCCTTCTAGACTTAGCGGAAAAGCAGGCACCGAGCACGGCACCGATGGTCTTCACCTTTTTGATGAAGAACATTGCGAGGTGGCTTCATCTTGTGAAAGTCAGGATCTCTCTCTACCTGGACGACTGGCTCATTCGAGCCTCCTCGAAAGCCCGGTGTCTAGAGGACCTTCACACGACTTTGTCTTTAACGAAGTCCCTGGGACTTCTGGTAAACTTCGAAAAGTCACATCTGACCCCTTCACAGTCCATCGTCTATCTGGGGATTCAGATGGACTCGGTGGCTTTTCGGGCTTTTCCGTCCCAGGGGCGACAACAACAATGCCTAAGCAAAGTGTCAGCCTTTCTGGGGAAAGAATCATGCTCGGTGAGGGAATGGATGAGTCTGCTGGGGACCATTTCCTCACTGGAGAAGTTTGTTTCCCTAGGGAGGTTGTACCTCAGACCTCTTCAGTTCTTCCTATCGAACAACTGGAAGCACGAGAACGACCTGGAAGCGGTCTTGATGTTATCAGAAGAGGTGAAAGAACACCTAAAATGGTGGTCAGATCCGTTGAAGCTTGCAGAGGGAGTTTCCCTCAAGCTTCAGAGCCCCGACCTAGTGTTGTTCTCCGACGCGTCTTCCACATGGTGGGTAGCGACACTAGGGGGTAAGGAAGTGTCAGGCACCTGGAGAGGGGAACAGGTGTCCTGGCACATAAACCTCAAGGAACTGGCAGCAGTTCATGTTGCGCTCCAGTTCTTTCAGGACGAAGTCTCCCACAAGATTGTGCAGATCAACTCAGACAACACCACAGCTCTGGCATACCTCAAGAAACAGGGAGGAACCCACTCTCGGTCCCTGTTCTACCTTGCAAAGGAAATCCTGTTGTGGGCGAGGGCACACGATGTCACTATCCTGACGAGGTTCGTCTCAGGAGTAGAAAACGTACGTCCAGACCTCCTCAGTCGGCAAGGTCAACTGCTGCCGACGGAATGGACCCTCCATCAGGACGTATGCCAGAGGCTGTGGAAGTTGTGGGGATGTCCTCTCGTAGACATCTTCGCAACTTCGAGAACCAAGAGACTTCCACTGTACTGCTCACTGGTTCTAGACCCAGGAGCAGTGGCAGTAGACGCCCTTCTCTGAGACTGGATGGGACTAGACCTGTATGCCTTTCCCCCGTTCAAGATCTTAGGGGAAGTAATGAGAAAATTCGCGGCATCAGAAGGAGCGAGGATGACACTAATCGCCCCCTTCCGGCCGGCGACCGACTGGTTCACAGAGGTCATGTCCTTCGTGGTAGACTTTCTGAGGACTCTGCCCCCAAGGATAGATCTACTCAAACAGCCCCACTTCGAGAGGTACCACAAAAACCTCCCCGCTCTGAGTCTGACTGCGTTCAGACTATCCAGAAGTTGGCCAGAGCGAGAGGTTTTGCAAGACCTGTGGCAAGAGCGATCGCCACTGCAAGGAGACCTTCCTCTCTTGCAGTGTACCAATCCAAGTGGGCTGTTTTCAGAAGTTGGTGCAGAAAGAAGGGCATTTCCTCCACCTCAACCTCAGTGAGCCAGATAGCGGATTTCCTTCTCTACTTGAGGAAGGAAGTAAAGTTAGCAGTGCCGACGATAAAGGGCTACAGGAGTGTGCTGTCGATAGTCTTTCGGCATAGAGGGCTGGATTTGGCCAATAACAGAGACCTTCATGATCTCCTAAGGTCTATTGAGACTACGTAGGTACCTCAACCCAAAGTATCATCTTGGAACTTGGACCTAGTTCTTAAGTTTCTTATGTTCAGCCATTTCGAACCGCTTCACACGGCTTCGCTTAGAAACCTGACGAGAAAAATACTTTTCCTAACTGCTCTAGCGACGGCAAAGAGGGTTAGCGAGACCCAGGCTATAAGCAAGCATATTGGGTTTAAGAACCACAATGCCGTTTGTTCTTTGAGCCCGACGTTCTTGGCAAAGAACGAAAACCCTTCCAACCCTTGGCCTAAGACATTCGAAATCAAGGGTTTGGCAGAAATCGTGGGTCGAGAACCAGAGAGAGTCCTGTGCCCTGTCAGGGCTCTCAAATTCTACTTAGAAAAGACGAAGGATTGTAGAGGACCTTCTGGTAACTTGTGGTGCTCTGTTAAGAAGCCAGATTTTCCCATGTCAAAGAACGCGCTAGCGTTCTGCTTGAGAGACACCATTAAAGAAGCTCATTCCGCGTGCAGTGATAGTGATATGAAGCTTTTAAAAGTGAACGCCCATGAGGTGAGGGCTATTTTGACCTCGGTAGCTTTTCACAAAAATATGGCACTCAGTGACATTTTGAGTGCCACCTTTTGGCGGAGCAACTCGGTGTTCGCTTCACACTACCTGCGGGAGGTGAGAGCAACATACGAACACTGCTATTCGCTTGGACCATACGTCGCCGCAGACACTGTTTTGGGGGCAGGAGGTAGCAATCATCCTATCCTTTAGTGGTTAGGTGAGTTTTTTAATGTTGTGTGTTTATGGTTGTAGGGTCGACCGCCTGAGGCGGATCTCCCTTCTTTTAGCGTAGTTTAGTGGGACTAACTAACCTTTGGTAGACTAGGCCAGGTGGTGTTTTTATTACTTCGTTGCCCTCATGGTATGGTCAATGATCTAGCCACATCGTGGTCACGCCCCCGTTGACAGATCATCTGGAGCGCACCAGCTATATAGGTCACTACCTTGCTGGCAACTCTAGTAAAGCAGAAGTAGACTTGGGTGACAGTAATCACGTAGTCAGCTATGCTAACAGGTAAGGAACCAAGATATCAATCATCTGCATGCATATGTTTCCTAAAATTCTATTCTGTCTCTTCCCACCACCAAAGGTGGGATTCAGCTATATATATATATCTGACAGGTAAGTTTCATGAAAAAAATGATATTGTAATGATACAATAAAGTTTGTTCATACTTACCTGGCAGATATATAGTACGTGTCCTGTATTTTCCGAAGTCCGACAGAATTTAAAAAACTTACGACACACGTAGTGGGAGTCAGGTGGTTAGTACCCATTCCCGCCGCTGGGAGGCAGGTATCGGGAACCATTCCCATTTTCTATTCATATTTTTATTTCCACTGTCTCCTGAGGGGAGGTGGGTGGGTACTTTGAATATATATATCTGCCAGGTAAGTATGAACAAACTTTATTGTATCATTACAATATCATTTTGTTCATGAAACTTACCTGACAGATATATATATAGCTGTATTTTCCGAAGTCCGACAGAATTTCAAAACTCGCGGCACACGCAGTGGGCGGCCAGGTGGTAGTACCCATTCCCGCCGCTGGGAGGCGGATATCAGGAACCATTCCCATTTTCTATTCATATCTTTTCTGTCGCCGGTGCTGTAAACAACTGTTTGCAGTACCTCCGCCTAGGATTTTTGGATTTACTCGTCTTTAAGTATCTGCATTATCTTTTGGTTATTGATTCTGGATTGTTGGATTGGCACGCGCAATAGTGGACTGTTTTTTTATTTTGGATTGGCTTTTCTGTAAACGTGATGTCTGGATCAAGTGCAGGTAGCATAGTCCTAGAGACGTCCAGCAGTTCCTACTACGTCCTCATTTGTACGACCTCCTAAGAAGGTTAAACCCTTTCGTGGAGCTCCTCCCTCGAGAGCAGCTCCTCGAGGGAGAGGGCTTTCAAGAGGAAGAGCTTCCTTCAAGCCCAAGACATCGAAATGAAGATCATGTCCTTCAGACACCAGTTGGAGCCAGACTGAAGTTTTTTGCGGGAGCATGGAGAGAGAGAGAGATATGGACCCTTGGTCCCTCAAGATCGTGGAGCAGGGGTACAAGATCCCCTTTTTGGATCCTCCTTCTCTATCCACAACTCCCAGAGACCTTTCTCCGTCATATCAGGGAGAGAAAAAGCGGATTCTTTTTGATCTATTAGATCAGATGATCGAAAAAAGAGCGGTGGAGCAGGTCGTGGACCTGGGGTCACCAGGATTTTACAACAGGATTTTCCTGGTACAGAAGCAGTCGTCTGGTTGGCGTCCAGTCCTAGACGTAAGCAGGCTCAATCTTTTTGTAGAAAAGATCAAATTCAAAATGGAGACGCCTCAGTCTGTTCTAGGAGCCTTGAGACCGGGCGACTGGATGGTGTCCTTAGACCTGCAGGACACGTACTTTCACGTTCCAATCCCCCCTCTTTCAAGGAAATATCTAAGATTCCTTTTAGGAAACAAAGTCTGGCAGTTCAAAGCCCTTTGTTTCGGCTTGAGCACGGCTCCGATGGTCTTTACCGTCATCATGAAGAATGTAGCGAGGTGGTTACACTCTTCAGGGATAAGAGTATCCCTATACCTCGACGATTGGCTTGTCAGAGCGTTGTCGAAGGAGAAATGTCTGAAGGACCTTCAGTTAACATTAGCCTTAGCGAAGTCCCTGGGACTTCTTGTCAACCTCGAAAAGTCACATCTGACCCCGACACAGTCCATCGGGTATCTGGGGATTCAGATGGATTCAGTGGCTTTTCGGGCGTTTCCATCCCAGGAACGTCAGCGGCTAGGCTTAGAGAAAGTCTCAGCCTTCCTGGGGAAAGAGACTTGCTTGGCGAGGGAATGGATGAGTCTGCTGGGCACAATTTCCTCGCTGGAAAAGTTTGTTTCCTTGGGAAGACTGCACCTCAGCCCTCCAGTTTTTCCTAGCGGAGGAATGGAAGGCCAAAGACGATCTGAATGCGATCTTGAAGATCTCAGATTCGGTGAAAAGCCATCAAAGATGGTGGCTCGATCCTCAGAAGTTGCAAGAGGGCTTATCCCTAAATCTTCTGAGCCCCGACCTAGTGTTGTTTTCAGACGCTTCCATTTCGGGCTGGGGAGCAACACTAGGAGGGGAAGAAGTGTCAGGCTCCTGGAGAGGGGAACAGGTAGTCTGGCACATCAATGTGAAAGAACTGGCAGCGATCTTCCTGTCGCTGCAGTTCTTCGAAGAAAAGGTGACAAACAAAGTTATCCAAGTCAACTTGGACAACACCACAGCCCTCGCGTATTTGAAGAATCAGGGAGGAACACACTCCCAGACTCTGTTTCACCTGGCAAAGGAGATTCTGCTGTGGGCAAGTGTGAGAAAGATCAGGATCCTGACGAGATTCATCGCAGGAGTGCAGAACGCCAGGGCGGACCTTCTCAGTCGACAGGACCAAATCCTGCCGACAGAATGGATCTTGCATCAAGACGTGTGTCAGGAGCTTTGGAAGTTGTGGGGACGTCCTCTGGTCGACCTATTCGCGACGTCGAGGACGAAGAGGCTTCCTCTGTATTGCTCCCCGGTCCTGGATCCAGGAGCAATCGCTGTGGATGCATTGCTCTGGAGTTGGACGGGCCTAGACCTTTTTGCCTTCCCACCATTCAAGATCATGGGGGAAGTCATGAGGAAGTTTGCGGCTTCAGAAGGGACACGGTTGACCCTGATCGCCCCGATGTGGCTGGTGAGAGAATGGTTCACAGAGGTCATGTCATTCCTTGTAGACTTCCCAAGGACGTTGCCCTGGAGGAAAGATTTACTCAAACAGCCTCACTTCGAAAGATATCACCAAAACCTCTCCGCTCTGGGTCTGACTGCGTTCAGACTATCGAAAAGTTGGCCAGAGCGAGAGGTTTTTCGAAAACAGCTGCAAAAGCGATCGCCAATGCAAGGAGAGCCTCTTCAAGAGCTGTTTACCAATCGAAGTGGGCTTCCTTCAGGGCATGGTGTAGAAAGGAGGGAGTTTCCTCTTCCACGACCTCTGTGAGCCAGATAGCCGATTTTCTACTTTTCTTAAGAAACATACAGAAATTGGCAGTCCCAACCATCAAGGGATACAAGAGCATGTTGTCAGCAGTTTTTCAGCACAGAGGCCTGGACCTCTCTGACAGCAGGGATCTTCACGACCTCTTGAGATCGTTCGAGACCAAGAAGATTCCTCAGGCGAGGCCGCCTTCATGGAACCTTGACATGGTTCTTAGACTATTGATGTCAAGTCCGCTTGAACCTCTTCACGCAGCGTCTCTTTGGAACTTGACAAAGAAGGCTCTTTTCCTAACTTCTCTGGCGATGGCGAAGAGAGTTAGCGAAATCCAAGCTTTTAGTAGCCAAGTGGGCTTCAAAGGAGACAACGCTGTCTGCTCTTTGAGTCCGACTTTCTTGGCTAAAAACGAGAACCCGTCTAACCCTTGGCCCAAGAGCTTCGAGATTAAGGGTATGTCGAGTCTGGTGGGCCAAGAACCAGAGAGAGTCCTGTGCCCTGTCAGGGCTCTCAAGTTCTATGTTCATAGAACGAAGGAGGTACAAGGTCCCTCAGGTAATCTCTGGTGCTCTGTGAAAAGACCGGAATTACCTTTGTCAAAGAATGCTGTGGCTTTCTTTCTGAGGGACGTCATTAAAGAGGCTCATTCATCTTGCCAGAAGACTGATTTGAGCCTCTTGCGAGTGAAAGCTCACGAGGTCAGAGCTGTCGCTACCTCTCTTGCCTTCCAAAAGAATATGTCAATCAAGGACATCTTTGATGGCACCTTTTGGAGGAGCAATTCTGTATTCGCCTCACATTACTTAAGAGATGTGAGAACGATTTACGAGGACTGTAGTTCTCTTGGACCATACATTTCTGCAGACACAGTCTTGGGGGCTGGAGGTAGCTCTTTCCCAATCCCTTAGTTAGGAGTTAGGTTAGTTTTTAATATGTTTTGTGTTTTTGGTTGTTGGTGAGATCTTGTGTGAAGATCTCCCATCCATTAGATTAACTTTCAGGGGGTTTTGGTCTAGTTGGTCAGGTGGTGGTCAGTGGCTTCATAGCCCTCGTATGTATGGTTCGATGGTCTTGTCACGTTGAGGTCACGTCCCCGTTGACAGAGCATCCAGAGCGCACCAGCACTACAGGTCTCCACCTGGCTGGCAACTCTGATTGAGCAGAAGCAGGCTTAAGTGACAGTAATCACAGAGTCTACTTTGCTAACAGGTGAGGAACCAAGATGTACATCATCTACTTAATTTAGTTTCCTTCAAATCCTATTCTGTCTCTTCCCACCATCCAAAGGTGGGATTCAGCTATATATATATCTGTCAGGTAAGTTTCATGAACAAAATGTTATTGTTATAATACAATTAAGTTTGTTCATACTTACCTGGCAGATATATTTTCCGAAGTCCGACAGAATTTCAAAACTCCCGGCACACGCAGTGGGCGGCCAGGTGGTAGTACCCATTCCCGCCACTGGGAGGCGGATATCAGGAACCATTCCCATTTTCTATTCATATTTTATCAATGGCCCTGTCTCCTGAGGGGAGGAGGGTGGGCACCTTAATTATATATATCTGCCAGGTAAGTATGAACAAACTTAATTGTATTATAACAATAACATTTTTATTAATATACTGTGCTAAACTATAAAGGATTCTTATCATAGCATGCGTTTTTTAAAAGCGTAGTTAACTCGGAGCGTCGGAAGCGTGAGCATCGTAACCTCGGAACAAGCGTCGTAACCCAGGGCGGATTTTTCAATGAATATTTAAGAAAAAGCGTTGTAACCTCGGAACGTCGTAAGCCGAAGCCGTCGTAACCCGGGGACCGCCTGTATATATATAGCTGTATTCTCCGAAGTCCGACAGAATTTCAAAACTTACGACACACGTAGTGGGAGGCCAGGTGGTTAGTACCCATTCCCGCCGCTGGGAGGCGGGTATCAGGAACCATTCTCATTTTCTATTCAGATTTTCTAGTGCCACTGTCTCCTGAGGGGAGGTGGGTGGGCACTTTGATTATACTATATATCTGCCAGGTAAGTATGAACAAACTTTATTGTATCATGAGACTTACCTGTCAGATATATATATAGCTGAATCCCACCTTTAGAGGTGGGGAGAGACAGAATAGTATTTAGGAAACAAATGCATGCAGATGATTGACATCTTGGTTCCTTCCCTGTTAGCATAGCTGACTTCGTGATTATTGTCACCCAAGTCTGCTTCTGCTTTACTAGAGTCTCCAGCAAGCTGGTAGCTGGTGAGTTCTAGATTATCTGTCAACGGGGGCGTGACCACAATGTGACTAGACCATTTGACCATACTATGAGGGCAACGAAGCAAAAACCACCACCTGACCTAGCCTATCAAAAGTTAATCCCACCTAACTTAGGCTAAAGAAAGGGAAGTCCGCCTTAGACGGTCGACCCCCCAACAATAAATCAATACAATCAAATTAAAAGCTCACCTAACCATTTTCTACAGGATAGGATGAGTGCTACTTCCTGCCCCCAAAATAGTGTCTGCGGAAACGTATGGCCCTAGCGAATAGCAGTTCTCGTATGTCATCTTCACGTCCCGCAGGTAGTGTGAAGCGAACACCGAGTTGCTACGCCAAAAGGTGGCACCCAAAATGTCACTGAGTGCCATGTTCTTTTGGAAGGCTACCGAGGTAGCGATAGCCCTCACTTCGTGAGCATTCACTTTAAACAGCCTCAGATCACTGTCTTCACAAGATGGATGCCTTCCTTGATGGTGTTCCTCAAGAAGAATGCCAGAGCATTCTTAGACATCGGCAAGTCTGGTCTTCTTACCGAACACCACAAGTTGCTAGAAGGACCTCGACACTCCTTCGTCTTCCGCAAATAAAATTTGAGAGCCCTGACAGGGCACAGGACTCTCTCTGGCTCGCGTCCAATCATTTCAGCCATACCCTTGATCTCAAAGCTCTTGGGCCAAGGGTTGGACGGATTCTCGTTCTTGGGCAGAAACGTCGGGCTTAACGAACAAACGGCATTATGCCCTTTAAAGCCAACGTGCTTGCTGATGGCTTGAATTTCGCTAACTCTCTTCGCCGTCGCCAGAGCAGTAGGAAATTTAACCAGCAGATAGGTTGCAATGAACCAATAGGCATAACTGTGTTGGGTATGAAGTGGGATAAGAAGGAGATACTTTGAGTCTGAAGCCTAGGAATGAAAAGAGTAGAGAAATTAGTAATAACAACCTTACACAAAGAAAGTTACTCTCCCTTTTAATGACTAGTTTCGACCCCTTAGGTCTAGTTAGTCCCATTTTTGTCAGGGGAAAAATTCTCTTCCAGGAATTGTGGGAAGCCGAGGTGGGCTGGGACAACATGCTGTCTGAAAACCATCAGTTACAAGCCAGTAAAGTACTTGCAGAGTTTGAAAATGTCCACAATTATGAGTTTAAGCGAGGGATTATCTTGGAAGATAGCAAATTGCATTTGTTTACCGATGCATCAATTAATGCCTACGGCACTGTAGCCTATGTCAGGTGGGGATCAGAGCAGGTAGATCTATTAACTTTTATAATGAGGGTTATGCTCTGTAAGCAAGCAAAATTAACAATTCCCAAATTAGAGCTCTTAGCCTTACTGTTGGGATTTACGCTAGGAAAGAATTTGCTTAAATTATTGAATTTTTTAACCTTGTGATCTGGACAGATATTAAAGTAGCTATGGCCTGGGTGGGTAGCAAGACTGGAAATAAGAATACTTATATATCTAACCAAGTGGAGATGATTGTTTCGATCCAACAGGAGTGTGTCATCGAACTGAGATGTGTCCCCACTAAACAAAACCCAGCTGACATCCTGGCCTGAGGTTCTACGTTGCATGACCTGAAAACCAACAGCTTATGGCATGAGGGACCAGCCTTCCTCCGCCAAGAGGGGATAGCTGAGCCGTATGTTGAAGAACAAGAATCTCCCATCTGACAAAAAAATGTGATCACAGCCACCCTGAGAGAGCTCAGTGAAGAAGGAACTCTGACTTTGGAAATTGCAGGTGAGTAATGTTGATTTCTCACGACTTATGAAAGTCATGTCACTTGTATTAATGTTTGGGAACTGCCATACAGGTTCGTTTTCTAAGTTAGTCTATTTAGAACAGACACCACCTTCCTACGGTGTGTAGTAGATTAGAGAGTGGTGTGCGAGTGCCCACTCACTAAAGTAACTTCATTAAAAAGCTTAGCCTAGTTATGCACAATGACATAATTTTCACCCAGTTTATGTTAATTAATGTAAGTAACACTAAAAGCGAATTGATGTTGTTGCCTTCTAAGGGTCAACTAGTGTAATTTTATCTGACCCACCTCCATGTCACTCATATGCATTGAGGAGTTAATATTCTGATGACACTCTTCTGGCAGGATTGTTGGAGCCTAGGGTTGAGGGCTACTGCCAAGAGAGTAGTTGGGAGGTGTAGAGCATGTATCATGGCTTTCAAGCCTCTTCTCCATCAACCACCACATTGACCCCTCCCAACTGACCGAGCACTCATGATACGTCCCTTTGACAAGGTTGGTGTAGACCACATGGGCCCCATCCCAGTAGAAGGAGGAGTGAGCCACATTCTGATTGTCACCTGTTTAGCCAGCCATGCAGTGTATATAGACTATTGCAGCGGTTTGGACGCTGATACCTTCAATTTACTCCTCTGAAGATTTGCTGCTATCCATGGTGCCCCCATCACTTTGTTCAGTGATAACGCAATGACCTTCCGTGCAGCAAGTACCTTTCTGCAGGAGATGTATAATGAGGATGTCATTAAACAATTCCTGCGTTGGACAGGAATAAGGTGGATCTTCCGGACTCCCAGGTCTCCCTAGAAAGGGGGATTCTTCGAGAGGTTAAGATGAGCGGTCAAAAGGACGTTGGCTACCACACTACGCTGTAACATCTTCAGCAAAGAACAGCTGTGAACCTCATAAAAGAGGCAGAGGCTAATGTTAACAACCGCCCCTTAATGTACACCGGGGACATGCGTGAGAATGAAGCCCTCACCCCATCGCACCTCATCCGTGGAGATGTAGTTCGTCTGCTACCACCCTTGGTTCCTAATGAAGATATACATCTGACGTTAACGACTAGTCAGCTACGTTAACAGTGCTTCAAGCAGGTTGACAGTCCCTCAACCGCTTCAGACTCTACTGGAAGGAAGGTTACCTGAAGTCACTACAGGAGCACCACGCCCTACGAGAGGCCCCCCCTGACGGCACTGCGTGAAGGTGACATCATGTGTTGGTGAAAGCAAAACAGCGCAAACACAGTCAATGGCCCCTCAGTAAGATCATCGAGCTTTACCCTGATGACAAAGGCGTTGTCAGGTCGCTGAAAGTACTATTCGAAGATGATGAGCGTCTTCGAGCATTACAACACATCCTCCCGCTTGTGATTAATGCCCACGAGGATGAGCGAGAAGAGACCCAGAACAATGACAGTGATGAAACAACAGGTAATGGTGAGAGAGATAGACATTACTTATGATGTAAGTGATTGTGAAATAGATAGGGATAGGGATGAAATGAGTGAGACAGTAAGTTGAACAGGGAAAGAGAATGTTGGAGTGAGTAAAAGACAATTTAGTAGTGTAATGTATATTGTTAACAGTTGAGAAGTGAACTATGAAAAGGTGCTCGTTGGGAGATTTGAAGGAGTTAGGGCTGTGCTAACGTTTTCTGTGGACTGAATAGAGTCGTCCACAGAAAGCTTCAACTATGAACTGTTTATTGCCATTGGCACATGCCTTTACCTCGGCCCTTTTTCTTTGGAAGGTGGAGGATGTCATGAAAAAATATGTGCACTACTTTTTCATGACGCAATCCTGCTGCTCCACAACGTTTTCCCGCCTTTGTTGGTAGGCAAGGTTTCACATATTTGCTTTGGAGGCAAGAACGTGATAGTCCTCTTGTGTTTTTTTTTTATTTCCAAGTCATTCTGGCTCCCCGTGGAACCCTCCCCTGTGTGTTAAAGTAAATTAATTTCTATATTTAAAAGGATATGCCTATTTATAAATCAAAATTCTGACATAATTGACTTGTCTGCGTGAGAATAAAAAGACCCCTCTTTCTTTAGGTTGTAGTCATCCAATTAACATCAATTGGGCAGATGGAGCTCCAGGGTTAACTTGTACATTTCCACGTGGACGGGAGTTGCGAGAGATTTGAGTGACTTCGGTGACCATGATGATGTACAGTAAGTAATTGATTCAAATCTTTGCCATCAATGGCATTAGTGATTCGTAAAGTGTTTGTGATAAGCTGTATTGTATCAAAATCATGTGGTACCTGTGATTATTGAAGTGAAATTTTGTGTTTCTTTTGAGATTTTCTTGGATTCTCGTGGCTGCGTGGCCACATTGTTTCTTTGGTACTGTAAAGTGGAATCTAACCTCATTTTTGTTCAGCCGCCTTGTAAATTTGTAATATGGTACCAGAGAACTTTCTTTTGTAATAGAATTAACAACATTTAGTGCATTTCCTTTGAGCTGTCTTTGTGTAAGGACTGGGGCTTTTCCCTTCTGGTAGGACTATTCCCTCATAACAGTTCGTGCGGCCCGCCAATTTGTTTACGCTGCTGCAGAGACATCTGGTGGTGGCATTTGGTGACCATTTCCCACACAGTTCAAATTTCTCAATCACAGATAATTGCTGTATCATTTTGGGCTTATATAAACATATTTCAGTACTCTATATGCTGTCGTTTGCTCACCAAATGAGGACGAATGTTTAAAACAACAATTAATAAAGGAAATCTTTTTAAGCAATGGAAAAACCTTTAATTTCCCTCGAAAGGTGAAAATGAAGTTTGTACATGTTTTTGTAGTACACAATTTTTGTGCCTCACTATATTTCTGCATGTGACAGGTCTAAAATCAATGTGAAAACGCATAATTTACTGTATATCGAGTTACATTATCATTGACGTCCTAAGTATGTGAAAAAAACGTTTGTTGGAAGTTTGTGAAACACTCACCTAAAAAGTGCCTTCATGAGCCCGAGATGAACAGCGTATTTGAAGCTCACGAACGTTTGCTTTCGGGAGGGTGAACTGTATGTATGAAAAACTTTCACACGCATACATGTGTGTCAAAACCAAGATGTATGCGTCTCCTTTAACATGTGCCAAGAAAAAAAAACACACCACTTTTCACTCCTATGGGGAAAATAATGGTACTGTGAACTAATTTCATAACTCAAAAAATGATTCATAAACTAAGGCAAAAAATAATAATGTAACACACGTCTTCAAATGAGAGAACCCCCCGACCGCCAAACCGAGCGCGCTTCCGTATAAACACGCGAATACACACATACTTGAACGACTCTGTATTATGAGCGAGAAAACACTGGCAACATGCACTCAGAAGCCCAACTGAGCAACCGACTCCCTCGATGTATCTCACGGTGGGCAGAAATGCTGACCCTAGTTGAATATTTCTTCTCAGTACCAGATCCATGGCTGAACAATTCTTAACTCCATCACCCATTAACTGAAATCTAACACATTCCCACAACCAGACTCTGAAAATAGCATCTTATAGCTGCTACTAATCTCACAAAAGGCTTAATATCGTTCAAACACCGCTTGCCACCACTAATAACGAGATTCGTCAATCTCGTTATCATTTTGGTAGCGACAGGCCAGAGCGGCAGACAACTGGTAATTGGCAACACATTCTCCCTCCCTCTCTCTCTCAATACCGGCAACAACACTCTCTCTCTCTCTCTCTCTCTCTCTCTCTCTCTCTCTCTCTCTCTCTCTCTCTCTCTCTCTCTCTCTCTCTCGACATACCTCCCCTCCGTTATCTAGGTCATCAAATCAAAGTCATGAATTACAAAAATATGCATTTATTTAAAAGCAAAGTATTAACTGAATAACTCAGATTCTTGACAGAATGATTAAATAAAATGTCAACTCAAAGTCCAAATAACTCAGATAACCGTTGGTAATTAATCCAACACCAACATTAGTTTAGCCATAACAGATAGGCACAGTCAACATAGTAATTAAGTCAGTACACCATTTCTCCAATGAACAATCCCCAATCTTCTCCAGAAACATTTCCCCTCTTCCAGAAATGCCTGTTAGAAGACAGGAGAACACTCTGGTAAGCACAAGAGCAAAATCAAAAGATTATATAAACAGAATATCTCTGAAATAAATATTCAAATACAATCCAGCCACACTTTGGCCAAAATAGATATAATAACTCACCAATTTCAGCACAGTTGCACTGTCACTAACCAACAAACACTTTGGCAGGAGCCATCCTGGCCCTGCCTTCTCTCTGTAATAGTCTTCCCCTCATTGCAATACAACACCCTCATATGTAGGGGGAAAACGCACACATACGTACGAACCCACACTCAATGCCCACGATGTTCACGCTTCAGGTAACTGCTTAAGACCAGTTTCAAAGTCACCTCTACATCAAGCTCTCATGGCGACAGGACGAGGCACTGATTTGCTTAAGACAGCAGTTTTGATCACACCACCTCAAAAGGACATGCCAGCATTCCTAAGCTGTCACTCGAACACTCTGTCTCCAGGGAAGTTGAATTGCTGATTCTCTACATTCTAAGAAATGTCATAGCCTATCACATCATATATTATTTAAAACATATCATAGCAATTCCCCCTCTTTATGTTACATATTTATTCGGCCGACTGTAACTAAACTGTAATTTACCTTTGAAGACTACACGACGGTACCAACAGGTGCGATGTACCGACGTATAGAGTGGAATGAAAAAATATTCCCTTAAACTCTTGTAAAGCAAGTAAACTAACAGGAAAATGTCAACTGCCATAGACTAACTCAGTTGGGCACTGATCGAAGTGTTTGGTTGGGGCGGAGAAATGTAAACAAAACCGCCATGTTTGAACTCTGCAACCCCCATGGAGCCTTACGTTCACTAAGGGGAAGATGGGGCACTGGAGGGAGGGGAGCATATAAGGTACGAGTTGGCTAAGTGATGCGGGCGTTGCTAGGCTGATATGGTGAATAACAATAACTACCCAACAAATACTACCACTTTTACCTGAAAATTACTAACGCTCAGTAACAGAAAAACACAATTGATCTAAAAATAGAGGAATATATTTTAAGAACTTTACCTTAAAGGGGACGGATGGTACTGTAAGGGCGACATTCTGGTGAATGTTCACCCTTCCATTGTTAAAATCTGTATATCCATATGTCCTCTCTTTTCTTTTAGGAACTAAAATGTTGGGCTTTTATGCCCTTCGTTTGATGTATATATGTTTGGAATCCGTTCCCTCTATATAATATTATTCATGTATTTTTGTCTGTGAAGAAACACATTCACAGGGGGGCCCCTGTCCCTTTTTGTTTGTTTGATCGTGCGTGCGTGACGGACACTATGCTTCCGTCCACATGCCACCTTATGCACAGCCTCATTTGCCGAATAAAATTAGGTCGCTCGCCCTCCTTGTCTTACTCAGTCCTCACAATAGGTGACCCAGGAGTAGGTGACCCAAGCGGTTTTGGCTTTGCCATTAAGGGACTAATTACCGCCGCTCCCCTTCAGAGAACCTTTAACGGACCCATATGACGCCTAGTCTAGGTTCTCTGGTACTCCTCAATGCCTTTAGCGGACTTGCAATGACATTTTTTCACAGAAGAGTTTTGTCGTTCATTCTTATGGTTTGGCCCACCATTCACGACTTCTTGTCGACCCTAAGCATGAGTCTGATAAGACAATGGAGAGTTCAGTGCATTCACTTGACTCCTCTGTGTGCGCCTCAACCCTGCAATCCGTGAGACGATCCTTCTTTACACTCAAGTCCTCCTCGACGCCTGTGCCTGCGCCCCGGATGACCGCAACATCAGAGTCCCACCACGTCAAGCTGCGGCCCTTCTGCAGTGAGGACGTCGCAACATGGCTGCAACGGGCAAAAATACAGCTCCGGTTTCACAGCATCACCCAGGACAGCACCAAAGCGGACCTCATCGCAGGGACCCTCACAGTTGATAACTTCAAACGCCTCACCCCATGGATGAGCAGCCATCCCAGTGTTACGGTGTCGAAATATCCTGGCCAGGGTCGACACAGTGTTACGGCCTCTGAGGGAGGTCCGCTTCAGGTTCGATATGAAATGATAAAAAAAAAAAATTTCAACACCAACAGTTGAAACTGGGGATGCGAATATAGAAAGAAACACTAACACAACAAAGGTTTATTTACAAGCTTACTAACAAAGGTAAATGCTGAATGGTATCTCCTATTTACATAATAAGATAGAATCTTACACTGCATGAACTGGGGGAAACAGTGAGGCAATTCAAATACTTGGGGGCCGGTTTAGTGACTCAAAGCAGTGGCTTCACAAAAGGAGAGTGGCAATTGCAGATGTCCTCTTGACTCTGTATTGCAGAAAATAGTTTACTTAAGGCAGGAACTCCCCCCTTTTCTTCTCCGAAGTCTGCTCAACGTAGAGACAACTCGGTCGTCCACTCCTGAAGACGATTAGACCAGTATCCAACCAACTCTCGAACAACTCTTCTTCTGATGCTTCGTCGGTTCCTTTCTCTCTTATCTTTCACGAATGATCTCTGCTGCAGCTGATCTCTCACTGATAATCTGATCTGTTGCTCTTACTCTCTATGACTAACTGAAGTCTCTCTTTTACGATTTCTCTCTCTCTAACGATCTCTGCTTCGTCTGTCGTATTTATACGGCATCCTGGGGGTGGAGCCTACGGGGAGCGTCACAGACTTGCGAGATTTCCGGAAGTTCTTAGATGAATCTAGATGAGGTATTGCATCAGAAATCGTGGCGTTTCTTGTGTCACATTGGCGCGTTTTTGCGCTCCACAACACGCCCGACGATTCCAGAACAGCCGCGAGAAAAAGGCGCCTCCAACACGGGCGCGAAAACCTCCTTACTGCCGAACTTCTCGAAAATGCGTTCTCCTTTCCTTTAACTTCCTTTGCTATGAAGCAATTACCATCTCACGCTCCCCCCAAAAGAGAAAAAAAATTAAATCAATTGATTTTATTTTTTTTTCTAAAGAGAAGCAAGAATTAAAAGCGGGGAAACAATTCTGCATAAAGCTTTAATACTTTTTCATCCACTCAACCACTCGTGCCAAACAGAAAACGGTCATTAGGCTACTCATTCTGAAAAAACTAGAGAGGCTATCTGCTATAACATTATATATCCTTCTCTCTTACTATTTTTGTTTTCTGAACTCTGATTAAAATTTATAAATACTAAAACACCTCTTGTGTTTTTCTCCAAACTAATCTCACTCAGTAACACTGTTACACGGGCGGAGACCACGGCACGGGACGTTGTTTATAATTCTGAATCAAATTTACATTCATTGCCTTTGCTCTACTCTTACCCACATTAATTCTATAATGTATATTTCCCCTTTTCTCTAAAACTGAAAAAGGACCGTCAAAATTATGATATAAAGAGGAACCTTCTTTCTGGACTAGTACTAAAACTTCATCTCTTAAACACAAACTTCTCTTGTTTGATCTAAGATCAAGTTTTCCTTCAGTTTCCCCTTGACTTCCGTTCGGGTTTTCTTTCGCTAAGTGCCAAGCGCTTCCGTTCTCCGCAAGCTGCCAAACATCTCTTAAATTGTTTTTATAATAATCAAGATTAGTTATGCAATCATCTCTACCCTTACTTCTAGGCAAAGTTCCGAACGTATTTATAATTACATCATCAAAAGATTCGCCTACTGAAGAAATATTACACAATGGAACTCTGGAAATTACTTGAATCGGTTTCCCGGCAATTTGATATTCATGACAGCTTAAAATATATCTCTTCACGTCATTTTTCATCTTAGGCCAAAAGTACGCCCTCCTAATACACTTTAAAGTGTTATTTACTCCCAAATGTCCTTGCTCATCATGTGCTAACTTCAAAATTAATTCATGAAGCTTCCTAGAAACTACAAATTTTTCTGTGATTCCCCCTTCACTACCTGACTGAGGACAAACACGACACGAAACTTCGTCCTTTGCACAAAAAGTTTCCTTACACACATCATCGAGATCATCATCCAGCTCATATTCAAAAATTCGGGTTAGTGTCTCATCCTCTTTCTGCAACTTGACTAGCTCATCCTTATCCAAAATGTTAGAGCCTAATTCATCACCGTAACTAGGACTAGATACTGGTACATTTACTACGTTACCCTAGACAGCTATGCCTTCCCCTTGGCTCTCACTGTCAACGATAGAGTTAGGTTTCTCAGCCACACTCATACCAAGATCAACCTCGCTACCTCTATCACACTCATTTGAATCCACGAACTCACTCACGTTCAAATCCACGAACTTACGTTCGAATCCACGAACACACACTCGTTCGAATCCACGAACTTACTTGCGTTCGAATCCACGAACTTCCTCTCGTTCGAATCCACGAACTTACTCACGTTCGAATCCACGAACTTACTTTCGTTTGAATCCACGAACATATGACCGTAGTCTACGTCTGTATCTAAACCCGACCTAGTTACTGCCATTTCAGGCACTGGAATATTCCTCACAACAGGATTCACATTCTTGGATGAAGCTAAGTCATTACCGACAATAATGTCAACGCCTTCAACGGGCAAACTGTCCACAACTGCAAGTTTTACTTCTCCTGACACTACCTGACTTTCTAAATTCAACTTCAACAAAGGACAAAGAACACAAGTGGTAGGAAATCCATCTAACATGACTTTCTCTTCCATATTGATTTCTGCCCTGTTCGGCACATGTGTCTCGAAGCAAGACTACTACTCTCGAATCTACTCCTCCAAAAGAGGAAACTACGCCTTCTGACAGAAATTCACCAAAAACTTTCTCTCATCACATCATCCCTACTTGATGAAAGGTTAACTAGAGACACTGGTTTCTTACCGTCCTTCTTTTCTTCTGCACAATTCCTCGCTAAATGCCCTTTCCCATTACATCGGAAACAAGTTAATCCTGAGCCACTAGATGCCATCTTACTCTTACAAACCTTAGACGTATGACCAGGTTTTCCGCATGTATAACAGGAATAGTCACTTTTACTCGCATTGCTATTACTAGGACTGAAACCTTTACTGTTTTGTACTCTACCAGACGAAGGATCATTTCGTTTCTTACTTACACTCAAATTATGAGTTAGACTATATTTGTCAGCTAGCCTAGTTGCTCCTGCAAAAGATACTTCTCGCCTATCCTCTATATAAAGTTTAATCTCAGGGGATACGTTATCTTTGAAGTTTTCTAACAACACTAAGTTCTTCAAACTATCAAGATCCTCAACCTTAACAGAAGTTAACCAATCAAAAAACAGCCTATCTAACTTCTTACCGTATTCTACATACGTAATATTTTCATCCTTTCTCAAATTTCTAAATTTCTTACGGCACGCCTCTGGTACTATATGCGCTAAGAACAGTTTCTTTCACGATATCGTAATTATCACATTCCTCCTTAGACATGCAACTATACACAGTAAGCGCCCTACCACTCAAAACTGACTGCAAATATAAAGTCCACGTTTCTTTAGGAGAACCTACTAGTTCCATTAACTTCTCAAAACACATGAAATATGTCGAAACATCTTCCTCATCAAACTTTGGTACTAATTTTAGCACTGTACTCATACCTAACCTATCAGTTTCGCCTGTCTGACTGTTATTAGTACTTTCCCTTAACCGAGCAATTTCCAACTCATGCATACGCTCTTTCTCTCTTCCTGCTGCATTACCAACATTTCTCTCTTGCTGCAGTCTCATTGCTTCTCTCTCTTGCTGCATCTTCATTGCTTCTCTCTCTTTCTGCATTTTCATTGCCTCTCTCTCTTGCTGCATTTTCATTACTTCTCTCTCAGCCGCTCTTTTTTCTCTCTCATACTTTTCTCTCTCTTTCTTCTCAACATACTCACGGAGATCATTCCCCTCTAGACCTAGTAGCCTACCCGACTCAATAAACTCTTTCACCATCTCACTCATTCTGATTCTTTCTATATTTTCCCTGTTTCAATCGGTTAAAGTGTTGAATAGCCTAAGCAAGGTCGCCACAATGTTACGGTGTCGAAATATCGTGGCCAGGGTCGACACAGTGTTACGGCCTCTGAGGTAGGTCCGCTTCAGGTTCGATATGAAATAATAATAAAAAAAAAAAAAAAAATTTCTACACCAACAGTTGAAACTGGGGATGCGAATATAGAAAGAAACACTAACACAACAAAGGTTTATTTACAAGCTTACTAACAAAGGTAAATGCTGAATGGTATCTCTTATTTACATAAAAAGATAGAATCTTACACTGCATGAACTGGGGGAAACAGTGAGGCAATTCAAATACTTGGGGGCCGGTTTAGTGACTCGAAGCAGTGGCTTCACAAAAGGAGAGCGGCAATTGCAGACGTCCTCTTGACTCTGTATTGCAGAAAATAGTTTACTTGTAAGGCAGGAACTCCCCCCTTTTCTTCTCCGAAGTCTGCTCAACGTAGAGACAACTCGGTCGTCCACTCCTGAAGACGATTGGACCAGTATCCAACCAACTCTCGAACAACTCTTCTTCTGATGCTTCGTCGGTTCCTTTCTCTCTTATCTCTCACGGATGATCTCTGCTGCAGCTGATCTCTCACTGATAATCTGAACTGTTGCTCTTACTCTCTGTGACTAACTGGAGTCTCTCTTTTACGATCTCTCTCTCTCTAACGATCTCTGCTTTGTCTGTCGTATTTATACGGCATCCTGGGGGTGGAGCCTACGGGGAGCGTCACAGACTCGCGAGATTTCCGGAAGTTCTTAGATGAATCTCGACGAGGTATTGCATCAGAAATCGTGGCGTTTCTTGTGTCACATTGGCGCGTTTTTGCGCTCCACAACACGCCTGACGATTCCAGAATAGCCGCGAGAAAAAGGCGCTTCCAACACGGGCACGAAAACCTCCTTACTGCCGAACTTCTCGAAAATGCGTTCTCCTTTCCTTTAACTTCCTTTGCTATGAAGCAATTACCATCACACCCAGGGAGCTGCCCTACAAACGCCTGAAAAGGGAGCTCATCCAGGTCAATCACATGACCACCTTGGATCCCAGACTGGCCTGGCATAAGCTCCAGGACCTGGTCCTCCTGACAGAGGTGGACCACCAAGGACAAAGGCGGCAGGAGGTGAGCCCAAAGTCTGAAGCCAGATCCCTAATGCTGAGGCTATGGAGATGGAAAGTCTGGTGCAGCAGGCTTTTGCGCTGATTACCACCACCCAAGCTGCAAAACTCTCCCCTCCTCTGTCAGCCAACAGCCTACATCAGGAGGACACGGTTGGTGCAGCATACCAGCAATCGCCGAAGCCCCTCCCAGACGTTGGGTAGTGTTGCTTCCACCACCAGTTCAGCAGCAAGGCATGGAAGTGTGAGTGTCCTTGCTCCTTCTGCCCTTCAAAAAACAACGAAGACAGTGCCCAAATCAAGCCCCCATGCCAGCGGCAGTAACGAAGTCCCAACCCAAGGGCTTCTACGTCCAGGACAGCATCTTCAGCCTCAGGATGCTGGTTGACACTAGTGCCATTCATTCGGTGTTCCCTTCGTCTGCAGAGGATCGCAGCTGTGCCCCTGACGACCCAACTGCCCCTGTAGCTATGAACAGGGTGCCCATGAATACCTACGGCACCAAGGCCCAGACCATCGCATTCTTGTGCCAGACCTACACCTGGACCTATGTCCTTACTGATGCACGAACCCCTCTCCTGGGGGCGGACTTCCTCGCCCACCATGGCCTCTTGGTGGACGTGGCCCGCCAGCACCTTCTTGATACGGAGACCTGCCTCTCCCGCCCACTCATCAAAGGACCAACGGCGCCCGCCATCTGCTCCGTCCTTCCCCACCACAGACATGCCTCCCTTCTCCAGGAGTTTACAGACGTCTGCTGCCCCAAGCTTCGCCAGGTGGCTGGGTCCATGCCCACTCATCACCATATTGGGACCAAGGACCCACCGACCCATGCCAAGTTCCGCTGCCTCCTGGATGGAAAAGGAAGCCAAAGAAATGGAGATAGGGATCTGTAAAAAGACAGCGAGTCCATGGTCGTCCCCCCTCCACACGGTGAAGAAAGCAGACGGAACGTGGAGGGCCTGTGGTGACTACCAGCACCTGAACGTCGTTACCACGCCCGACAGCTGCCCCTGCCAAACATGCAGGACCTCACCGGGCCCCTCCACGGTGCCAAGATCTTCTCCAAGATCGACTTATTAAAGTCGTATTTTTAAGCCCCTGTCCATTCCAATGATATTCCTAAGACAGCGATCATCATGCCCTTTGGATCTTTTGTGTTAGCCTTCTCCACCTTCGGCCTGCAGAACGCTGAGGCCACCCTTCAGTGCCTCATGGACAGCATCCTCATTGACTTACCCTTCTGCGTCTGCTACGTGGATGATATTCTCATGTTTTTCAGATCGCTGGAGGAGCATGTGAACTTTGTCCATGCCATCCTCAAGCGCTTACAGGAGAATGGACTTGTCGTCCGTTTTGACAAATGCACCTTTGGCGCTGAGAAAGTGGATTTCCTCGGCCACGAAATTACAGCAGCAGTTTGTCCCATGGTGTCAAAGGTGGCTGCAGTGGAGAAGTTCCTGACACCGACGACTGTCAACACCCTCCAAGAATTCATCGGGATGGTGAATTATTACCGAAGGTTCGTCCCGGACATCTCCCGCACCATGTCCCTTTGACCGAGGTACTGAAGGGCAATCCTAAGAAGCTGACCAGCAGCTTGCCTTGCCCGAACCAAGTCTTCCCTCTGCAGGGCCAACGCCCTGGCTCACCAGGACCCCGACACGCCACTGATGCTCCTCTCTGATGTCAGCAACATTGTGTGTGGCACTGTCCTGGAACAGCTGGTCAACGGAGTCCCTACACTGCTAGCCTTTTTTCAGCAAGAAGTTCAAACCCGCCGAGACTTGCTACACCATATTCAACTGCAAGCTCCTTGCCATCTACCAGGCCAGCTGTCCACCACTTCAAATAACTTTTGGAGGGTGTCCCCCTCATCATACAGACAGACCACCAGCTGCTGGTCCACCCCTTCGTCAAAGCGGGCGATGCCTGGTTTGTAAGGCAGTAACGTCATCTGGCGGCCATCTCTGAGTTTGGGGCTCCATTGAGTATGTCCCTGGAGGAAGAAATCCTGTAGCTCACGCCCTCTAGAGGGTCAAGATCAGCTTCCTTCACCTCGGCGTCAACTATGAAGACGTAGCGCACAAACAAGCCTCCGACCCTGAAGTACCAGCTTACCGGACCACCATTACTGCCCTTCACTTGGAGGACATCCCCTTCGGCCCCTCCAGGACGACGCTCCTCTGTGATACCAGCACAAGACGCCCTTGTCCCCTGATACCTGCCTCCCACAGGAAACAGGTGTTTAACATCATTCACAGCCCTGCATGATTACCAGGACATTGGACATTGGCAAGTGGGCCAGAAACTGTATTGTGTGCCTGAGTAGCAAGATGGGAAGGCACACCAAATTGGGGATAGGCTCTTTTCCCCAGCCCAGGTGAAAATTCGGACACATCCACGTCTACGTCATCGGGCCTCTTCCTCCATCTGCGGTGCCAGATACCTCCTGACAGTGATCGACCAGTCTACGAGGTGGCCTGAGGCCACCCCGATGTCAGAAACCACCGCAGACACCTGTGCCAAAGCCCTCCTGACCAGCTGAATCAGCCGCTTTGGAGTGCCCGATGATGTCACGACGGACTGAGGACCTGCCTTCACATCAGAGCTCTGGTCTTCCCTGTCACACATGATGGGGACCAAGCACCACACCACGATGTCCTACAATCACGCAGCATGGTGGAAAGGTTCCACTGCTCCCTCAAGGCTTCCTTAATGGCATGCTGTTAGGCCCCCAATTGGAAGGCACAGCTTCCCTGGGTCCTCCTCAGTCTCAGCACTGCCCCAAGAGCCAACACGACCCTTCGCCAGCAGAGAAGGTGTACGGGGAGACCCTGACAGTGCCAGGGGGAATTCTTCCTTGCCGACAGCAATGATCCTGATACTCCCTTGACAAGCGGGAGACGTACAGCGACAGGATGAAGCAGTTCCACCTGCGAGCCCTGAACTCCTGCAGGTTCATCTTTGTGAGGAACGACGCCACCCGCTCGCCCTTAACAAGGCCCTAACGGGGCCCGCATTGAGTATTACTTTGAGAGGAGAAGGCATTCTTCGTGTCAATCGGCAGCCATGAAGACTGGGTCTCCATAGATCACCTCAAGCCCGCCGTCATCCCCGACTGAAGGCCCTCGCAAAACCCCGACACCGCTGGCTCCTGACAGTGCCCTTAAATGTCATCGAGGCCGCCTAAGGAAAGCAGTCGAACCCCCCAGGCCCACTACTAGGGGTGGCATCCTGCTTTCTGGCCCTCAAGGATGACGTGGACATGCAAGACACATCTCGACCGAGGGAATCATGAACCCGAGGACTCTTAGCTCCCCCCAAGATTCTGTTAGTCATCCAACAATTCTATGTAATCATTGTGGGGGGGGGGGGATGTTTGTAAGAACGACATTGGGCGAATGTTAGCCCTTCCATTGTAAAAATTTGTATATTCATATGTCCTCTCTTTTCTTCCAGGAACTAAAATGTAGAGCATTTTACACCCTTTTTTTATGTATATCTGTCGGGAATCCATTCCCTATGTAATATTAATCATGTATTTTCATCTGTGAAGAAACACATTCACAGTGGGGGCCCTGTCCCTTTTTATTTATGTCTGTTCATGTGCGCATGACAGACACTATGTTTCTGTCTGTACAGCTGCTCTGCAGAATAAAATTAGTTTGCTAACTCTCCTCTTCTTACTCAGTCCTCACAGGCTAAGTGATTCTTACTGGAAGAAAAGGCATAAATCACATGAACTGTGACTTTGAATTATCTGTTTTGGTACATTTCTACTTTAATACTAGGTAAGCCAGCATGCATGAACGGCATGTTAGGTACTAGCCTCATGGCAGGGTATCAATATCGAAATGTAGGTGCCTAAAAATATCAGTATAATCAGTAAATTTGATTTTAGAATGCTTTTTATGTATAGCATATGTAACAAAAGTAAAACATCATACCGGTAGATATATATAACTATTCCGCAGTGAGCTAGACTATGCCAATTGACGTTTTTCCATACAGTTTTACCTCGTGAACAAGAATTTAAATTAATATTTTTTCAGCCATCTGTAATTAACTTGCAATTTACCTTTGAACTTTATCCTACGGGTGGGGTAAATTACTTTGGAGAATTAGAGTGTACAACTCTATCCTATGGTAAGGGGGATGATGGGAAAGCGGGGTTATGGGTGGCTTAAAACAGTTGGGGTAGGTTTTGCCATATTACTTTGTTATTTCCTCTTATTTATGACATTTGAAACACGAAATACAACCTGCAATATGCGATATAAAAACAGATAATAGAGCCATTACACAGGCAAAATCCACCCACTAATACTATTATAATGAAGAATGCTACGGCACATGCCCCATGTTATAGGGGAGCTTTTGTTTCAGACGCTGACTTTTAAGTGAGAGAAATAATGTTTTTTTTTTTTGTGGGGTATGTACATGTATTTAACCAATCACGCTGTAATATTAACCCTACATTGTGATAGGACTGAGTTAAGAATTTGGTACGATTCATACATTGAGTTACACATATTCCTTTTCCTCATTTGTTTTTCAATCGTGGTATATTGTTTCAAGTTTTTTATTTCTGTTCAGTATATTATAGTATTTGTTTAATATGTGTTTTGAAGTATTCTCACTTCATGATTTTGTTCTACATATCTTGAAATATTATGTTACAGTTGAGGGCAGGTTCCTGAAAAATGTCTAAGGGGTGGGACTAGTAGGTGGTTTTGGGACATTTTGATACCTTTATGTCAGTGACGTGAAGTTGGAGGTTCCTCGGGGATATTTTATACATGATTTATACATGATTTGTATACAAGTCACTCCCTTCTCTTTCCATTACTATTCACGTCTGGGTATTTTCGGTTTTTCATTTAGAACGCATTCCTCACCCATAACAATTTCTTTGTTAAAATTTTACCTTATTGTTAGAATAATTACATATATATATTCCATTTTATCGATTTACAGACACTTCAATTTACACAATTCTCGTCCTTCTCTTTCCATTATCCACTTATGTCTGTTTACATTTCATCATTTTACAAGGCTTTGTCACCCATAACAATTGCTTTGAGAAAATTTTACAAATCATTAGAACATTTACATTCATACTACATCCCATTTTATACATTCACAAACATTTCTGTTTGGTAAATTACCGTCTGTATTCTGTCATGGTCTGTGTCCTAGGTGAAAGGGAGGTATGGGGGGTTGGAATCCCCCCATTCAGGTAAAAGTTCTACTAAGTTAGGTTAGTGTGCTAACCTACATGTTAGTCTTCCTTTAAGTTTGTTTTTCTTTAAGGGGGGTTACGGCGTGGCCACCGAGAGAAGAAGGCCTTTTCACCTGGGCATTTAAATCCCTAATACGTTTCGCATGTAGGCTGACCTAGGCAAAGATAAGTAGTCCTTCCGGGGTACTGGTCGAGTGAGGTCACGCTGCTTGGAGTCAAATTCTAAAGTGAAATTTAGGAGAATACATTCAAGTGCTGGTGCATTTTAAGTGGTTCTGTATGAGTTTATGTGGACGAAAAATTATTGAATTTGAAAAATAAGTTGTTCCGATATGTAATACAAACCATCGGTCCTTTAACAATAGGAAGTAGCTAGCGGCAGCTGGAACGGTCATAAGCTTCGAACAAGGGGAGAACGGTAGTTAACTGCTTGTCCGATCGTCGCGCGCCGCGCGACTGGGAGGTAAACAAATCACTTTTGCTTTCGGCCGTGTGGAGATAGGACGTGTTCGTCATCGCTCTGCCCGCTTTTGTCGTTTGCTTTGAGTATCAGCCCTCTTTTCTGGTTTAGTTGAGTGTGGATGATTGTAAGTACTTGTACATTTCTTTATTCATTATTGCTGCAATATGAGTGATCAAGAAATGGAGATTTCGCCGCGCCCCCCAGTCGCCCGTAGAGGTGTGTCCCGGGCTGGAGGGGGCGTAAGATGCGGCGGATTTAGATCATTCGTGGACGGGTGGATCCACATGAGGTTTTTGTACTTCGTTGCCGGGGCGAGAATGCTCCCGGAACGAGCCATGTAATGAACTTGTATGAATTGGTCCGAGGCGCAGTGGGTTCTGTACGAGGGCAGGAAGAGACTTAGGCCTCCAAAGAAGTCATCGGAAAGCTCTCCAGTGACTCCTTTGGTAACTGACACTTCGTCTTCCTTCCTGCCTCCCGGTCAGCCCCCACGTTTCGCGCCTTCCCCTGCGGGGGGGGTAGCGGAGTCCTTCTCCTCACTCGATCCGTCGAGTGTGGAGGAGGGCGCCCGCTACCCGGACGTCCAGTTGTATTCGGGGTCTTCCGTCCGCTCTGGGTGGGGTTCTTCTCCCCCCAGGCGCGAGGAAACCCCTCTTACTAACCCGACTGTTGCTTCCGCAGATGTGCCACCAGCGAAGGACGACCTTGGACAGGTGTGGGAGTCGCTGGGACTGCAGGGAGTGCCAAGTATTCAGGGGTTGCTTCAGCGGTTGGCGGGGTCGGCAGTGGTCACTCATGGTGTTGTGGTAACCACTACTACTACCACCATATCAACACCAGCATATGACATGCCGCGCATCTCGTGTACACGCCGCATGTAATGACAGTGACGCCTACGGCTGCGGTGCACAAACCCATTACTGCCGTACCAAAGAGGACAATGCCACCGCCACCTGGTTTCTTTGTGTTGCCGACCCCGGACTTCCGTTGCCCTAAGAGTACCCCCCTAGACCTGCCGCCAGTGCCGAGAATGACGGTAGCTGCCGACAGGACGCCTGGCTCTCCTGTGGTTCCTGCCGTGCCTGCCGTACCTGTTGCTGTCCCTGCTGCTCCTTCCTTTTCAGATGCTGTACCTGCTGTTCCTGGACCTGTTCCTGTCGCTCCTGCTGTTGGTGGTGCTGCTACAGTCTCAGGTTCTTCCGGACAGGTGCAATCGGGCCCTGTTGCTTCGGCAACTGCCCCGGCTCCCTCCTGGATGGAAGACCTGACGTCTGTCCTGCGGAGCCTGGCGAAGAAGAAAGGAAGGAAAGAAGAAAGGTGGTCTGTCGTCGTCGTCCTTTGTCGTCTTCTTCGTCGTCTGCTGCCTCCTCTTCCCCTTCGACTTCTAAGGCTAACCAGCCGCTAAGAAGAAGAAGGCTGCCTCTCCCCCCCTAAGAAGACTCCTTCGGGATCTTCTAAGGGCCCGTCTCGCTCAGGCGATTCGGGGAGCTCTTCTGCTGGTCCTCCTGTTCCTTCGGGAACGGGGCCCGTCTCTTCCTCTGCAAAGAAGAAGACGACGGGGACCAGAGGTGTACCAGCCTCGGCTGGTACGTCCTCACCTGGTGTTAGCGGTTCTGCCGCTAAATCAGGTTCCGTCTCGGTCGCTTCTCGTTCGCGAGAAGTACCGAGTGGACGCTCTTCCACGGTAGACCGTCCAACCAAAGTTTTGACGCCCGAGCTCGCTCGCCGTCAAGACCGCGGCGCGGAGCAGAAGACTGGCGAGAGTCGTGCACATGACTCTCGCCAGGCCAGTGGACGCTCTCGCAGCGACCAACTGGCTGCTCGGGTTGACGTGACGGTCGCTGACCAGCCACGGGTTGAGGCGAGGAAGGGGTCCCCGCGGCTGTCGGTACCAGCCACGGCTGGTACCAGCGGCTCGACGCGCCGAGAGGACGCTGGCCGGTCTCGCCGCGACAGAGAGCCTAGCAGGTCACCTGACCGCCGCTCCCATAGGGACCGGGCGGAGACGGTAACCAGCAACAGCTCGCCTGACGCTAGAGATCAACGTCAAACGTTCTCAGCCGAGCCGCTCACCCCATCCCAGCGAGCGGCAAGGCTAGGCCTGCTGCTTGATCGCCACCGTGGGTTGACGATCAGCAGCAGCCCTCCACGCACGCTGGTCCTGCCAGCGAGCGAGGGGGGAGCGTCAGGTCTGCCTCTCCCGTACCTTCAACCTCCTCGGGCTACACCGGGAGGAGCGAGGTACCGAGGAGTGATCGAGAGAGGTGCGCCGCTCGCGATCCCGCTATGACGCCGTATGGCTCAGGCACGGTTCTAGGACCGACCAGAACATACGCGCAAGTAGTTGGAGGTGACCGTCAGGGGTCTGCCGCTGTTCCTCCTTCTGAAGGAGGAGTATCACGGGATCTGTTCTTGCTGGAGGGACTGGACGGTCCTACTCCGCAAGACGCAGTTACTCCCGAGATACAGAGGAACTTTGCAGAGGTCATTAAGCTGATTCGTCAGCATAATGACCTTGCGGAAGGATCGCCGCTACCACCGGCAGAGCCCATGTCCCGGCTCGAGTCATTTTGGGGTCCTAAGAAGGAACCCAAAATGATGGTGGGGTTACCGCGATCAGAGCTTGCAGACTCAGTCCTGGATCAAGTTGAGAATCTCGTCTCAGGACGGGAGGATTCGCTGAAATCCGGACGGTCTTCTAAGCTGCTTCCTCCCTTCCTCTACAGCGTCAGAGGCGATTTTACGTGCCTTCGGAAGACCCGATACTGCCGAAACAGGTTAACCCGGAGTTAGCGAGGCTGACTCCAGGTGTGTCCCTGCAGCAGCTCCTGTCGGAGAACCTCTGGTTCTCGCAGCAGGAAGCACTTGCCCTGGAATCTACCGCTATGGCAGCATTCCAGGCAGTCTCTTGGCTGGATTTGTGGTCCCTCACAATATCCAAAGTAGCGGCCGGCTCTGGGAGTTCTGCTCTCGAAGACGACGCTTCTTTCAGGAGACTGTGCCAGTCTGGAGGAAGAGCGATCTCTTACCTCACCCATCAGACTGCTAACCTGTGGGCCAACTTGGTTCTTCGACGTAGGGATGCAGTCCTTACCCAAGTGACCAAGGGGGCCGGGCGTGAGGCGGCACTCGGGCTTCGCAATGGACCAATTAGGAGTTCCCCTGCTCTCTTTCCCGGAGAAATGGTGGACGCTGCGGTGGAAAGGCGGCGCACTGATGACAGTGACCGCTTAGTTCACCAGGCAGTCTCGAAGGTTACTGGGCAATCTCGAGCGACTGCGGCTAAGCCAAAGAGCTTAGCTAGCGCTTCCACGGCGGCGAAGACGGTTGCACCGTCCAAACTCCGTGCGAAGACTCCTGCTGTTTCGACGTCTGCTAAAGGAGGCCGTAACCAGCCCTCCTCCCAGCCCTCCTTTCCCCGAGGAGGTGGTGGGAAGAAGTCGAAACGAGGAGGGAAACGCTAGGGACGGCATTCCCCCTCACCTGCTGCCGGAAGTGGGGGGGTGCCTGGCGAGCCATTGGGCAACTTGGCAGCGCTACGGCGCCGAGAACTGGATAGTAGAACGTCCTTCGGGAGGGATATCTACTACCCTTCGAGTCTCGGCCCCCCTCATCTCCAAACCGGTCCACCTACAAACCTATGTCTGGGGATCATCAAAAGGACAACGCTCTTCGACAGGAGATCAAGACCATGCTGGCGAAACGAGCTGTAGAAATCGTGGAGGACCAGTCACCGGGCTTTTACAGCCGCCTCTTCCTAGTGGAGAAGGCATCGGGGGCTGGCGTCCGGTGATAGACCTCTCTCCCCTGAACCCGCTTCGTTCGCACGACGCGGTTCACGATGGAGTCGGCACGCTCGGTGCTCGACTCGATCAGGGGGAACGATTTCATGCTTTCAGTGGACTTGAAGGACGCGTATTTTCAAATACCCATCCATCAGTCCTCCAGAAAGTACCTCGCTTCATCTTCGACGGGACGGTGTACCAATTCAGGGCACTTTGTTTTCGGTCTGTCAACCGCCCCACAGGTGTTCACGCGAGTGTTCACTCTGGTGTCAGCTTGGGCCCATTCGCACGGGATACGTCTTCTGAGGTATCTCGACGATTGGCTGGTCCTGGCGAGCTCCCGCTCGCAGTTGCTGCAGGAGATCGACTCCTCAAGTTTTGTCGCGATCTGGGGATCGTGATAAACTACGAGAAGTCCGATCTCAAAACCCAAGCAGAAGATGAAGTACCTGGGTATGCTGATAGACACGGTAGCAGGCAGGTCTTTCCCGCAGACTTGCGTATCAGCAAATTCAGGGAGGCAGCCGGCCGGTTCCTGTCTCGGCAGGAACAGGCAGCACAGCAATGGCAAGTCGTGATCGGCCATCTGTCGTCACTCGAGAAGTTAGTCACGGGCGTCTTCACCTGCGGTCTCTCCAGTGGAGGCTAAGGGAGAGTTGGTCTCAGGCCAAGGATCCTCCTTACTTTCCCGTGGCTCTCACGGACAAGGTGAGGCAGGACCTAGCCTGGTGGCTCGACGACAAAAACCTCTTAAGAGGAGTGCCCATACGCATCTCCCCGGAGATGCTTCTGTTCTCAGACGCATCGACCGAGGGATGGGGCGCACACCTGGAGGAGTTGCTGACTGCAGGTGTGTGGGACCATCACGAAAAGCACCTTCACATCAATGTCCTGGAACTCAAGGCGGCGTTCAACGCTCTCCGAGAATTTCAGGACCGCTTGGTGGGACACTCAGTGGTGTTGGATGTGCGACAACACCTCAGTAGTGGCATATGTCAACAAGCAGGGGGGGCTAGTGTCTCTTCCGCTCCATCAGTTGACGGTGCAGGTGCACGAGTGGGCCACGGCTCACTCGATAGAGCTGTCAGCACGCTACATTCCAGGCAAGAGGAATGTAGTAGCGGACAAGCTCAGCCGTCGGGATCAGGTGATAGGGACCGAATGGTCTCTACACCAAGACGTGGCGGAAAGGCTCTTCAACCTGTGGGGGCGACCGGTCGTAGACCTGTTCGCCACCCGGCACAACAGAAAACTTCAGGTTTTCTTTTCAGCCGTGCCGGACCCATGGGCAGCTGCAGAGGACGCTCTCCAACACCCCTGGGACAACCTCTTCGCCTACGCCTTTCCTCCCTTCTGTCTGATTCGGAAAGTGATCAGTCGAGCGCTGGTCACTCCCAATCTCAGAATGATCCTGGTGGCTCCCAAACGGCCTCAAGCCGTTTGGTATCCGGACCTGCTGGCTCTTCTTGCGGACGCACCGAGAGAGCTACCCAATTGGCACAACCTTCTAGCCCAGCCACACGTAGAACGGTACCACCAAGCAGTCCAGTCCCTTCAACTTCACGGCTGGCTGTTATCCACCATCTCTTGCGAACGAGAGGCTTTTCTCGTAGCGCAGCAACAGAGATGGCTGGACACGTCCGACAGTCCTCTGCAGCTGTGTACCAGGGAAGTGGGCCGTCTTCTGTGGTTGGTGTCGTAGACAGGGTCTGTCTCCTCTCAGAGCCACTCTTCAGCAGGTAGCGGATTTCCTCGTGTTTCTTCGCCGAGAGAAGCTCCTCTCAGTACCCACAGTTAAAGGATATAGAGCAGCACTGGCGCTCGTCCTAAAACTGAGGGGACTGGACATCTCGAACTCGTTCGAGATCTCCTTACTAATGAGGAGCTTCAAAAGGTCTTGCCCACCCAGGGAACTCAGGCCCCCTGCGTGGGATGTGACTCTCGTCCTTAGGAGTTTGACTCGAAGACCCTTCGAGCCACTCCGAGAGTCGTCAGACAGGGATCTGACCCTCAAGACCCTCTTCTTGCTGGCCCTGGCATCGGCGAAGAGAGTAGGGGAACTACATGGTCTTTCTTATGATGTTAAACACACCAGAGGCTGGGGATCTGTGACGCTCGATTTCGTCCCGAACTTCGTAGCCAAGACTCAGAATCCGTCGATCCCTGACGACAGGTTCGAGTCTTTCACGATCCCCTCCCTTCTGGACTTCACCGATAACGATGCGGATGAGATGCTGCTTTGTCCTGTGAGGGCGCTACGGCGCTATCTGAAAAGAACTCAACACCTCAGGCCTGAGTGTCGACGCCTCTTCGTTAGCACTGGGGTTACCAAGAAAGAAGTTTCCAAGAACACGCTTTCTTTCTGGCTACGTGAGGTGATCAGGAGAGCGTACGAGGCTGATGGTAGCGACGACATCCGTACGCTCCGACTGAGAGCCCACGAAGTCAGAGGTATCGGACCCTCCTTAGCGTTCCGTAAGAACTTCTCCGTGGCGCAGGTCCTGAAGGCAGGTATCTGGGCCAACCAGACCACCTTCACGTCCTTCTACCTTCGGGATATTGCCCACAAGTCCTTGGATACTTTTTCCTTGGGACCTGTGGTGGCTGCTCAACACGTTGTGTAAGCTTACCCAGCACCCGAGCAGGCAGAACAGCATCGATTCCTGGTATGACTGGGAGAATGAATGTGCGAATGAGAGTGTGACTGGCTTCTCTTCACCATCTTTCTCTACCTCTACCTGTGGGCAGAGGGATACGGTCGTTACCACGCTGGAAGGGAGTCAGATGCAGGTAAGCTACTCGACCGAGCTCCATCCTATCCCTTTAACTAGGGATAGGAGTGTATATCCACCACTTTCTCCTACAAGGGGGAGGAAGTGGATGCCTACATGAGACAAACCCATGACTTTATATTGCTCATGTACAGGAAAAATTTCTTACAATGCTGGTACGAAGAGATACGCTTGCCTCTCTCTTAGTACTCGGCCCAGAGGTCTGACCATTGATCCTGCGGTGCACACCCCGATCAATCGGACAGAGGCTGGATCCCCCCTCCCTCGCTCTTACAACCAGGGAGGCATTCCAGGGATGGACGAACACCAGTCTGTTCATCTAAAAGACTCAGATTCCTCCCACCAAGAAGTGAGTCTTCCTATTGTTAAAGGACCGATGGTTTGTATTACGTATCGGAACAAATGACAATTTGTCGAAAATTGCATTTTTCCTAACTATACAAACCTGAGGTCCTTTACATATAGTCCCTCCTCATGCCACCCCTCACTCTGCGTATTTTGCATGGGCCAAAAGCAAAAGTGATTTGTTTACCGCGCGACGATCGGACAAGCAGTTAACTACCGTTCTCCCCTTGTTCGAAGCTTACGACCGTTCCAGCTGCCGCTAGCTACTTCCTATTGTTAAAGGACCTCAGGTTTGTATAGTTAGGAAAAATGCAATTTTCGACAAATTGTCATATTTAAAGAAGAAAAAGGCTGATAGAAGTTTTGTGTACAGTACCACACATGCTTGCTCCTGGAAGAAGATGCCTTACAAGTGCTGCGTACCTAAATGTAAGGGTAATTACGACAACGGACCAAAAGTTAATATCTTCAGGTTTCCTGAAAATGAACAAGTGAAAGAGAAATGGCTAAGAAACATCAAGAGAGAAAATTTTCGTCCTACGGAGAATCATCAGGTATGCTGATAATTTGTTAAGCATCTCTCTCTCTCTCTCTCTCTGCCTGTCCGTGTATCTGTCTATTTCACACACACACACACACACACACACACACACACACACACATATATATATATATATATATATATATATATATATATATATATATATATATATATATATATATATATATATATATATATATATATATATATATATATATATATATATATATATATATATATATATATATATATATATATATATATATATATATATATATATATATATATATATATATATATATTATGAAAGAAAGAGACGGACAGCACTTTTACTATTTTATGTATGTATGTATGTATATATGTATATATGTGTGCACTATGTGTATATATATATAGTATATATCCAATGATATTACTTGTCAGATGATATTAATTTTGTTAGCAATATGTGCTTGAATCGCAAAAATATGTAGCTATACAAATACAATTAATTGCAGTATATGGGTAACAGGCTAGAATAAAACTTTATTTCAATTATTTTTTAGAATGACGAAAACTAATGCATCCGTTTTTTGGAAATATGACGGTTTCCTTCGGTAAAATAGATGGTCTTAGAAATTAAAATTTTTTTTTTCATGAAATAGTTGATACGTTTCCTGACTGTCGCATATCATTGTACTTGCAGGTTTGTGAACAGCATTTTCATCCTGATGATATTGTGAGGGAAACTTCTGTTGTGGATGAAAAAACTGGGAGGAAAATAACTGCAAAATTAAATTATCCATATATTAAAGAAAATGCTGTTCCCACAGTGTTTCCAAACTACGTATCCTTAATATTTGAACCTAACTGAACATCGAAGAGAGTCACCCGATTCTAAAAGACAAAGAATAGAAGAGACATCAGTCAAAGTAGCAATTGAAAGTAGCATATCAGATGCAAAGGCATACGAAACGCAAATTGGATTTAGGGATTTGCAAGAACTTTTGAGGAAACTTAAGCTGGATAAGTACTGGGACATAATTCATAAAGAACCTTATCTCCTGATCAGTCACATATCGCTTTCACCTTCTCCTAATATGATGATGTCTATACTAATACTTCCTGATAAATCTGTCCAGGCGTATATCGATAATGTGCCCGTACGTGAGTTGCATGACTATATCATTCCTTCTCATGTGCAAGATACAAATACCATCGAAGTCATGTTAAAAGAAATAAGAAAATATGACAGACAAAATAGCTCTTCCATAAACCCAGTTGTTATTATTCAATTAATTTTAACTTTTCTAATCACCATAATAGACCAACCATTCAAGCATTCAATGACTTTGAAATTTATCTTTGAGCAACTAAACTTGATGACTCAAAAGAGCATTCAGTGTTCCACAGATCTTTTGGTTTCTTCATTTTTGCTATGCAATATTTCACCTCGAGCTTACAGATTCTTTAGGGATAGAAGATGGTTAATTTTACCCAGTATGTCAACGATCAGGCGGGTTTTTATATCTAAGTAACTTTAGTGTGTCAGAAATAACTGGTTGGGTCTCAAAGATGAATCCAAAACAATGGTATATTTCCAAAATTTCCATTCAGCGAAATTTGTAGCAAACCCGATGTATCCTTTGTTCCCTGGAAATCATTAAAAGATTTGTATTTAGTAGAGTCAGAGTTATTGTTAAGACAATCTTATAAGTTAACAATAAAAGCATTGCGGCCATCGACATTTGAAAAACAAAACGTGAATTTAGTCCTAAAAATTTTTAATGAATATATTATTCAGGCAATGCAAAACATTGAAAAAGAAAAAAAATTGCCTAATTACAATGATACAGCAAATTTTATTGAGATATTTTGAATTTGGTGGTCAATAGTTAATGTAAAGTCAATATTCAAAGGGAAAAGAATAAATAATGAATACTGTACCCCGCTTACGTGTGATGAAAATGATGGAAAATACAATTTTCTGTTAAGATTTTTAGACTGGTTAGATAATTGGGAGAAAATTCCAGGAGGGAAATTAACGAGGGAAACATTCACAGCATTAAAGCACACAACGTTTGCAATTGTAGAATTAACCAAATATTCTTACAGGAAAATTTCAAACAGATCATTTGAAATCCAGTTTTGGGGAATATCGACAACTTGCTGGGGAAAATTATAACATATCGGTAAGGCAAATGTTTGAATGCGAGAAGAAAATTAGGAAAATGTCACTAATGAAAATGGTTTTACCATTCCAGGGAAAAGGTATCACACTAAAAAATTTTATTGAGATAAATTGGACGAACATGAGTAACTCTGAAATAGATGAATCTTCTGATATTGATATTAAGGTAACACAACATAATATTGAAGGATGTAATGGCGTTCTTCCTGTTATAACTTATTTAGCAGGTTACTGTTATTACAGTGTAAATAAAAAAAATGAAATGCAAATCATGCTTAGAGATCTTAACAAGAGCTGAAGTTACCAATGAAGAGAAAGACCAGGATTTGAGTTTAGATTATACAAAGGGTGTCAGCAGAGGGTCCTTGTTTTTCCCTGACAGCGCGACAATAAATATAGTGAGATACAACTCACTCAGAATGACACTTTCAGATCTTCAAGAAACCAGAGGCAGCTTGTTATGAATATCCCTCCGATATTCTGAAGGAAGATGATGCTCATTTCCATTTGGAAGAATGTGAGAATGGTCATCCATTAGAGAAAATAGAAAAGATGATTGTCTGGGCATCAACGAATTCTCTCTTAAATAACTATTGCCAGAAGGAAAATTACTCTATTCAAGCACAAAAAACACAAGTATCTCAAGAAAAGAAGAGAAAACTGCAGACTTTAGCAAAGTAAGCGCATAATTATTATTTCATTGCAAGGTTTTAGTACATATATATATATATATATATATATATATATCATATATATATATATATATATATATATATATATCTATATATATATGTGTGTGTGTGTGTGTGTGTGTGTGTGTGTGTGTGTGTATACATGTTTTTGTTAGAGGTCAGGCCCATACACACACACACACACACATATATACAGGCAGTCCCCGGGTTACGAAAATCGTCGTAAGCCGGAACGACACTTGGAAATATGCCTTAAACTAAGAAAAAGTTAGAGAGACCTTACCTGTGTGACATGCAAGTATTGCATGATGTGTAGTGTGGTTATTTCAATGCCAAAGGATGGTTCTTGAAGGTATAATTCTTTATTAAACTCTTGTGACACTATAAAGCACAATCTTGAAGTACTATTACCAAGTCCTTAGTTGACTTTAATATACGTACGTACACTAATATGTAGTACTACACTTAATCCTTAGGTTAGATTATACACTAAACACTATTACACTGTAGTAGTACACTAATCCTTTGGTAGTACATCCTGGAGTACACTAAAATCCCAGTCTGGTAGCTCTGGAAGGTAAAAGTATAACACAATTAGTACAAAATACTACACAAAGTCCTGAATGCAATATGTAAATTATAGATATCAAGAGTAAAAGAGTTAATGTATGTTAATTAATAGCCTACATCATTCAGGGGGTTCTGGAATGTACAAAAAATAATTTTGTCAGTAAGTACTCTATGCATAGTAAGTTACATACAGTAATATGCACCATACAGTGGTTTAATATCAACTGGTATGCATGTTGTAAATGATTGGTCTACACCCCCTGTTCAGCAGGGAGTGTACGTAATTCCATGAGGGACCTTGATCACTTATCCCATGTGAGAGATCTTGGTCACTTTTTTTTAGTATAAAACTTACTTAATGTATGTTAATTACTACCTATGTATAATTCCTTACCTTTAGTACTGTAGTAGTTTACTGTTGTCGTGCTATGTTATGTAGTAGTAGTAACCCTGGACAAAGTTTTATGTGGCCCCATAGCCTGCATCATGGAGGGGGTCCTGGTTTTCTGGAATGTACCAAAAAAGTATCAAAGTTAAGTCATGTATGTATGTTTAGTAAGTTACATACAGTAACCATACGTACAGTGGTTTATAACATGTATGCACAATCAAACTTGGTTGGAAATTCCTGTAAAAAAAAGTTATGTACGTATGTAATACTACTGTATGTAAAAACCTTACTGTTCATACTTTGTTACACTACATGTTACATTTGATACGTATACTTTCCTGAAGGGTTTTTTCCATCCAAAAATGGTGCTTCTACTTGTAGTTATCCCTTGATGACACTTGTAGTAATTTGTTAGTAACAACCTGGAGTTGTGTGAAAAATGTTGGTTCTGGAAGGAAAAAGTAACAAAATTAGTGTACAAAATATACACTACAGAAAGTTGTGAATGCAATATGTTAATTACTGTAGATATATCAAGAGTACTAAAAGAGTTAATGTATGTTAATTAATTCCTTACTTTTAGTTTAAAGTTGTCGTTCAATGTAACCCTGGATGGGACAAAGTCTTATGTGGCCCCATAGCCTACATCATTCAGGGGACTCTGGAATGTACAAAAAATAATTTTGTCAGTAAGTCCTCTATGCAGAGTAAGTTACATACAGTAATATGCACCATACAGTGGTTTAATATCACATATAACATGTAGTATAAAACTTAATTTAGAAATTCCTTACATAACTTACCAACTTTTAGTGAGTCTCAAAGCTGTTACCTAGGTTGTGGGAGATGGAGGTGGAGGTGTAGAGCATTCATGATAAGGATGCATTCCAAACCTAACTTCAGTGTGCTTTATCACAGATAACAGGCTAGGATGATGGGCAGTCTGGAATGAAGAATTAATATTAAAGGACAGTATGTAACCACTAAGGTGTACAAAATTTATTGTACGTATGCAAACATTAAACACAACTGAGAATTCCTTACCTTCAGCAAAATGAAGACATGTAGGCTATGTAGAGGTCTGGTTTATGTAAGTCACAGGTGCATGGCAGTCTGGAATGATAATGTAATACATATGATTATAGTATGTATGTTACATACATAACATGGTTATTACATATGTAATAATAAAACATTAATAAAAAAAAATTTCCTTACCAAATTCTAGTGGTTGGCTTGCTTACTGGGATGGGCATATGGTAGATGAGTGGGTGGCTGGGCTATGGAGTGGGATGGGCAGGTGCTTGGGAGTCTGGAATGATAAAAAATATATAAAATGATAGAGTTACTACTGTAACTACTGACATGTTATTTTACTGTTTGACATATGTAGTGTGTAATACGTATGTAACAATATAAAAAATGAACAGGAATTTTTTCTTTACCTGCAAGGAATGGGAAGAGGTGATAACTACTCGTTATCAACCGATGAGGGAACATCTAGGTCTGGAAAGAATGATAGGGTACATAAATATATAAGGTGGATGTAATTGTAGCATATGTACACTTTTAATAAAATTTCTATTATTAGCAATTTATAAAACATTTTATACAAATTTGTTAAGGATTCCTTACCTGATGAATAGGGCGAGGCATCAAAACCATGGAAAGGCTCAGGGTCATCTGGGTCGCTGTCACTATCAAGGGGTCTGAAAAAAAAAAAAAAAATAATAAGGTTATGCAACATCAAACACATTGTACCACTATGTAAGTTAGTGTACGTATGTATGTAGGGTGTAAACAATTTCCAGCATGAAAATGAGAAAAATGAAATTGCTTACCTGATTGTACACGTACAGGTGGACGGGCTGCTACAGAGGGTCCAGGTACAGGGGATCTGGAACTGTCACAGGTAGTACAGGGAGATCTGGAACTGTCACAGGTAGTACAGGGAGATCTGGAACTGTCACAGGTAGTACAGGGGGATCTGGAACTGTCACCACTTCTGCAATAAAATTACAAATGATGAAAATTAATGAAGTTACAATTTACTCTTACATTTAGTTGTTACATTAAAAAATTAACACATTTTAATATGTACACTATGTAAACACATAAATTAGTAAACAGTTCAGAATTCCTTACCAGGACTAGGAGTAGGAGGTGGTGGTACTGGAGACTTGTGAAAGAAAGTGTCAAGCCTGGACTGCACACTTCTCTTCGTCTGCTTCTCCTTCAGGGTCTCCTTGTAGAAAGTTACTAAGTAACATTCCACGTTTTATTTTGTCAAACCTGGCAACGTTAGGTCTTCTGCCTCAAAAGAAGCCAAGGCTCTCTCCAGATGAGTAAAAACCCTCTTGACAAGCCTTTCACAGTTAATGACCTGGGTTTTGGCTCTGGTGCCGCCTCCTCTTCCTCAATCATTTGCTGTTCAAGTTCAAGTAAGTCCTCTGCAGACAATTCCTCTCCATGGGAAGCCAGCAGCTCTGTTACATCATCAGGTTCAAGATCTAGTTTCAGCCTCTTGCTTAGCCCTACGATCTTCCTCGTCACAGTCTCGACGTCTTCTGCCTGGTCAAAGCCTTCAAAACTGTGCAACAAAACTGTGGACACAGTTTCTTCCAGGCCCCATTTAAAGTGGTCGTCTTCACCTCGTCCCAAGCACTTGCAATATTTTTCACTGCATCAGCAATGTTGTAGCCCTTCCAGAATTGCTTCAGTGTCAACTCCTTGTTAGCTTCTATGGCCCTCAAAGCAAACGTATGGTCCTTCTAATAAGGTAGTAAGCCTTGAAATTAGCTATTACTCCCTGGTCCATTGGCTGTATCAGCGATGTGGTATTGGGTGGGAGGTACACCACCTTCACATTAGGGTGCATGTCGCTCAAATTTGAAGGGTGACCAGGGGCATTGTCCAGGACTAAGATGGCCTTAAAAGGCAGACCCTTCGAAGTCAAATACCGTTCCACTGCTGGCACGAAATGGTCATTGAACCAATCTTCAAAGACCATCAAGGTAACCCAAGCCTTCTTATTTGATTTCCAAATCACAGGGAGTTGACTCTTGAAAATGCCCTTGAATGCCCTGGGATTCTCGGCCAAATACACCAGCAAGGGCTTCAGTTTCAAATCGCCACTTGCATTGGCCCCAAACAGCAAAATCAGTCGCTCCTTTCCAGCTTTATGGCCAGGTGCTGACTTCTCCTTGGAAAGGTACGTTCGATTTGGCATTCTTTTCCAAAATAATCCAGTCTCATCCACATTAAAGACTTGGTCAGCCGTGTAACCACCATCCTTAATTATCTCAGCCAAACCACCTGGAAAACTTTCTGCTGCTTCGCTATCAGCACTAGCAGCTTCACCTTGCAGCTTCACATTATGCAAATTTGCACGAGCCTTAAAACGGTTAAACCAACCTCTACTCGCGGAAAATTTACCACCAGCACTGCCTTCGGCAAACTTTTTCACTACTGCCTCATGCAGCGCTCTAGCCTTCTCCTGGATCACACTTAACCCTCTTCCGCCGAAGCCCTAAAAATCAAAACCTCTCCTGTATGCCGGCGCCGGTTTGGAGTGAGCGTGGAAGCGGAAAAAATAATTTTTTCAAAAAATCACAGCGCACTATGTTTTGAAGATTAAGAGTTCATTTTTGGCTCATTTTTTGTCATTGCCTGAAGTTTAGTAATGCATATTTATATGTAAATAATGCGATATATGATAGCGCAAAAAGAAATTCATAGATAATTGTATTCAAATCATGCTGTGCAAAAAACGGTCAAAGCTAACGAGTTACTTTTTTTTCGTTGTATTGTACACTAAATTGCAATCATTTTTATATATAATACATAGTAAAACAATAAAAGCAACACCGGAAAAATATTATCACAAAATGATCTACGAATTCGTAACGCGCGGACGTAAAAAAATGTTATTTTCAAAAATTCACCGTAATTCTAAATATTGTTCTGGAGACTTCCAATTTGTTTCAAAATTAAAACAAATGATTGAATATTACGATACTGTAAGAGTTTTAGATTAGAATTGCAGATTTCGACCATTTCTGACGAGTTAAATTTGACCGAATGTCGAAATTTTTTTATATATATTTTTTTATATGCACATATTTCGGAGATGGAAAAAGCTACAACCTTCAATTATTTTTTATTGTATTTTTCATAAATTTGCGCACATTTTGATATATGAAACTCTATAAAACGGCTAATATGAAAAGGAGCAAATATTAGGATAATGCGATGTACGTATTTCGGAGACTTGCGGCCACGAATCGGCGCGCGGAGTGAAGGTAAATATATTTTTCAAAAATTCACCATAAATCAGAATATTGTTCTAGAGACTTCAAATTTGTTTCAAAATTAAGAAAAATGACGGAATATTACTAGGCCGTAAGGGTTTTAGCTTACAATTGCGTTTTTCAACTATTTCGGTAGAGTCAAATTTGACCGAACGTGGTTTTTTTTCTATTTATCGTGATTTATATGCAAATATTTCGAAAAAAGAGAAATGCTACAACATTCAATCATTTTTAGTTGTATTCTACATGAAATTGCGCACATTTTCATATATAAAACTTTATAGTATCAGCTAATTTTAAATGGTGCAAACATTTCGACAATCGCACAAAAAAATTGATTTTTTCGGAAGTTACCAGCGCGGACGTAAGGAAAATGTTTTTTTTTTTTTTTTCATAAATTCACCATAAATCGAAATATTGTGCTAGAGACTTACAAGTCGTTGCAAAATGAAGGTAAATGATTGAATATTACTAGAATATAAGAGTTTTAGCTTACAATTGCGTTTTTCAACCATTTCGGTAGAGTCAAAGTTGACCGAAAGTTGAAATTTTTGCACTTAACGTTATTTATATGAAAATATTTCGAAATTGATAAAAGCTACAACCATGGGTTGTTTTTTGTTGTATTGTGCATGAAATTGCGCACATTTCCATATATAAAACTTTATGTAACGGCAAATTTAAAAGGGTGCAAACATCAGGACAATCGCACGAAAAAATTTATCGGAAGAGTTATCGCACGAACGTAAGGAAAAAGTTTTTTCATAAATTCACCATAAATCGAAATATTGTGCTAGAGACGTCCAATTAGTTGCAAAATGAAGGCAAATGATTGAATATTACTATAATATAAGAGTTTTAGCTTACAATTGCGTTTTTTGACCTTTTCGGTAGAGTCAAAGTTGACCGAAGGTTGAAATTTTTGCACTTATCGTTATTTATATGAAAATATTTCAAAACTGATAAAAGCTACAATCATGAGTATTTTTTTGTTGTATTTTACATGAAATTGGGCACATTTTCATATATAATACTTCATGTAAAGGATAATTTAAAATGGTGCAAAAATTATGTCAAAGTGACAAAATAATTTTTGAGATGTGTCACTGATACTTTTTAGTGCGATAATAAAGAAATTCGCGCTTGCGCGCCTGCGTAGCGATTGTAAACAAAACAACGCCTTGATCCGTGAACTCCCAGCATCCCCTAAGGCGCGTGATTCACAAGTTTTCGGCTGGTAGGCCTATAAGTATTTTTCCGCGAATTTTTAAAAAAAAGAAAAAAAAACTTTTTTGAGCCGACGTATGATACGTCCAATCGGCATACGGGAGACATTTTGACTCGACGTTTAATACGTCCAATCGGCGTAAGAGGGTTAAGCTCACCGGAACACGTCGCTGGTTCTGGTCCTCCAGCCAGATCATGAGCAATTTCTCCATTTCAACAATGCTCTGGCTACGTTGCTTCTCGTTTATCACCGTTGACTTCATCGGTGCAGTATCCTTAACGTGCTTCAGAATACGTTCCTTGTCCTTCACAATGGTTACCACCGTGGTCCTGCTCAAGCCTAAAGAACGGCCTATTTCGGTGTTAGTTTCTCCCTTCTCCAAACGCTTCATCACGTTATATTTTACCTCCATCGTGATGACCTTCCTCTTCTTGGATGAACTATCATCGGAGGAAGTACTTTGGCGTTTAGGAGCCATTGTAAATTTGCGAAAATGGCAAGGAATTTCAGCAGCGTCTTAGCACACAACCGACTGAACTTCAGGCAGACACGCGATTGAAGTGGCGTCTTTTGGTATTGTTACGCTTAGCGTCCTCGACCGTCCGAGGTCATTGTTTTGTCAATTTACCATACAGTTTAATAGCGTTAATTAATTTATGCGCCTCCGCTCAAAAACTAGTTCTGCGTATAAGGTATCGTTAAAAAGCATAACAAAACGTCGTAACCTTGGAATTTGCGTTGTAATCTAACCAGAAACTTAGTTTTTTTAATTATGTACTGGAAACAAGCAATTATTTTTTCATTATTTGCGCTTTTGGACTGTTTTAAACTGCGCATCCCAAGCTAGTGTATTCATTCGCCCGCAAACTAGTTCCGCATATGCGGCGTCACTAAAAAATGAAAAAAAATACAAAAAAAAAAAAGGTGTCGAAAATCATCATAACCTCAAAATTTTTGTTGTAATGTAACCAAAAACATATTTTTATTATATACTGTGCTTAACTATAAAGGATTTTTATCATAGCATGTGTTTTTTAAAAGCGTCGTTAACTCGGAGCGTCGGAAGCGTCAGCATCATAACCTCGGAACAAGCGTCGTAACCCAGGACGGATTTTCCATTGAATATTTAAGAAAAAGCGTCGTAACCTTGGAACGTCGTAAGCCGGAGCCGTCGTAAGCCGGGGACCGCCTGTATATATATATATATATATATATAAATGTATATATATATATATATTATATATATATATATATAGATATATATATATATATATATATATATATATATATATATATATATATATATATATATATATATATATATAATCACTGCAGACTAGGCCTATAGGGGAACTGCAGTATAGATATAAAAAACGCGCCATGCTAACTACCTCTGGGGTGGTGGGGAAACGTTACCTAGTTGAATATATAATATGTATGTATGTATGTATGTATGTAAGAATGCATAAAAACTTCAGGTAATGAATTCCTCACAGAACTACAATGTCACCAGCCCGTCCCAGTGTTTGATAGTCAGGTCAGCCTACTTAGGACGACGCGGCCAGAGGGTGAAATGGCCTTGTACTCTCGGTGGCCACGGTTACGGGGGGCGAAGCCTTCCCGGTCAGGTAACACGTTCTACTACATTAGGTTAGGTTAGGTTGGTTAGGTTAGTATGCTAACCTTTATGTTTGTCTTCCTTTGAGTTTGTCTTTCTTTAAGGGGGGTGAGGGGGGGGGGGGCAGACCCTTCCCGGTCAGGTAACTTATTCTACTAGGTTAGGTTAGGTTAGGTTAGGTTAGGTTCGGTTCATTAGCTTAGTATGTAAACATATGTTAGTCTTCCTTAAGTTTTTTTTTTTTTTTTTCAAATGCAGGTCCAATATAAAAATACTATAATTTACAGAAATAGACAGTGATGATAATAATAATGAATATATTTGAATCTTCAGAACATTCATTCTTTATTCCCTTTGTTAACCTCAAACTTCTATCTACGTATTTCATAATTTATACTTAAATAGTGTATATATATACCATTAATTTTATATGTATGAATGAATTCATAACTTATTATGTAAAATAGGTGTCCTGCCACAACATTTCATTGCAACATTATTTCCCTTAATAATAATATACAATAGTTTTGGTTTCATGCAAATAAAAGAAACTACGTTTCATATTACCCCTCAACTGTCCTCTCTGATTTCCCATATTGTCTGTCTGTTACAAGACCCTGTTTGTGTTTGTTTTACTTCGTATTGAACATTTTTTCTTCTCTTAAAATACCGCATTGGTTTCCACATACGTGTGAAATCACCCCCCCTCCTCAAGTTCAACATTTACCCGCCCACAATTCTTCCTAACAATCAGAGACCTTGTCACCAACGCACTGCTTATACCCTAATTGCGCCAGAACTTGGCATGTGGCGGGGGCCCCCTGGTCTCAATATGGTGGAAGACATCGTGCTTGGGAGTGGCTCCCGCCACCTGGAGAAGCTCGGGGCGGAAGAGGCAGGTTCCTGTATCAAGAAGGGCCTGGCGGACCACATCCACCAAGAGGCTGTGGTGAGTGAGGAAGTCCACCCACAGGAGAGGGGTCTATGCGTCGGCGATGATGAAGGGCCAGGTGTAGGTCTAGCCCAGGAACTGGCAGTGGAAGTGGCACCACCCAACGTATGGGAGGGACTTCGGTGCTCACTGGTATGCTGCACCAACCGTGTCCTCCTACTGTAGGCTGTAGTCAATTTTATGTAGATAAATATATCCAAACTTTCAATGAAGGGCAATCGCTGATGCAGGAACACAAGTGCAAGAGAGAACTCTTAGAATGAACCAACATGCCTTTGACTGGCTGGGCCAGTAATGTTAGAGAATTGGATCAGAGAATGAGTTGAGATGAACCTGGGCACTTGAAGGTGCTAAGCAAAGAACCACACACACACTGTGTGTGTATAGGATAGCAATTCCAGAAACAAACCTTGTCAAATGGTAGAGACTAGACCAAATCGAGATCACTCCTTCAGAGCAGTATACAGTTCAAGGAACAGATGCCATTGCGAAGGTAAGCCAGAGTGTTGTCCATGCTGAACATAGCTATCAAGTTAGTCTCCCTTTTAAACCCGAAGTTAGGCCAGACATTAATTATCGAAATGTTATGGCCAAGTTAAAAACACTCAATGCAAAATTTGATTGGGAACCCCAATACTGCGCCGATTACGAAAGGGTATTGCAATCTTACTTATAAATAGGATTTATCGAGAGGTTAGAAGCCCCCCAAAATTGAAGGATATTACAAGCCCCACTTTGGGGTGAAAAAGGAGAGCCATACCACCCCCATACGCATTGTGTTCAATGCATCAGCGAAGTCCAAGAACAGACTGTCATTAAATGATTTCCTTCTATCTGGCCCCAACTTGGTAGAAGCATTGTATAACTTGTTAGTGAAGTTTAGATTTGGCCTATATGCCTTAATTGCAGAGATTAGCAAAGCGTTCCATCACATATTGTTAGACCCCACTGATGCCAAGTACACAAGATTCCTCTGGCGTGAGGCGCATAATCGAACGGCAACCTTCGCCTTTCGGGTTGTGGTATTCGGTGTCACTGTGAGCCCCTTCCTCCTGCAACAAGCCCTTCAGACTCATTTGCAGAGGGAAGGACTGCCAGACTTGCTTAGTCAATTTTATATAGATAATTATATCCAAACTTTCAATGAAACGCAATTGCTGATGCAGGAACACAAGTGCAAGAGAGAACTCTTGGAATGAGCCAGCATGCCTTTGACTGGCCGGGCCAGTAATGTTAGAGAATTGGACGAGAGAATGAGTTGGGATGAACCTGTGTGTGTGAGTGTATTGGAGGTGGAATGGAACAGGAATGAGGATAAGATCCGTGTGAAGGGAAGGTTGGGTACCTACAAAACACAAGATACTCCCACTTCTAGTGTCGAATTTCGACCCCTTAGGCTTGTTTAGTCCTCTGTTTGTGATTGGAAAGTTGTTCCTACAACAACTGTGGGAAGATAGTGTAGGATGGGATGATGTGCTAGATGATGCTAAGGCCCAAGAAGCCAGTAAGTTGTTGCAAGAGTTCCAGTCCATGAGTGAACTGGGGACTGAGCGATCTGTAAGCTCGAAGGGTTCGGAGTTACAAGTATTTTCTGATGCATCGAGTAAGGCATACATGAGACAAGGGAACGGAAAGACTGCTCTTCTAACGAGCAAAATGCAAGTTATCCCCCCAAAAATATTAAAATTAACAATTCCTAAGTTGGAATTGTTAGTCTTGTTGTTGGGATGTAGATTAGCTAAACGTCTGAAATCACCTTTAGATCCATCAACTGTCACTTTGTAGACAGATAGCAGAGTGGTAATTGCTTGGGTGAATATCAATAGGGATAACAAGAATTTATTCATCAACAATCGGGTGGGGGAGATTCTCTTTACCCTACAGAATAACAACATGGCCTTGACATATGTACCAACCAGTCAGAATCCTGCTGATATCGTGTCAAGAGGAGCCACCTTGACAGAACTGAAACTGAGCCAGTTGTGGCTGATAGCCCCCCTTTTCTGCATTGTGTTGGAGAGCCAAAACTATTAGATGTCTGTGTGTCAGAGCCTGTGACTGCGACTGTTGCCGTGGCCCTCTGTAAAATGAGGGAAGAGGTCACTATGGTAGAACCCATGAGACATGAGAAATCATGGAACAGGGAGTAGAGCTTCCTGTTTTGTTGAGAGTTAAGAAATTGGTACTCAAATGTCTGAATTTAAATAAGTCTCCCTTCTTGATGTTAGTAAGATTGGAACAACAAAAATATTTAGCCAGTGCAGTACCTGTGCTTATTTAGAAAATAACGATAGAGTTGCTACGGATGTGATAAATTTTATAAAACAGTTAAATCTATGCCTTGTAGATGGAACTGTGTACACACAAACTAGAATTCTTGATGAGAAACGTTATAGAAAGTCACTTGTTCTATTGCCTGCTAATGGCACCTTAGTTAGGACATACTTAACTTATCTGCATTGCTGTAATATGCATTGCGGTGTCAATGAACTCATGGGTCTTTTTCGTCAGGACTGTTGGTCACCCAGACTGAGAGTCAGAACGAAACAAGTCATAGGACAGTGCAGAGACTGCATAATCACCTTCAAGCCCTTACTGACGTAGCCACCACCAACTCCACTACCCAAAGAAAGAGTGAACATTAGTCGCCCATTCGAATACATCAGAGTGGACCACACGGGTCCTATCCACACCACTGAGGGAGCAGGCCACATCCTGCTCATCACCTGTATGTAGAAAGTGAAAATATTTATTTTCTTTGCACCAATTTGTATTTTGAGCTTTCATGGGCAATAATAACCGAAATGCTACCTCCCCTATCATGGCACCATTCAGCCGGCGAGTCAGAGTAACCAAACAACGTAAGGTGACTAGAGTTGCCAATGAGTACTTCATTATCTTAATACTACATGATGTTTTCAATGGGTTTGTGGCCAATCCCAGCCTAAAAAGTTAGAGGGGGTTGAGTTTTAAGTTTTGGATTTTAAGGTTGTTCAAAGGATTTGCTTGGTTTAGGGCAGGAGTGATACACGAGTTTCCTTTTGTTTCCTACATTGTATGTAGGCAACATTCCATGCACCTAATCCATGCGTGAAGGGTAGATAAGCCGTGTTTCAGTGCTTCTTGACTTGAAGGACGGGTTTTCAATTCGATTATTTATGATTTTAGGAGAGGATCCACATACAGAACAAAACTGCATCGAATTTGTAACTGTTAATAGTGCTGTTGCCACTTTTCCATCAATCATGGGTAAACTTACGTTCTATTTCACAAATAAATCATCGGATATTTCAGTAGGTCGTAAGTTTGATATACAGTTCTGTTAAAACTGGTCTTCATCAACTAACACTTGTCTAGTTTCTTTCAAAAACTTGAATCTAATTGTCGATGGGTTTGTTTTTCCAAATGACAACCTTGTTTTCAGGATTCACTAAGTTACATTTAGCTCAAGAAGTACCATACTTGTTATAAATAGACTATTTTCTGCTGCAAGATTTCTTTCAACATTAGCCGAGAGGCTTTGCTTGTAAATTACTTTGTCCGGATGTTCCACCAAAACCAACTTTACAGTCCAGGTATAACGTATCAACTGCTAAGTTTTCAAGCTTCTCAAAATCGGCGATTTTCATAATTCTCGTAACTGTGTGATCAAACAAAGCCTGGAATTAGGTTTTTGCATTATAATCTGAAATTCTCCATTCAGAAGCAGGAATTGGCAAGCATGCTTCTTTCGATTCCCGGATTAAATTATAGGTTGGATAAAGTTTGCTATTTTTTTCAGCAGCTCCAGACCTTAGGAATTGATAACATATCTTACTTAGTGAACAATCAAATATTACCTGAGCCAATGCTTCTTCGAGAGAGTATTCATTTTTGTTAGCAAAAGTTGTTTTCAGTGATATATTTGAAAGCTGTTCAGCCAAAATTATGTACCCTATTGTTCTTAAAATCTTAGATGTAGCATAAAACATTCTTCCCTGCAAAGTAAGAAGTAGCTGTTCTGATTTACACTTCTTTGTTTTTTCATTGGAAATCTCAAAGATTCTTAATCTGAAAAAAAAGTTAAACAAGATTAGCCTACAATGTAATAGAAAATAAAACATTTTTTAAAATAATATCACTCGTAAGACTAACTGAAATAGACTGAAGTGCTTCATCTCCTCTTATATAAATCGCTTTCAAACATAAGGGCCTGAGTATTCTTATTGTCTCATTTTTAATTCCATTTGAGAATTTCACTTATGGATGAGTAATGAGAAGTGAATTTCCAGCAACAGAAAAGCACTTCTCTAACTCTTCAAGGGAACTAGGGATCGATCTCAGAACCACACGTTTGGTTGGCTTTTAAGTGTTTTGCCATTGACCCACTGATAATCTCTATTGCATATTGGTAATTGTACTGTAGGCCATAAAGATTTTGATGCAATGGCTCTATTTCTTTCCTAATTTACATGTTCTAGATATTTTTCTGCCCTAAACCAAGTAAATCCTTTGAACAACCTTAAAATCCAAAACTTATAGCAACCCAACCCCTTCTAACTTTTTAGGCTGGGATTTGCCACAAACCCTTTGAAAACACCATGTAGTATTGAGATAATGAAGTACTCGTTGGCAACTTTAGTCACCTTACGTCGTTTGGTTACTCCGACTCGCTGATTGAATGGCGCCATGATAGGAGAGGTAGCACTTCGGTTATTACTGCCCATAAAAGCTCGAAATACAAATTGGTGCAAAGAAAATAAATATTTTCACTTTCTACACAAGTTCTAGTATAATAAAATCCATAAGAAATACGAGGCAAATGCAAGCGAAAAAAATTGCAGCATACTTGTTTTTGTTAAATAAAAAAATATTTTAAGTACTTTTGTATACATCGATATAACATGGATTAATTGCATGTTATACACAGTATTTGAAATGTTTAGTCACAGAAATAATACGAAGTAAACTTGTTGGAACTCTCTTATAAACTAATGAAATATGTACAGACTTAATATTAAAGGGGCTACAAGTACACAATTCTGATGTAGACTAATCACTAGGATACTGGGAGAGAATGTACATAGCTGATTGCATCTAAAAACCATAGTGCCACTCTAACCCATACTCCTTAAATAATAATATAGTATACGGATCCCTTTCTAAAAATTATTCTAATTTATATTTTAAATATAATTTTAATAAAACTGAACAATACTTTTTTTGGTTTTTGTCCACCTCCTCATCCACTGTGGTGCGCTAAGCATATGCATTCGGTATTGAAATTAAATGCAAAAGTTGAAAGACGAGGAATGTAATGCATACCTCTTACTGTCCACACGTTGATATTTTCAGTGACAGTGTGGTAGTTTGTGCTGCTTACTCAGTTATTATTAATAATGTTTTAGGCAGAGACAAAAGAAGCAGCAAAAAAGATTATGGATGAAGAGATATTTTAAACAGAATAAAAACACCATTTTGCAAGGTTTACAATGTGATGGCAATATCTTGTTCAAGAATTTCGTAAGAATACACTAGAGGACATTACCACAATACTTGTCGCAAATTATTCGCCTTTGACTTAGGCTACTTAGGTTCTAGCCCAGTGGTCTGGGCGATAACAAGGTCTGAAGGACTAGACTCTGCAACTCGGTGGAGGGATTGAGGAAGCAAGGTTTACAGTTTTACATATTTATAAAAAAAATAAACTATAATTAAACTCAACACTTTGCCCCACATATTTTATACATGTTAATTCCACGTAAAAGGGGTCACAGGAAACATTTATTATGAAAACTCAATGAATCTAAATACCACATGGCCATTACAATTCTACGTTCGTGAGGCGGACTAAGAGATCAGAGACTCGAGAATCTAACACATAAAATCTGCATCATCGGATTATTTACTCAAGTTTAGCCATACAAACTGGAATTAGACTACATTATTCAAAGGGTGTGTGGGATGCCCTGCAATAAAGTTACACTATATCATGTTAACTGAATCAAAGTAATGACTCTGGCTGTGTTGGAGAGGAGAAAGCAATCCGCTTACTTTTTATCTTCGATACCTGGGAAGTGAATGAAAGCTATGTGTGGCATTGCCCTTGAGTACAACTTTCGTGACGTCATGGGGTAGCAATACCTGACCTTTGACACTTTACTGTATTGCGTCTCATCTTATGATTAACTACGAGATATGGTAATTCGTATTAAGGTGAATGACGAACTCTAGTTTTACATGATGTGTTGCAACTTAAGTAAACTCGAAGGATTCCCCCGTAGACGAAGGTTTTTGCTAGGCATGCTTACTTTATTTTCATCTCATATACATGGTTAATTTTGTTTCAGAATTTTATAAAATATATAAAGTTTGTAGCAGGTTATTTTGCTTTCCTTCCCAACACAGTTTCATAATGATTAGCTACATTTTTTACATACCTGTGGCTCAAGCCATGTAGTCGCTTGCACTTGTCCTTGATTCTTCTTACTCATATTAACCTAACTTTTGCGGCAGGTTTGTTGCAAAAAGAGGAATCCGTCCCTTTATACGAAATCCTCCGCACAAGAAAAATTCTGTCCGCAAGGCTTAGCATTCAGAAGGATCAGACGGTGAGAGGAAAACTCAACGACTACAACCGACCTGACTCCAATGTGACGAGCACTTGCTGTTGGAGACAGGTCGGAGCAAACACATCATACACATTTCAAAACACACTTACATATAGGTGATCAACAACAACCCCAAACATGCCTCGTCCGGCGCAGCCTGATCAGCTGACACGGGAATACGTACTTTAGTTACTCTTAAATACATACAACTACGTACACAGTTTTCTATCGTCCTTCAAACTCCTCCTGACGCGAACTCACTGTACATGGTCCCTCCTGTGATTTGTACATGACTGTCATTTTCTATGTTTTACACATACTCATTTTTTACCCACTCTTTCATCCGTTTTCTTTGTATCACTGCCGCGCTCTCCGTTTAGGATGCACAAACTGCACTTCCTCTTGGTCAGCTCACCCATAAAGAGGATGGATGCCCGAAGATACAATACTCGTGTCTCTTATGGGCCTGTTTTTCATCTCATCGGCACCCTGTCTACCCTGAGCCTCTACCATGCACTCATTTTCCCCGGACGTAACTCACTCCTCTTCTTCCATCCCATCGATGTTTCCGCTCACATCCCCCATACTGTCCGTCCCATCCTCGCTGTCCTCGACTGCTTCCGTTTTGTCTCGGGCTGCATCCTCATTGTTGTTTTCTTCCTGATCATCATCTTCGGCGGACATAATTTCCAGGGGAATGAGGTGGCTGACAGCTCGCAGGGTTTCTGTGCCGTCGTACACCTTGGCAGATTGAATGACCCTATTGTCATTGGGATAGACCTCCGTAATCTTACCAAGGGGCCACAATTTTTTACGAGCATGACATCTCCTGGGCAAAGATCAGTCCTTTTCCTGGGTCGAGAGTCGTGTCTGGAGTGTAGGGCAGAAAGATATTCTCTCTTCCAGTGTTCGCGAAATGCCTTCAGTGTCCGTTGCGGGTGGTCAACGTCTGGTTCAAGACTTCTGGCAGGAGTAAAGGGGTTATCAGATTGATGAGGCATCCTCGCAGTAGGTGGGAGGGTGTGAGGACTTGATCCTCTTGCCTGTCCCCGCTGTACATGAGTGGTTGATTGTTGACCATGGCTTCGGCCTCCTTCACCAACATCCGCATGTGCTCCTCCGGAAATGACTTCTTCTGGAAGGCTACCTCAAGCGTGCATTTTGCTACTCCTATTAACATCTCAAAGAAGCCTCCCTTCCATGGTGCTTGTGATGCCTGGAAATGCCACTGAATGTCAGTCCTCCTCAGGAACTCCTGGACGCCGTCCTCTTCATATAATCCCTGTAGGAAGTGGCTGGCCGATCTGAACATCTGGTGATTGTCCGAAACGATGAGTGAAAGACCGCCATGGGTCGCACTGAGCAGTCAGAGAGCCAAGGTGAAGGTTATGGCTTCCAGATTACTGCAAAACTCCAGGTATAATGCCTTGGTGGTCATACAGGTGATGAGCAGGATGTAGCCTGCTCCCTCAGTGGTGTGGATAGGACCCGTGTGGGAAACTTATTTAAATTCAGACATTTGAGTACCAATTTCATAACTCAACAAAACAGGAAACTCTACTCCCTGTTCCATGATTTCTCATGTCTCACTGGGTTCTACCATAGTGACCTCTTCCCTCATTTCACAGAGGGCCATGGCAACAGTCACAGGCTCTGACACACAGATGTCTTCTAATAGTTTTGGCTCTCCAACACAATGCAGAAAAGGGGGGCTATCAGCCACAACTGGTTCTGTTTCAGTTCTCTCAAGGTGGCTCCTCTTGACAGGCATACTAAAAGGCCATGTTGTTATCCTGTAGGGTAAAGAGAATCTCCCCCACCCGATTGTTGATGAATACGTTCTTGTTATCCCTACTGATAATTCACCCAAGTGATTACCACTCTGCTATCGCATCTACAAAGTGACAGTTGACGGATCTGTCAGTGATTGCAGACATTTAGCTAATCTACATCCCAACAACAAGGCTAACAATTCCAACTTAGGGATTGTTAATTTTAACATTTTTTGGGAGGTAACTTGCATTTTGCTCGTTAGAAGCGCAGTCTTTCCATTCCCTTGTCTCACGTAATCAATGGCCCCATAAGCCTTACTCGACGCATCAGCAAATATGTGTAACTCCGACCCCTTCGCGCCTATAGATCACTCAATCCCCAGTTCACTCATGGACTGGAACTCTTGCAACAACTTACTGGCTTCCTGGGCCTTAGCATCATCTAGCACATCATCCCATCCTACACCATCTTCCCAGAGTTGTTGTAGAAACAACTTTCCACTCACAAACAGAGGACTAAGCAAGTCTAAGGGGTCGAAATTTGACACTAGAAGTGAGAGTATCCTGTGTTTTGTAGGTACCCACCCTTCCCTCATCTCTTAGGTCCCCCGACACCCCTTCACACTGATCTTATCCTCATCCCTCTTCCATTCCACCCCCAACACACTCACACACACAGGTTCATCCCAACTCATTCTCTCGTCCAATTCTCCAACATTACTGGCCCAGCCAGTCAAAGGCATGTTGGCTCGTTCTAAGAGTTATCTCTTGCACTTGTGTTCCTGCATCAGCGATTGCGTTTCATTGAAAGTTTGGATATAATTATCTACATAAAATTGACTAAGCAAGTCTGGCTGTCCTTCCCTCTGCAAATGAGTCTGAAGGTCTTGTTGCAGTAGGAAGGGGCTCACAGTGACGCCGAATACCACAACCCGAATGGTGAAGGTTGCCATTTGATTAGGCGCCTCATGCCAGAGGAATCGTGTGTACTTTGCATCACTTGGATCTAACAATATGCGATGGAATGCTTTGCTAATATCTGCAATTAAGGCATATCGGCCAAATCTATACTTCACTAAGAAGTTATGCAATGCCTCTACCAAGTTGGGGCCAGATGGAAGGCAATCATTTAATGACAGTCTGTCCATGGACTTCACTGATGCATTGAACACAATGTGTAAGGAGGTGGTATGGCTCTCCTTTTTCACCCCAAAGTGAGGCACGTAATATCCTTCAATTCTGCGGGCTTCTAACCTCTCAATAAATCCCGTATCTAAGTAACATTGCAATACCCTTTCATAATCGGCGCGGTATTGGGGTTCCTGATCGAATTTTGCATTGAGTGATTCTAACTTGGCCATAGCATTTCGATAATTAACGTCTGGACTAACTTCGGCTTTAAAAGGGAGACTAACTTGATGGCTATGTTCAGTATGGACAACACTCTGGCTTACCTTTGCAATGTCATTTATTTGTTGAACTGTATACTGCTCTGAAGGAACAACCCCGATTCGGTCTAGTCTCCATCTTTCATTGACATCTGTTTCTGGAATTGCTATCCTACACACGCGCAGTGTGTGTGGTTCTTTGCTTAGCACCTTCAAGTGTCAACTGTGAAACTTTTGCGAATGGCAAAATTCCCCCATGTGTTACAAAAAGATTGATCCCATCAATTTGTTCTGACCCAAGGACGAAGTAGCTAAAATAATTGGCTCCTACAAGTACATCTACTCCTTTTACTTTATCATGTATTTCTTCATCAGCAATATGATAACCTTTACTTACGAGATGTTTCTTTATTTTAGCATAGCCTATGATCGTGTACTACTAGCTTTGTACGAATTACTCGTTTTCACATTTTGATTTTGCATTTCACCACATCAAATTATCTCTCAAAATTTCCGCAAAGCCATAGGGAGCTAGGTTTAATGGTACTCGACCTACTATGGGGAGATTTAATCTCATGGCTAAGGAGGCTGATGTGAACCTGCGCTGGCTCCCAGTGTCGTGGAACAATCAGATGCAGTTGGTTTGCTAACACATGCATAATGTGGCAGTGGCTGTTGGCAACAACGAACAAGGTAGTTCTAGTGAGGTACTTTTCAACATTACCTTTGCATTTACACTGGGCTTTGAATCCTTCTCGTTAGTGTTTGGGTAGTTAGCGATCTTCTGGTTACCTTTTGGAGTTGCAGTCTTTGTCGGGTGAGAAGTTACATGCGATGCACTAGGAACATTATGAGAAGGGGCAACAGAGGGTGAAGTTGAGTCCTTGGGGGTAGGGGGGCGTGTTCTGTTATCACAAATTAGATTATGGTGCTTAGCACCGCACAGCTTACATGTACTCTTACTTTGGCACTGTTCGCTTCTCTGCCCTACATTTTGACTATTGAAACACCTCATGTGGATCAACTGATGATGTCTCACGGCTATATCTAGCAGTTTGTTGCACTCGTGTGCTGAATGCCTGTCGTTACGAAACGGACAAGCTTTAACTTTAGGTTTTGGGTTTGCATTCATTTCAGGTTTCACATCGGTTTTTAGGGACTCACCCTTTTGAAGCGCATCGTCCTTGAGCATACGAATGATGAAATCAATGGCATTGAAGAACTCATCAACATCATAGTTGCACTTGTGCAAGTGCTTCACCACTTCACGGTATAATTTACCCTCAGATGAATTTTGTGTTGTTAGACTCATGATCATACCGTGACCGATATCATTCTTGCTCAAACGTTTAATCTGTTTGATTTAAATGGTCAATTCGAATCAGAATTTCTTAAGTTCCACGGGGTTTAATGAAGGTACAAAGATATTGGCTAATTGCCGATGCAATTGGAAACTGTTTGATGATCATTCCCATACAGTTTATCAAGCAGATTAATGCAATTTGATAGTTAGCCGCGGTTATGCTCAGAGATCTGACAACTCTGAGTGGATCCCTTCCCAAGGTACCGAGCAAGTACATGAACTTGGTCACATCATCCAAGTCACTTCTGCGATTAACATGAATTTCAAACAAGTCTCTATATGAAGCGTATTCGCTCACTTCTCCCTCGAACATAGGGAGGGCCAATGGTTCCAGCTTTGGCAAACTGACGCTTTTAGTGGGAACGCTTAGCGTATCAATCCAATGCAGTAACAATGAAACTGCTTTTGTTGCTTCATTTAACAGGTGGCGTAGCCTAGCCTTTATTCCGGATTCTAATTTAGCAACTTTCAACATATACAGTGAACAAAGCTGCTTCTTATCTCCACGAATATTGTTGGCCAGATTCTGGTATAGAGCCGCGGTATGCATTTCAATCAGCTCACGTTGAGCTTCTATGATCAGGTCTGATAGGAGGCCCATCGTTGCCTCAATTTGTCTAACAGTGGCAACTGCCATGACTGCTAATTACTACAAGGGGAGCAAAGCAAGAAAAGGAGCAATTCTTAAGTTACGAAGAGGGAGAAAGCTTAATAAAAGATTGTGGTAATTAGCGGACTCATAATCAATTTGACGGTCGCACTCTCCTCCCACAGATTAATTACCCTTGCTTACTCAATGTCTTCCGAGCAGCAGAGTCCTTGTTATCCAGTTCAAAGGACCAAATGCGAACAATTTGCCTTTGACTTACTAAGGTTCTAGCCTGGTGGCCTGGGCAATAATAAGGTCTGAAGGACTAGACTCTACAACTCGGTGGAGGGATTGAGGAAGCAAGGTTCACAGTTTTACATATTTATTAAAAAAATAAACTATAATTACACTCAACACTTTGCCCCACATATATACTTGTTAATTCCACATAAAAGGGGTCACAGGAAACATTTATTACGAAAACTCAATAAATCTAATTACATGTGGCTGTTGCAATTCTACATCCATGAGGCGGACTAAAAGATCAGAGAATCAGGAATCTAACACAAAAAATCCATATAATCGGATTATTCACTTTATGTTTGGCCATACAAACTTGATTTAGACTTCATTACTCAAAGGATGTGTGGGATACCCCGCGATAAACTTACACTATCATGTTAACTGAATTAAAGTAATGACTCTGGCTGTGTTGGAAAGGAGAAAGTGATCTGCCTTACCTTTTGTCTTTAGTACTTGGGAAACAAATGAAAGCTATGCGTGGCATTGCCCTCGAGCACAACTTTCGTGATGTCATGGCGTAGCAATACCTGACACTTGATGCTTTACTGTATTGCGTCTCATCTTTATGTGTTAACTACAAGATATGGTAATTCGTATTAAGGTGAATGATGAACTAGTTTTACATGATGTGTTGTAACTTGAGTAAACTCGAAGGATTTCCCTGTAGATGAAGGTTTTTTTTGCTTCAGAATTTATAAGATATATAAAGTTTATAGCAGGTTATTTCACTTTCTTTCCCCACACCGTTTCATAATGATTAGCTACATTTTTTACATATCGGTGGCCCAAGTCATGCAGTCACTTGCACTCATCATTGATTCTTCTTCTTACTCAAGTTAACCTGATGTTTGCAGCAAGTTTGTCACAAAAAGAGGGATCCATCCCTTTTTGCGACAATACAAAAAAAAAAATCAGACCTCGAATCTCTAAAAAGAGAGAAGTCACTCCTGATGATATCAGATTAGCTATTACACTGCATTACTTGGCAACTGGAAACTTATATACGTACCAGCTTAAGTTACCTGTTTAGGGTATCAAAGCAAAGCATATCGTAAATTGTCACCGCTTTATATACTATTCTGTCTATTCTACTTTATGATTATGCATATTAAAGATATACTTACTTGGTTTGATTTGATTTCACCAATACTGTCCTTGGTTTGAAGAGGGATGTTAGTGTCCTTCAAAAAGAGTAAATACTTGGATCCAAACTGGTTTGAAATGTAACTTTTATCAAGGCCGCTACCACTCTGTTTTTCTTTTACAGTGTTTTCATTGTTCTTTAGAAAAGTAGGATCTAAGGTTTTCAATCTTATTTCACAGCTGTGACGTCTAATGTGTATTTTTACAAAGTTTTTTGAAGGGCATCTCCTCTCAGTAACTGGTTATAGTATCCTTTTAAATCAGTTTTCCAAAGCACTTTGTGGTTTTGGTTATGTTCAATAAAATTAAGAGTTAATTCCTTGCTGGTAGGTGACCACACATTAGCTTTCAGAGTAAAAAAAAATTTGTTTAATGACAAAAAACATGTGACTCCTATTATTGGTGGGAAGCCTTGCATTGTCCAATGTTCATTGATTTCCAAGAAAAAAACGCTTGCGTAATTGTATGAGATACATGCGCTGTTGAGTGCGTCAACGGCGTGCAGGAAATTGAAAAAAAAAACGCATAATCTGGACTTACCTTAAGACACAGTAAAGACACCTTTGGAGAAATAGTCGAAAAATATGGGGAAATAAAAAACCTTCATGATTTAATAAGGATAGGTGAGATACAACAGAAAGAAAGAAAACAGCAATGGAGAAATGGGAAGACACAGTTAAAAGAAAATAAGATAATTCACAAGGAAAGAAATAAGATTATAGTAAAAGCCAAAGATGGAGGGAAAAGAAGATTTTCAGGCTAGCCAAAGCAAGAAACAAAACAACAGAGGACAGAACCCACAAAAAACAAATCAAGGGAGCAATGGAAAAATGGTGAGGACAGCTGATGGTATAAAGTGGCAGAAGTATCATTTTGAAAATTGCTAAATGAAGAGAATGAGATATACAAAAGGGAGAACAAAGTCCAAATTTTTTAATAGTTAATGAGATAACGAGTGAGTAAAGTAAGCTCAGAGAAAGATGGTGGTAAAGCTGCTGGGCCAGATGGCATAACTATCTGAAAATGAGACAATTTCTTGGGCTGCAAACTTAACAGTGTAGACAAAAGTAGTGTGGCCAATTCTTTACTACCACTTTTCTATGAATCAGCCCATTTAGAAGCCATGATTCGCAACTCAATGGATGTAGTTGAAACAGCAGTTGATACCCTTAACCCTAAGCAAGTTCCTGTTATGGCAAAGTGAATTCAATGGGCATCGCCAACAAACTACGGCAAGGAGCACTTTATTTGTCTTATTTGGGGAGCTCCACATAGAAATGGCATTACTCAATGTCTTCGGGTAATCTTCTGGATGGTAGTGGATAGACGGGCATTCTTATGGAGGCAGGAGTCACCCCAGCTGGAACAGCTCATTCCTTCCTGAGTCACCCATGTAACTTGCACTTGCCTGCTCATCAAGTTACAATTACTATTCTCAAATTTCTCCTTCACAAGGCATACACTCAATACAGTAGCAGTATAGTAAATGAAAATTGCAAAGTATGTTTTGAAGTTTCGTGCAAGCAAAGAGCTGAAGCAAGACCCCAGTTCCAATTTTGGGGCTTGGTACCACAACTAGAAATGATGGTGATCCTCTATATCCGGGCTGTTCATGAAGCAGACTTCCTGTTATACATTGAAGCCCTTACCATGATTGTTCCTTGGTTATTTGCCTTGGATCACACCACCTATGCAAGGTGGATTCCAGTACACTTGAGAGACCTGGTGACACTTAAAGACTGCCATCCAAATGTGTATACTTAGTTTTTGTCTGGAACTTCACTGTCAAAAAGACAGCACGCCCATTCTCTGTTATTGCCGTAGATAAGGCACACGAAGAAAACAACGCAGCAGCGAAAGGGGAGGGTACAGCAATAGGGCTCACTGAGAATCCATCAGCTCTGAGATGGTGGATAGTGTGTGGCCCAGAGATGGCATGGATAATACAAGAGTTTGAATCATCTATGGACTCTAAAAAGAAGACAAATTTGTGGCAACATGAATAGAAGATGCATAACTAGTAGGCATTTTATAGAAATGTCAAATCACTAAAAGATGTCATTGAAATAATGGATAATCTCTTTTGTGACAGTAGTAATGATTTGCTTACATTAGAGTGCCACGACATTGCTGATCAGGCTGTCATTGACTCAATGAGGAAGGTAGAACAGTTGGGTAAGGACCTGTATATCACCTTTGTGGAGGGACAGCTTGTGTCACAAACAAAGTACATTTTTTACTGCATCAAAAGAATAACCTTCTCCTCTTTAAGTATTCTCCTGCTCAAGAAAAATGCAAGGCACAGTTGCAAGTGTCCTCCCTGAAAAATGACTGCTCTTCGTTCTCAAGGCTGTATGTTGCTTGTCAGATATGGGATGGTGATTTAGACAACCTTTTTCAGCATGAAAATCAAGCATATCCACCATTCATTACACAAATTGGTAAATTGAGACTTGGGACAAAATCTGATCTAGTAGATTGCTTGGAGCAGATGACAGCTTCACATGATGCAATTACTAAGCCTGATGTAGAGGTTATCATCTTTGATGGTGCAGCTGTGATTAACAAGCTGAAACCTGGCTCATCCAAAAACTTTTCAGAGCATGCAATTGATGTCTTCTTTCCATACCTTGCCTCAAATTTGCAATCTGTTAGGAGAGTTGATGTCATATACCTATAAACAACAAAGCCTAAAATCACTCACCAGAAGCAAGAGGGGAAAGGACACCAGGAGACGTGTGGAGCCAACCACTAAAATTAGCGGAAACTGGCAAGCATTCTTGCAAATGGACAAGAACAAAGAAGAACTGTTTGCATTCTGTGCTACCCAAGCAATTCTGTTATAAACTGAGTGCCAGGTAATCAGCACACATAACGAAGATATCCTCTGTAAATTGCCGCGAGATGTAACCAACTTAGCTCCATGTACCCATGAGGTGGCTGAGACTCGAATTAGGGTTCATGTGTTTGATGCTGTTAAAGAGGGATACAGCAAAATCCAGATTCGCACAGTGGACACTGACGTCTTAGTTCTGGCCATCATGGCAGCTCAAAGGCTTGATATTCCTGAGTTGTAGGTTGTTTTTGGTACAAGTAAGAATTTTTGACATTTGGCTGCTGATGGAATGACAAGTGCCTTTGGTTGTGACTGATCCTGTGCCTTACCCCTGTTCCACGCTTTCACTGGTTGTGATACAGTGTCTTTTTTTCAATGGTAGTGGAAAGAAAACCTGCTGGGAGACCTGGAAAGCATTTCAAAATGTGATTGCAGCATTCTGTTCCTTAATACCCCAGTGGTTTGAGTCACACTTTGTTGTATTGCTTTATGACTGCACCAGCAGTCTTGTGCAAGTGAATGAGGCCTGAAAAGAATTATTTATAAGGTAAACTGCTGGAACCAAATCTTTGATCCTGCACCAACACTATCGTCGCCAAGCGAATGGGGGTGGAAGCAAAGTTCCACAGGCAACTGGGAACCAGTCTGGACAACACTGCTGCAGGCTACTGATGCCTGTCGAGAACTCCTTCGATGTGGGTGCAAAAAAGGTTGTGGCGGACACTGCAAATGCCACAAAGCTGCTCTTAAGTGCACTTCTCTCTGCAAGTGTGATAGACAGTGCGATCAGGAGTAACTTACAAATATAAAGAGATGTCATTGACCTTTATAAAAAAATAAAAAATTGTTCGTATGTAAATAGCAGCCACTGACGTTCATATAATGTAAACCAATGTTTTCCTGTTATTACAACAGTGGACATGATAAAGTGAATATAGTGTATGCAATAGGTTTCATAACATAGAAGTGAACATGATTTACCTTTAACGAAGATAAAATTTTACTGAATTTAAAAACGAAAAAGTTCTCGTTACTTATGCAAATTGTACCTATTGAAGTGTATATAAGGCAAACAAACGTTTTCTTGTTACAACAATGGACATGATGAAGTGAATGCAGGGTATGCAGTAGGATTTTATAACATAGAAGTGGACATGATTTACCTTTAATTAATGATCATATCTTTCTGAATTTTAAAATAAAAAATATATATCTTGTTTGCGTAAATTGTAGCTATTGAAGTGTACATAATGCAAACAAACGTTTTCCTGTTACAACAGGTGACATGATAAAGTGAATGCAGTGTATGCAATCGATTTTCATACTTTAGAAGTGAACATGATTTACCAGTATTGAACTGGATGTAATTCTGAAGATGTATCGAAGGAGTCACTTTGGTATGTGTGCCGCCACGGTGAAGTCACCATTTTAATTGCTAAAACATGAGAGGAGCTAAAATAAAAAAAAAGTTTGGAGCTATGCGTTAGTGGGTAGAAGGATAAGACAAGCCTGATAGTTCAAGGCATCACTAACTTATGTCTTATGTTCCTTACTAATTCTGAATGTAACTCCTTTTAATAACGAGAGTTCGCAAAAGTGCTTGCATATGTGATCCACCTTTCGGCAGTTTTGGGGGAAAGAAGCCGCATTTTGCATTCACGACTTTTGGAATTATTTCCGACCATCTTTCGAAAGAAAGGTCAGATTCGTAGGAGTCAAGTATCACAATAATTATTTTGCTCAGCTATCTTATCTGATAAATTACCGGTACATCGTACCTTAAGTATTCTTAGTTTTTATGGTGGCCACCTAGTTTTTTTTCTTTTTTTAACAAATGTGTCAGTCCCAACCACAATTTTTCTTATAAATTGCTTTCTGTTCAAGTTTTGATTCCGGTATTGAGAGACAAGAGAGGAGTGTTCTCTCGTGCCAGTTGAAACGTATACCAAATATTTAGCTTAACCAAACAGTAATTTTTGAATTTACAAATTAATTTGCTTGAAGTAAACAAATCGCAAGCATACTTTATTCTGATTCTATCACTTCTTCGCCCACCACATAAAACAGTAATACGCCGTGGCATGAAAACGTAGGACCATTAGGAATATTTTTAATAGAGTGCTGAAGTACCTTTAAACCCAGCGGAAATGCATAGGAGCCTATCGGTAGGGAAGTGTTGGTCGTACTAGTTGAGGAGAAGAGACCGGGACGGTGAGAAAGGAGGAGAATCAGTATGTTAGTATGAAGGTGCGGAGTGCGCCCCTTACCCCCCACCCCCCTCCTCCACTGACAACGGGTGAGTAGGATCCTGAATAATCTAAAAGGTTTCATTCCCCGCGTCCAGCGAGGCTTCCACACACCCCTTTAATAGCACTGACCAACTATAGCTCTTCCGCTTGTTTCCAAGCGCTCCAATTATTCATTCCATAGCGTTAAAATGAATGGAAACTAACTCTCTCTGTCTCTCTCTCATGTTTCACATTCAAAAAAGATAATTTCGAATACATCTTGGAGCCATTAATGGATGAACCCGGTGACCCCTCAGAATCTACTAGTTTTAACTAGTAGTCTGTGATATGATTACCTGAGTGCAATATATATAAGCGTGTTGCTCGTAAATTGGAGATGCTTATCCATAATATAGATAAATAGTTTGAGTTTACAGCACCAAGCTCTACACCTATAGTATTAATATTCAAATCATTAGTTATCTGACATATAAATAACATAAGAAAATAAAGAATTTTCTGAGTCTTGCAAGTCTAGCACTACTAGCGCTTTGCAACAAAACTTTGGAAGGAAAGTAAAATCTTTTGCAACTGTGTACGTTTATGCAGTACTCCATTACACGTTACGTTAATCTTAGTGCATATACGAAGATTAGACACACACACACACACACACACACACACACATATATATATATATATATATATATATATATCTATATATATATATATAATATATTAATATATATATATATATGTGTGTGTGTCTGTGTGCCATAAATCTATTATTTGTACTAAGCTGTCTATAAAACCACCTACAGTGGGTGTTTTTGTAAGAAGAATAAAAATGTTGCTATAACAACTGGCTTCCCTTAACCCTCGAGGTTATTGTACCGTTTGATATCCTGCTGCCTCCAAACATTACAAATATTGGTGACGATTGGTCGGTCCCTCAGGTTGCTGGGATCCGTTGCAGTATGATGACGGTAATTCCAAGGAAGTGCTCCGCACCGACATATTATTAAAGAAATTTTTAGAATGAGCATTGCAGAACAAGGTGTATATAACGCAGTACGTACAGGTGAGAAACTGAGAAACGTACCTAGATAATTTTAAAAATTTACAGTTTCTTGCGTATGTTCATACGTTACCGAAAGCTTCACGGGGCGCCCTTCTACCATGAACGTAATATCAAACAAATGACAGTAACTTTCTTAAACTATCTGAGTAAATTTCTCAAAATATCCCAAAGCACTGAATTATGTACACCATTTTCTATATTTTTCAGTCAAAAGTTTCATTAACAAACGATATCCCCATCCCTGTCATTCAAGGAAGAATTACAGTGGGAACACTGCACATAATAAGGTGAACTACGTTTCCGTAGGAAAACAGTGTATGTGTGTGAGGATGCTGAAATTCGGCATGGAATTAAGCAATACATGGAAAATAATCCAGGAGCCAGGATACAGCTGGACCAAAGGCACCATTGCTGCAAATTGAAGGTGGGGTTTTCAAGGAACACATAATTTCTGAAACTTATAACAACTAATCATGTTCCAGCATTTTTGTCACGGACTCACATTTGAACGAGAAGACGTTCTTAATATGTAATTAATGCTTACCCACAATGCAGTTTTTCAACAACATCCAATCAGAGCACCAGTCTCGTGACAATGTTCCCATAGATGAAGAACTTGGAAAAATTTCAAGGTCATTCATACGAGATGCCTATTTTACCGTAAATCCTCTCGGTAATCATTAAAATTTTTCAAGTTATCTCACCTGTGCTGTATTATATACACAATTTTCGGCATTGTAAAGTTAAAAGTTTTATTAATAAACAATACATCCATGTGGGGTTCTTCCTTGGAATTACAATGGTGACTGCTGGAGGCGTAAGTATTCCGGCTGTTCGGGAGGAGGAAGATGATTGGAGCAGTTTCTTGAAAGGTAGCCTGATGACTGGTGGAAAGACAATGGTAGAATAACAACTAGTCGAAGTGACAATTCGTCGAAATGAATGGTATGTCATCTTATATAATATATAATATATATATATAATATAATATATATCAATATCTAAGTATTAATTATATATATTATATTAATATATTTATATATATATGTGTGTGTGTGTGTGTGTGTGTGTATACCATTTATTTCGACGAGTAAAAATAAAATAGTTTTATTTAGTATTTTTAAATAAACCTTTTAGATGAATTAGACACTTTACCTACTTTCAATCACTAGAAAATTAAGAACAAAGAAAGTGTTTCGAACTACCATATTATTTGCTAACTATTCTTGGGCAACCATACTATTAATGATTAGATACTTAAAAACAGGGAGCTTTCAAACTAACTAAGGAGCTAAGATAGAGAAAGAGATAAAGAATGATAGAAAGTGTTTGTGTGTGTGTGTATGCATATATATATAATTATATATATATATATATAATATATATATATATATATATATAATGTCATTCGACGAGTTGTTATTCTACCATTGTCGTTCGACCATTCATCAGGCTTATATCTTTGCGTACACACACTTTTACACACACACACTTACTCACTCATTCTTTATCTCTTTCTCTATCTTAGCTCCTTAGGTAGTTTGAAAGATTTGTGTTTTTAAGTATCTAATCATTGATAGTATGGTTGTCCGAGAATAGTTAGCAAATAGTATGGTAGTTCGAAACAGTTTCTGTTCTTAATTTTCTAGTGATTGAAAGTAGGTAAAGTGTCTAACTCATCTAAAAGTTTTATTTAAAAATACTAAATAAAAAACAATTTTATTTTTACAGCATTTTTTCAGAAGGAATATAGTTGTAAGGCTAAAAATGTAAAAACAAAATAGATTATTTAAAATTTAATTAACAGGCAGGAATTTTATAAGTTATGGGCAATTGCTTTTAAAATATCTTGCCCGTCCTCGCTGCTGTACTCATCCACAGCTTTTTTCATACGGTCATTGACTCTTCAATATCTCTCGTTTTTTCCTAGAAATATCTATCCCCATGCTTGCTTGTTCAATTTGGAGTACATTGCTTGCTTGCTCCTTCCTTAGCTTCCGTAAAAACTTCGTTACTGTAGGATTCCGTATTAAAACCCGCTTATTAAACGCATTGTGCCACCCTTCCACTGAATTGTTTGTTCTTGGCAAATTATAGACCATTGACCAACCACGTTTCAATATCAAAAGTAGGTGTCCTGCTTCCTCTCTGAATTATCCCTAGCCAAGTTGTTTCAAAATAAACTAAAAAGTCGTTCAGGATTTCATCAGTCTGTAAGTCTAACGACTGGATGAAGTTGATAAAAAGCGAAAATACATCTTCAGGAGGTGCAAATGCAAGGGCTTGTATTGGCTTGATTAAAAATTCATTTTCCACTTCTCTATACCAACTTTGAAGCCCCCGTGATTGAAGATTGGGCCATAAACACTGGCCAAAGTGAAAAAACATCCATTGATAACCACTTCAGGGAAATTATTTTAATAGCCTTTATAGCTACTTGTTCATAATCTATCATAATGGATGAAACATTCAAGCTTCGACTTTGCCTGTTTTCTTCTTTCCTGCTAAAACCTAACGTGGAAAGTTTGGCATTTAAAGGAGATCCGTACTTTTCGCAGCATTCTCCACACCAGAAAAATCTGGACACAAAGTTAAGCATTCAGAAGTGTAGGACGGTGGAAGGCTACCTTCACTTCGTAGCAGCATGACGCCAAACGGCGAGCGGTCACAGGTTGGGAGACACGCTGCGGCATAAAACCTCAATGGTGAAGAATTTAAACAGGTGATCACTGTCGCGAAATATTCGACAACAGAGCACTAGTTCAACCTCGATGTTATGAGGAGGATAGTCCTACCTGAAGAGAAAAGTTCCAGCCCGTACACAAGGACAACTCTATGGAAACAAACATTAGTTTTGATTATTTTATTACAAAAATTGAATTTAAATGATTATTAACATCTTTACAGTGTGACTCACAAACAATGGGGACGGGTTACTCCTGACTTTACATAGAAACTTGAGTGGCCACGTGACCACGAAAAAAATCTCAATAAATTTACAAAAAGGCCCAGTCACAGATGCACGAGCCGCAGACATCAAACAGTATAATATAGCCAATGATGGGAAAAATACAGAAAAAAATACAGAATGATTACTCACTGGAATTAGTCATGGTTACTGAAATCACTCGCAACTCCTGTCGCGAATGTTATAGCGACTGTTTTTCAGGTTCGTGCCAGATGGAGGGAGGCTGATAGGGGACAGGTTCCAGCCCATGCACAAGGACAACTCGAATGGTAGACATGGAGGATTTTAACAATTTTATTACAAAACTAAAATTTACCAATGTTAACTGTGAAACAATGCAGTATTGTGTGAATTTGGGTGGCACAGCACCCCAAATTTAGAAGAAATTAACGTGACCATGTGACCACTCAACAAAAACATAAAAATCACTTAAAATAAATCACACTTTCATTAAAACATATAGGGACACATTCATGAAAGTTGATTAAACAATGTGAGCAAAGGTTAACATCAATTAGCCCAATGATGGCTACAGGAAAGAATGATTACTTACTGTACATAATGTTCACGCAATTCGCACCTCCCTCATGACTAAGTTTACACCCATACACCCCATACAAGACCCGGAAGAGTTGCTAACTGATCTGCGTTAATTAGGAGGAAGAGGATGTGCGCTTGGTTCACTCACCTTTCATATCCAGGTGGATCGAGTTAGTCAATTTTGCTGATAATTTTGTTTCTCTTCAAAAAGAAAACATTCTTCTGTTTCTAATATAACTTATATGACAACAAGAATTCTGTTATTTATCCATGGGGGGAGGGAAGAGGCGAGGACTGATAAATGCAAACTGACAAGAAAGAACCATTCTGCTTTAGCCCCCAGATCGCCTGATATGTGGCAATTCGCTTTAGATTTCATAGAGGAAATGGATGGACGGGTGGGAAATACGTCGCAGAAAACTCGTGCGCTAGTTTTTCTCCACCCTCCAAAAAGAGGGGGGAAGGAAACAAAGCAGGCAACAAGGCAATCGGACGGAGTTGGCAGACATGGTCAAACAGGTTGTCGAAGCCTAGGCTCGTGTGCAGTGCTACAGCACGGGTCTAACTTTCGACAGTAAACAGGTGCAATTCGGAGTGATCACTCAAAAAGGCAAGGACGCAAATCAATAATCAAAAGAGAATCAAAAGCAATGTACAAATTGTAACTATCAAGGTAATAATTGCAATAAATGGTTCAAGCAAAATTCAAGCCATGTCAATTCATCATAACATGCTACAGAGCAACACAGACCATCTAATGGCAGCAGGATCACATCAAAATGCAATTTGAATAACATCTAAGCATCAATAGTAGAATCAATTCAACATCAATACTCAAGCATAGCTTGATCAATGATGAATGCAAAATCATGAAATAAACACAATGAAGATTCCTCTTCAACGAATTTGCAACTAATTCAGTGCTTGTCACAGAGCATACTCATATCAGGGCCATCATCAATGGCAGAAAATTTAATAGTACACTGATGCAATTAGGCATAGGTGATTTAGCAATAAAAAAAGATGGAATTTATCAAGAGACCAGCCAATTAAGGCAAAAATAGTATCAGAAGATCACTTTCACAATAAGATCGTTAAGATCTACAAATCCAAAGGTTCGTTGTTGCAACACAGATGACAAAAAACACTTATACAAGAGTTTCACATGGTGAGAGCTCTTTCCGTGCAATGCAAGAGTTACAAAATGTACAAAGTTCACAAATCAATGCATATACAAGTCGTTCTGTTGAGTTCGCCATGGACCGCAGGGTCGGCTCGCATGCAACAACTCAAAAGAAAATGGAGCATAAAGAATGGTGTGAGAGGTGGACAAAGAGGCAGGTAGAAGTGTACTGATTTTTATCACAGTCAAGGGAAATGCAAATATACAGCATGCGGACGGAAATGTGGTCTCCGACCCGCGAGAGAGTAAAAGTGGGTCGGCGAGACCCGATTTGTGTTTCTTGAGAGACATAAAATACAAAATATAAAAGTACACAATATATGGTTATACAAGCTTTATACACTGGCGGAAAGCCCGCTGAACGCTCTCTCGGAGGGAAGTAAGAACAACGCGAATGATGAATTATATACAGAGAAAATTATGAATAAGCATTGTCCTTACAAATACTCCCCCCCTAAGACAATAATTAGGTATAATTGTTGGCTAACTTCTTTGTACTTCGGGTAGTCACTCGCGGAAGCAAGCTGGGCGGCAGAGGCGCCCTCGGGTGCATGATATCAGTTGCTGTGGTAGATCCTTGGGAGTTTCCGGGCACAGGATGCCTCCCCTGAGATGATCCTCGGGGGGTTCGACCGTCTTCCGAGGGCGGCCGCGGCTACGGCCGGGAGGTTTGGCGACCAAAGGAGTCGCTTTTTTCCGAGGAAGATTGAGGCGCCCTGTGGAATCCGCGTCTGTGAGGGCCTCGTCCATGATGAAGGCTGGTTTCAGACGATCGATTGTGACCCAGTCCTCGCGACCGTTGATGGATAAGAGATATGCCTTGTCAGTGCGTCGTAGGACACGGAAGGGACCGCAGTAGGATCTCGTTAGAGGCGGGTGATGGGCGTCGTCCCTGACGAAGACGTGCTTGCACGATGATAGGGCCTTCGGGAGGAAACGTTTGGTTCTGTCAGAGAAGGTTTTGACGCAGGGCGTGAACTTCCCGGCGGATTCCCGAAGCCTGGCGATGGAGACGTCAGCGTCGTCGGCATTGGTCGGGAAGAACTCGCCAGGGACTGTTAATGGCTCCCCGTATACCTTCTCCGCGGGTGATGCCTCGCCGTTCGCCCGTGGGGCATTCCTGAGACCGAGGAGGACCCACGGTAGTTGGCTCTTCCAATTTTCGTCGGTGCAGCGCGCCATCAGGGAAGCCTTGATCGAACGGTGGACTCTCTCCACCATGCCGTTAGCTGCGGGGTTGTAGGCGGTGGTGGCGTGTAGTGACATCCCCATTAGGCGGGCCAGGGCAGTCCACAACTCCTTTTCGGCCGGATACCTGCATCACGTACTGTCTCACTCATTTTACTCCTAACACTACTTATGTCATGACCACTTTCTTCGAGTTCATCAGTCTATCGATTCGCTTCATCATAAACGTCCATCTCTGGTGACCATTACTTATGTTTTCTTAACTCTCGTCGTCCTGGACATCATCTCATCGTTCGTCGTCGTGAGCATTCATCTCAAGCGGGACGATATGTTGCGTTGCATGCAGATGTTCCTCTCCCTCAAACAAGACTTTTAGGGACCTGACGACTCCTTTATTGTCAGGATAAAGCTTGAGGATTCTGCCGAGGTTTCATTGACAACGTTTGCGCTGGTCTGTTTTCACCAGCACAAGGTTGGCTACACTTGCTGGTCATGATTCTCTTGCAGAGATTTCAGGTAGCCTTCCCTCCAGTACTTTTTAAAGCAACTGAGGGTCTCTGTCAACCTGAAATATTGGTGACGGAGCTGACGTGTCATCAGTGTCATATGCATATTCTTGTGGGGAACCACAGGCGGCAGTAAGCAAACATCTCCATGGATGAGGTGCAATGGTGTGAGGGCTTCGTCCTCACGCAAGTCTCTCAAGTACATCAAGGGGCAGTTGTTGACCACAGTTTCAGTTTCTTTGATCAGGGTTTGGAGTTGTTCCTCCGTGAACAGATTCTGTTGTAACATCGTAGTGAGCGTCCTCTTGACAACCCCAATCAGCCTTTCAAAAAATCCCCCCTTCCAGGGAGATTGGGGGTTTTGAAAAACCCACTTGATTCCTGTTCAGTGCAGGAATTCTCTGGTAACATCCTCGTTGTACACCTCTTGGAGAAAGGTGCTTCGGCTCTGAAGGTCACAGCATTATCGCTGTAGACAGTTGTAGGAGCACCATGGGTGGCTGCGAAGCATTGAAGCAGTGGAATGAAGGTATTGGCCTCCAGGCCAGTGCAGTAATCAAGATATACTGCACGGCTGGCAAAGTAGGTGATGGTGAGAATGTGCCCCACCCTACTTCTATGGGTATGGGGCCTGTATGGTCTACTCTTACCTTCTTGGAGGGACATATCATGATTGCTCTGTCGGTTGGGAGGGGTGGAGGTGGTGGTTATTGGAGAAGAGGTCTGAAGGCTAACACACATGCCCTACATTTCCCCACTACTCTCTTGGCAGTAGCCCTCAATCCCAGCCTCCAACATTCCTACTGGAAAAGAGTTATCAGAACATTAACCCCACAATGCATGTGAGTTATATAGAGATGGGTGAGATACAATGATACTAAAGTACCTTTGGAGGGCAGCAATTCTAACTCATTCTTTGTATTAGTTACATTAACTAAAATAGATAACTAATCTATTTTGTGTGAAAATGATGCCATTACGCATGATTAGGCTTAATTGTTCTACAAAATTATTAATGTGAGTGGTTACAGGCACACCACTCTCTAACTTACAACACACCGTAGGAAGGTGGCATCTCTGTTCTAAGTAAACTAATTTCAACAAATGGTCAGCTTGGCAGTTCCATAATTTCAATACCAAAGACATAATTTTCATAAGTCGTGTGAAGTCGACATTGCTCCCCTGCAATTTCCATAGTTCAGCTGGCAGAGTCAAAGTTCCTTCTTCCCTGAGCTCCCTCAGGACGGCCGTGATCACATTTTGTCAGATTGGAGATTCCCCTCTTCGACACATGGTTCAGGGGTCCTCTCACTGTGTAGAAAGGGCGGTCCTTCATGCCACAGGTGGATGACTTTCAAATTGTGCAATGTTGAACCTCTGGTCAAGCTGTCAGCTGGATTCTGCTTCGTGGGGACGTACTTCAACTCGATGCCACACTCCTGTTGGATCGAAACAATATCTCACACTCGATTAGAAATTAACATGTTTTTACTTCCTGTGCGGCTACCTACCCAGGCAATAACTACTTTGCTATCAGTCCAGAGCAATATGGCGGTAAAGCTAAACAACTTACAAAGATGCTTTCCCAATCTAAATCCTAACAACAATGCTAATAATTCTAACTTTGGAATTGTCAGTTTTGCTTGCTTGCGAGGCATGACCACCCCTTGAAGTTTCTTACTACCTTCCACGACACACACCTGTTTATCCACCTTTATATTTCTCACCTTAACTTTCACCAGACCAACCAAACCTGGTTCTACAATTATATCCCCAATTAACACGCCATTATGTAATCTCTTCCCCTCACCATTAGGCTCGCTTTTACCCTGTGATTGATTATCTCCCACAATTTCATCATTAGCCCCCATGACATATATTCTCCATTTCACTAGCACTCTCATATGGGATAAAACCCCTACTACAGGATTCAGAGCTGATGGAACACTCTTTTTCAGCAATAACTTTTTATCAAGACATTGGATAAAGGTGAAAGTTAGTAAGTGTATATTATATAACCCTACCTAATTTTTGCATGTGTTATTAGTACTTAAGTTCAATAGTTTCGATATGTATCGAGTAAAATGTAGTCGCTGATGCTGGAACCAAAAACATCATAGAAAAGGATTCTAAAATCATTTGTGACGTAAACATATGATTTCATGAGGCTCTGCCCATCCACCAGGTGAATGGATATGCTTACACAGCCTACAATGCATTTCAGAGGCCATGACAGTGTTTTTCATAAACAACTTTTAAACCTACTTATGGATTTCCATGCCACTAAAGCACTGTGTGTTTCAAACTTCATCCTAACTTTTGGAAGTATACTGTGCATTGCCATCTGCAGAAGTAGTGGGGTGTATCAGTGACATCTATATAGCGTATCCCCCACTGTACTTTATCAAATGGTTGTTTGACATATGGTTAAATGGCATTTTACCTATCCTGGGCATTACAAAAATTAATACATTGTATGATGATATGTAAACCTTTTATATAATTATGTTTTAATCTATAGGTAAGGGGAGATGGCTCTGCATCACAGATACGTCATAAGGTACCACTTGTTTGAAATGGTCTGAGCAAGGCAAGAAGTTGGTCTTTTTTCTAAGAGTAAATGGTTTAATTAAGCACATCTGTCAATTCAGTGTACTACTGTAAATTGGGACAATGTTAGAACCACTCTATGCTTTAGTAGCATGAAAATCCATACATGGGTTGAAAGTTGTTTGTGGAAAACACTATTTCATGGCCTCTGGAACAAATCTGAGTATGGTTAGCAGCATATGGAATTGTCCCTATGGTTGCAAGACTGCATTTGTGCTATGGCTTGCCACTTTGTATACAAGCAAGACTCGTGGCAAGAGTGAGAAACCCATTGAATAGATAATTATCTCTATAGTTGGCAATAGTTACTTGGCAACACTCATCTCTTGCTGCACCAAATAGAAGGCTATAGTGTCGAAACTTGAGGTAAAACAAACTGGATTGTCTTTTTGTATTCCTGCCCTGAATAGATGTATATCTAACAAATGAGCTATAGACTAGTTCATTATGTGGATGAATTACATACGCTGAATTATTTGTAAAGTAGAAGCAATAAGAATATCAAGAAAATGGAAGACTTCCAAGCTAACAACTTATAGTCCCAACAGTTGCTGTAGAAATTGCAAAGAAACCGCCATATAATAATAATAATAATAAATAATAATAATAATAATAATAATAATATGTTCTATTGAAGGAGATTGCTACTTCAACTGCATTGATTTTATAGACATTCTTTTCTATTCTTATTACGGTGTTTTCGATGTTACAAGGATTAGCGAGTAACGTGCCTATGGGAGGCACAGGGAAAAGTCAATATCTATTAACTTGTAAATATTATTTTAAAGTAGTAGTTTGAGACGTCTCTGATCTGGGGCTCTCCCAATTATCCTATAATTCTGTTGTGGGAGATGGCTTCATTATGCACCTCCAAATTATGGTTCCTTATGGCCCCTTCTTGTGCATGACTAGGGATCCTTTTTGACAGACATGTTGTGGTCATGCTAGTAAAGGCGCTAGGATATCCGCAGACAGGGCTTATGAACTGGTATAGTACATTTGTCAGCATCAAAGGGTCTCACAATGGCTGGGCAGGGTTATGCCTTATTATCGGGTCCCTTGTTTAGCGGCTTTTGCAATAAATGATGAAATCAATGGTTTTGCCTGCCTCCATGGGGGAAATGTTTTCCATAATGACCTTCTTCATGGCCATTTCATCCTCGTTCAAGCTGATGATGAAGAAGAGGTAGAAGCTGTTCGGCAGTTCAGTACCAACGACCAGCTCCCCTTCCTCAATGTCTTTGTGAGTAAGACTGAAGATGGCCCCTGATATGGTAAACCCTGCATTTGGTGACCCCAGAACTGTGGACCTCCCTAAATTTCCAGTACTTACTTCACCATTGCAGTTGTCAACAGCAAAGCATGATAGTAACTCTATTTATCATTATATAGGTACAGATGATTCTGCACCCATGCACTTTAGAACTAGATGTTTGATTGGTGAGAAACTTCAAGCTGCTAAAGATGAATTTCATTTCGTAATTAATTCTAGAATAATCAGTTGTTGCAAGTCTCCTTGGGCATCTCCTCTCCATCTTGTTTCAAAAGGAACCCAGCACATGGAGACCTTGTGGAGATTACAGAGAACTCAATAATGTTACAATAGATGACAAGTATCCTATTCCCCACTTACTTAGCTTAGCGATGTCATTTAAGGGCAATACTGTATTTAGTAAGACGCACAGAGACATCGCCCTAACTCTGTGATAAGGTGAGGGCTACTGCATCAGGAGCGAGTGCAGCTAAAGAAGCGAGCTCACATTGGATTTAGAGTATGTCAGCTTAATATTGGGTCCATGACTGGGAGAGGTAGAGAATAGGCTGACTTGATGAGAGAAAAGAAAGTAGATGTTATGTGTGCAAGAAACGCGATGGAAAGGAAATAAAGCTAAGGAGTTGGGTGATGGATATAAGCTATATTATAGTGGAGCAAATAAGCAAGGTAGAAATGGAGTTGGCATAGTACTGTCAGGTGAACTGATGAATACAGTGATAGAAGTGCATAGAAAGAATGACCACATCATTAGATTGAAGATATGTTATGGAGGAGAGATTCTGAATATTATAAGTGCACCACAAGTTGGTTGCACAGGAGAAAAGAAGGGAAATTTCTGGAGAGGCATGGATGGAGTAATGCAAGAACTGGAAGAACATGAGAGGGTGATAGTGGGGGTAGATTTGAATGGCCATGTCGGAAGTGAAAATGAGGCGATTGGTCGGGTGCATGGGGGTCATGGAATTGGGGAGAGAAACCAAGAACTGCAAAGTAATTCCAGGCGACCATGTAGCCCCCCAATACAGACTGCTATGTAAGGGAAAGAAAAACGAGAGCTAAAGGGATAAGGAAAATTAAATGTACAAATTAGTGAGGGAAGGGATAAGAAGAGAAAGTTTAAGAGGGTTTTGGAGGATATTGATATAGGAATTGAAGATGTTCAAGAATGGTTGGCACGAAATGCAGCAGTAATGAGAAGGCATGGAAAGGAGCTGCTAGGAGAGACATCTGGTATCATATGGGAAGAATAGGAGAGTTGACGGTGGGATGAAGACATTGAGAAAGTAGTAAAAGACAAGAAGGAGGCAAAGAAAAGATGGGAAGTGTCACAGTCAATGGCAGACAGAGATAGGTCCAGAGAGAAAAGCAAGGTGATGAAAAAGGTGGTAGCCCAAACTAAAGCAAAGTCATATGATGATGTGTATAATGAGCTGGGGACAAAGGAAGGATTAAAGAAAATGATCAAGCTATCAAAGACTAGAGATAAGAGCACCAAAGATATTACACATATCAAACAAATTTAAAGATCAAGATGGTGTAGTACTTAGAAAGGAGGAAGACATTGTGAAGAGATGGAAAGAATATTTCGAACAGTTGTTAAATGAAGAAAATAATAGACTAATAAGAGAGAATTGGCATGGTAATAGGTTTTCTAGGTAAGAGGTGCTAAATACACTGAAGAAGATGAAGAATGGGAAGGCAACTTGACCAGACATGATTCCTGTGGAGACATGGAAAGCATTAGGAGATAAAGGAGTGGATATACTGTACGATCTTATGATAAAGACCCTTGAGCAGGAAAAGATACCAAATGAGTGGCATGGGAGTATATTGATCCCAAATTTAAAGTGATAGGCTATGTCCAAGAATGTGGTAATTATAGGGGTATTAAATTGATGTCTCACACTTTGAAGATACTGGAAAAGATGATAGATGCTAGACTGAGAGAAGTACAAATAGGTAAAGCCCAGATGGGATTTATGAAGGGAAGGGGAACAACAGATGGTATATTTTGTCTGAGGCAACTAATAGAGAAATTTGGGCAAAAGCAAAGGGACCTGCATATGGTATTCATTGACCTTGAAAAGGCTTATGACCGAGTACCGAGACAAGAGGTATGGAAGAGTCTGAGGGAGAAGATGGTGCCAGAGAAGTATGTGTGATTGATACAAGAGATATACCGGTATGTATTTGCCAGAGTGAGGAACAGTGTTGGGGAGACAGAGGGTTTTGAGGTGAGAGTAGGGGTACACCAGTGGACAGCTCTGAGCCCATTTATATTTAACATAGTGATGGATGTTATAATAGAGGAAGTAAGGGAAGCAGTACCATGGAACATATTGTATGCAGATGATATTGTTCTGTGTACAGAGAGCAGGGAAGATCTGGGAACGAAATTGGAAGGATGGAGACAAGTACTGGAGGACAGAGGAATCATAAGTAGATCTAAGACAGAATATATGTGTACCACCAATGAGGGGGATGACAGAGAAAGTTCAGCTTGTTGGAGAACAAATAAAGAGAGTTGATAAGTTTAAGTATCTGGGATCCAATTGGAGAGTAGCCTCTGGAGTTCTTTGTGACAAAAGAGTACCGCTCGGTTAAATGGAAAATTTCACAAGACAGTGGTAAGAACAGCAATGCAGTATGGTACTGGAACATCAAGCATGAGAAAAACGGAGAAGATGAATGTGGCAGAAATGAAAATGCTTAGGTGGATGTCTGGGGTGACAAGAGAGGATAGGATCAGAAATGAATACATAAGGGGGTCGACTAAGGTGGTGGAAGTATCAAAGAAAGTGCAGGAGGGGAGGCTGAGATGGTATGGACACGTGTTGAGGAGAGATGAGGACCACGATGGGAAACATACTATGGGGATGGAGGTTCAAGGAAGAAGAAGAAGAGGGAGACCAAGAAAGGGATGGAAGGACTGTGTGAGAGGAGACTTACATGAGAAAGGAATTGATGAGGCAGAAGCGCAGGATAGAAATAGATGGAAACGGCTCATCTGAAATGGCGACCCCATATAAAAATGGGACCCAGCTGGGAAGAAGAAGAAAAGAAGAAGACAGAGAACATACCAACAGACCCCAGTAGCAGAACGGGATATTCCCAAGACAGCAGTGTGTACACTTTTTTGGACTATTTGAGTTTTTGTACATGCCTTTTGGACTTAAGAATGCAGGATCCACTTTTCAATGCTTTATCGATTCAATCTGTCTGATATTGAAAATACATTTCTATTTTTAGATGATGTCTTAATAGCCAGTGAAACAGAAGAAGAGCATGAGACATGTTAAAAATGTCCTTTCCATCCTTGCAGAACATAATTTACGAGCATCCATCGAAAAATCATCGAAAAATGTGAATTTTTCAAGTCAGAACTTACATTTCTAGGGTATAATGTTAATGGACAAGGGGTATGACCCCTTGTAGACAGAATAGCTGCTATTGAAGAGTTTCCAATACTTAATGATTCAGAACTTTGCAGATGTAGCCTATCCTGTGACTGTAATCCTATACCATAATCCATCATCTAAGAACTTGACATGGACAGATGTTGCTAAGAATCCCTTAATTATGTTGAAGCTGTCCGACCCTAACTTTTCCTTGTGAATCTACTGCTCATTATCAGCTTATAACAGACTAGGAGCTGTTGGTGCAGCACTCCACCAGATGGTAGACAGTAGTCTGGCACTGCTAGGATTCTTTTCTAAAAAACTTTCTGATATCCAACAAACCCATTCCACTTATGACAGGGCATTTTAGCAACCTCTCTAGCTGTTATACATTTTAAGACACTTATTGATAGTCATTTTGTCATACTCTTTGTAGACAATAAACCTATGGTGTCAGCATTTTACTCTAATGCTACTGCTAAATCTGATAGGCAAGAGAGAAAATTAACTTTCGTATCTGAATATGTTACATCAGTCGAGTATATTAAGTGGCCAGAATAACATTGTTGCAGATTACTTGTTGAGACTGTATAGATATCAAATGCTGATATAATTGCATATACAGATCGCATGCATCCATGTATATTAGGAATTTACAGGGGAATTGCGTTTATGTTGCCATTTATCTTGCATAATTTACATTATCATTTACTTTGCATTTATCCTGTTACCATTTGTACTGTACTTATTGTAAGACCACTTGTTTAATTACGCATTATAGTAACATTGCAATTATTTGTGGCAACACTACTATCATTTCCCACCATATATATGATGCATACATTAATTCTTGTCCTGTGGTCACTGAAGCGTGAAGCACTGTATCTCTGTCAATATAGGGAATTTTAAAGAACCTACATCTTTATTTCATTACCCTTTGTTCCATTCGTTACATGGATGTATGTGGCTGGGTTACTAGCCACAATAACATGGTGCAGTGAGTATTTCCAGTGACAGACTACAGCCGACTCCATTTGAACTCCAAGAAGACGACAGCCATTGCAGAGTGTTTAGTTTACCTCTTGTCTTGCATATTGGATCTTACAAGAATCAGGATACTAACAACAGTGTCGTTGCTAGTGTATTAATGTGTCCACGAGTGATACAGTGTTTGTGCAGTGCAGGATGAGAGTGTCAGTGCATTTTAATGCAGTGTGGTATTATTAGGACACGTCCTCGCCAGCCTCTCGGTGCGGTATTTGAATTCAAGGGCAATTTTCGTAACCCTGTGACGCATCATTCCCCTTTCATAACTGAGGCATGAGGAACCTCTGCCAGCCACCCGCCCTCCACCCACCCAGGGACCCAGTCTATCTGGCCCCAACAAGGCACCATACATATGCATGCATACACTCACTCACTCATCTCACTCGCTGCCTGAATGCTTTCTTTCACAAACCCAATGTAATGAAGATTTTTATTTTCAATCACTCCTGTTGTATTCCTTCGCTCACATACAGTGAATATAAGGTCTCTTACGATATGCGACTCAACATGGCTCAGTAAGAGGAATAGCTAATTGAGTGGACAGATCAGACAGACGATCAGACAGATGATCATACAGACCATTAGACAGGAGATCACACAGAGGATCCGATGGGAGAAGACGGACCAATGCATCCCATTGCAGCTGATGACAGCACCAACCCCACCATCCCACCTCTGACTCACAACAGGCCAGGAGGCTGCGGTACTGACATAATACATCTCATATATTTTCTTCAGACTTCTAGCTTGCAAGAGCAAGACCAATGGAGACAAGAGGAACAGACTATCAGACAACAGATGGAGCAATCATGATAGGATGACAACCAGCAGTTTACGGCTCTTTTCACATTGCTATTGGGACAGATTGCGGCATCACAACCCCAGCAACCTGATACCACATCGTCACCCTCTGTCACACCTGATATCAACAGTTACTAGCAAGCCTTTTGTCCACCCTCCACCCTTCTTGCAACAAGATGCAATGTATCAAGCGTTTCGCCAATGGAGGCTCCGTTTTTAGGACTATGCAGCCTTAGTTGGGCTTGATAGATTACACCAAACCTCCGAGCTGGTCCACCTAAGGACTTGTGTCTCCCTAGGCCCCAGCGTCTGCTTACTCATACACTGAGCATCTCTCCCAACACATCACTTGGAAAAGTTGGATTATTTAATGTCAGAATTTCTGGAAATTAAGGAAAGAACAACATACCAGAACAGGAAAGAGACTTGGAAAAATCCATATTATTACCCATATTAAATGAAGGAGATAACACACAAACTATCATAGTGGTGAATGCGCAGGGTTTAGTTACAAGTAACTCAAAAAATAAATAGAGTTCTTAGAAGGACTAACCCAAATTGAAAGAAAATAGATATAATGAATATAAGTGAAACCTGGTATTCCCAAGAGACTGGTAATGATGATCAAGTAAAGGGGTTCCAAACTTATAGATCAGACAGAAAAAATAGGAATCAAGGGGGAACCGCGATATATGGGAAAGACATAAATCAAGGAAAAATATATGAGAAATATAGTGATTCAGAATGCGAACTAATAGCGGTAGAATTTGAATCTGAAAAATTAATGAACATAGTAATTATAGACCCCCTAATACTAAAGAGTTTGACACAATAATAGAATGATTAGATGATATATGTAGAAATCACAAAGACCGGAGACTTTAACTTTCCTTTTGTAGATTGGAAAGAATGAATAGGAGATTGTGGTTGTATTTATACATATAAAAAAGAGAGTAATAGTAGTGCAGAAGATAAGAGGCAATTCGAAAAGCTATTAGATATGCTACTAGAATACAACATTCAACAAAAATACAACATTCAACAAATAAATCACCTGCCAACAAAAAAGAAAAATACTTTAGACCTAGTATTTGTGAATGAGGTGAATTATGTTAAAGAAATAATAGTTTATAATGCGAGTATTTCAGACCATAATGTCATAGAATTAACAGTCCATTCCAAAGCAAGTGAAAATGGAGATAAGCAAGAGATGAAAAAGTGGGAAGGATATAGAAAATGCAATTTCTACAGTAAAAATATAAAATGGTCAGAAATAAATGAAGAATTAAACAAAGATTGGGATAACATATTTGTAAGTGATGATATACAGATAAATATGGATATATTATAAAATATTAGAGAAAATAGTGGATAAATATATACCGATGAAGAAAAGTAAACATCAGTCATGCATACCAATAGACAGAAGGATCTTGTTCCAGAAAATCAGAAAGTGGAAAAAAGTTCTTACAAAAGAAAAGAATGCATGGAAAGTGATGGAACTAAAAAGTAAGATAGAAAATACAGAACAAAAGGTTATACAATCAAAAGAAAATAAAAAACAGGACTTTAAAGAAAAAACGCTAGTGAATATCAAGCAAAACCCCAAACTATTGTACTCATATGCAAAAAAAATGAATAAAAGAAGAATAGAAATAGGCCCTCTAAGAAGTGAAGGGAGATTAACGAATGAAAAAAAGGAAATATGCAACATATTGGCAGAAAGATATAAGAGAGAATTCCCCCCTAGAATTGGTAATGAAGATAATGATACAGAAATAAGGGATGAAAATAGTGACTATTTATCAGAGATATTAATGAAGCCGATATTGTGCAGGCTATTAATGAAATTAAAAATGTAGCAGCAGCTGGGCCTGAAGATGTTCCTGCTATTTTGTTTAAGAAAGTAATTCATTCTTTCGCAAAACCCCTTGCAATATTATTAAGGCAAAGTGTAGATACAGGCAAGATTTATGATGAGAGCAAATTAGCATATATTAACCCAACTCTCAAAAGTGGATCAATACTAGAGGCAAGTAATTTTAGGCCTGTGAGTCTAACATCACATATTATGAAAGTTATGAAAGGGTAATGAAGAAAAATATTATGAAACATTTAATCAAAAATAATTTGTTTAATATAGGACGACATGGTTTTGTACCCGGAAAAAGTACACAAACCCAACTGTTGGTCCACCGTGAGAACATATATAAAAATATGAAAAACGGAAAAGAAACAGATGTGGTTTATCTACACTTTGCAAAAGCTTTAGACAAGTAGACCATGATATATTAGTGAAGAAAATTAGAAAACAATATAGTGGACAAAGTAGGAAGATGGATAAAAGAATTTTTACACAAGAGAAAACAGATAATTATTGCAAACGATGAGAAATCGAATGAAGCTAAGGTAATATCCGGTGTGCCACAAGGTACGGTGCTAGCTGTATTGCTGTTTGTTATTTTGATTGCAGTCATTGACAGTAAAGTTAAGGACTCAGTAGTGAGTAGTTTCGCCGATGACACAAAAATTAGTAGAGAAATTATTTGTAATGAAGATTGGAATGCGCTACAAAGAGACCTTAACAAAGTATATGAATGGGCAGGGGTAAATAGGATGGTATTTAACTCTGATAAATTTGAATCAATAAATTATGGAGATAGAGAAGGAAAGTTACATGCATATAGGGGACCTAATAATGAGACAATCACTAATAAGAAAACAGTTAAAGACCTTGGTGTGATGTTGAATAGGAACATGTTATGCAATGATCAAATAGCAATTCTAATGGCAAAATGCAAAGCAAAAATGGGAATTTTGTTACAGCATTTCAAAACAAGAAAAGCTGAACACATGATTATGCTTTATAAAACGTATCAGAAAGAGCAAGCAGAGGTAGATTAATAGTGCCCAAAACTATACCAGGAAAACTAAGGAAAGCACACAGGACATTAATTCACTACGCACCAGCATCAATAATGCAGCGTCTATTCAATGCGTTGCCAGCTCATCTGAAGAATATATCAGGATTGAGTGTAGATGTGTTTAAGAATAAGCTCGACAAATACCCTAGCTGCATCCCAGACCATCCAAGATTGGAAGATGCAAAATATACCAAAAGATGCAATAGCAATTCTCTGGTAGACATTAGAGGTGCCTCACACTGAGGGACCTGGGGCAACCCGAACAAGATGTAAGGTAAAAATGTAAGGCTTACAGAAGTGTTGGATGCACTGCAGAACCACTTTCACAGCCTCAGAAATGAAACATTATGACGTAGGGAATTGCTGTCCTACAAACAGGCTGTGGGAGAATCATTTGCAGACTACTATGCACACCTTAAGTATCTTGCTGATGAAGTGGACTTATGTACTGGCAATCCCGCTTCCTGCACTGAACGGCAATTACACATGCTAATTTTGATGGGTGTAAGGGATGAATAGTTAATACAATGCCATATCCCCCTCAAACCCTCATCCACCCACACAGTTCATGACACGCTGCTGCACCTATGAATCTACGCGTGTGATTGCATCAGCCATCACATCCTCCCCTAGCCAGGTCATATAAGAGGAACCAGTGCCTACAGAAGATGACTTCTCATCGATATCCTGACCAACCCCCTTCCCAGTCTTCTCACAGTGACTTTTGTCAATACTGCTCTTGCAAGCATGACTCTGGACAATGCCTAGCCAAGAGTGCAACCTCCAATAACTGCAGACACACAGGTCATTGGACTCACTCTAAGAAATGCCCTACTAAGGAAGCTAAGTCCAATACCTGCCAGAAAAAGGGACATCTCAAGAAGATGGTCAGTTCTACCAAGAGGATTCAGACCGTGGATGCAGCCTCACCTTCAAGTTCAAGTGGAAATGCCCCTCATCACCTACTAAGTCAAGTACCAGTTGCTGGCTCGTGGGTGCCAACTCAGATAACGAGTCCCCTACACCAGTCAGTCTCCCTCTTATTCAGCAATACCTCATCACATCTCAAGCTATTCCCCGATACAGGAGCAGATATCACAGTGATTGGCACCACACACTTGGATGCACTCCACATCCCAGGACTAGACTTTCACCTCCACTTATGATGGATGTTGTGACAGCAGATGGATCCCCCATGACACCAGCTGTAGGATGCTTCCATGTAACACTTCACCTTGGCAACAAGTTGTGCTTAGGAACTATACACGTGCACGAGGGTATCCAGACAGCCCTCCTCTCCTATGGACATTACTTAGCCCTCGTCATAGCGTTACCAGACTTCCCGAAGCCCATTCTCAAGGTTACATATCTCAACTGATGTGCCCAGTTTCCTGCCTCCACTATAACATCACCCGCATCTGCCAAAGGCTATTTTCTCCACCATTTCAACGATGTTCTAATGTCCAGTACAGATCTGCAGACTCAACCACTAAAGAAAATGACAGGTCCCCCAATCAAGATCCCCCTGAAACCCGGAGCTGTACCATTTGTTGTACATACGTCCAGGCCCATTCCATTCGCCCCGAGGGATCAAGTGAAAGAACTTGACTCCTTAGTGAAATAAGGAATCATCACACCAACAGGCAAAGAACCTTCTGAATGATGCCATCCCATGGTATTGGTGCCCAAGGACAAAGGTCTCCACATCAGTGCGGATCACACCAACCTAAATTCTCAGGTCACCCACCCTATGCACCCATTGCCCACGCCCCATGAAGCTGTCCACAACATCTCTCTTAATGCAAAGTACTTCACCACAGCTGATGCCCTGCATGGCTACAGATAGAACTGGCAGAAGAGGACCGCCACCTGACAACGTTTATAACCCCATATGGGAGATTTCAATACTGTCGCAGTCCGATGGGATTTTCAGTGACAGGTGAAGCATACTGCCTCCGTGGCAATATGGCCTTACAAGGGATCCCCAACTGTGTGAAAGTTGTGAATGACATCCTCCTGTCCAACAAGGATCTCCCTTCCCACCTAAAACACACACCAAATGCTAACCAGGTGCTGTCAATACAGCATCACCCTTAAGAAGGACAAACTCACCATAGCTGCCCCTACAGTTAACTTTTGTGGTTACAACTTGTCATCCAATGGCATTGCAGCAGACCCTGAGAAGGTTTCCACTATATGTGACTTCCCCACACCGTCTCATGTCACGGACATGAGGTCATTTATGGGTTTTGACGATCAACTCGCCAACTTCAATCCGGACATCGCAGCAACAGTGCAGCCCCTACGCCCACTTATGAATCCCAAACACTCATTTATTTGGATTGTTCATCCCTCCAGCCCTCTGTAGACGCCCTTGGCTTGCCTCCATGACAGCCACCTGGGGATTGAAGCTACTTGACGTCATGCAAGACAGACAGTATTTTGGCCAGGCATCGACACCAATATAAAGAATACAGTAGTAAGTTGCGATACCTGCCAACAGCTTCTCCCCAGTCAGCAACGACTTCACATACCAGCCCTTCAAAAGTTATTGCTGTTAGACTTTCAGGCTGGCCTGTGGTTGTCCCCTGTGGCCATGACATAGCTGCATACAGATACATAAAAATGTTCTGAGCCTTCTTCCATGAGGTGGTGCCCCACTCCGCTTACAGACTGATGGAGGACGCCATTTTTCAGTCAAGAATTCAAGCAATTGGCTGACTGCTGGATCGTTCACCATATCATCACTTCTCTACATTACCCTCAGTCCATGGACAAGCTGAAGCTGCAGTAAAAACCAACAAACACCTCATCATCAAGATTGCCCCATCTGGGAACATACATAGATTGCAAGGCCTTTAATAGAGGACTGCCGTAACTTTGGAACACCCCAATCCCTGCTGGATGCTATCCTAAGCAAATTCTCTATTGCCACCCTCTACACACTTGTGTTACGGCCCAACACCAGTCATTCACGGATGAGTGGCAAACTAAGGCTAAGGACTACAACTGTTGTACTGCCGCCCACACCAAGCAAGTCATGAGCCTCTACAAGTTGCATGCCTGCCCTCTAACCAACCTTACCATCAGCCAGCAAGTCAGGATCCAGGACGCCATGACACTACGATAGGACAAGGCCAGCATCGTGTTGGGCCGTGGCAGGTCAAGATAGTTTGAGGTGTGCCTTCCTAGTGGTCATATATGGTTCCAAAACCAAAGACACTTGTGCCAAGTGCCTAATATGAGGGATAAGACCTCTCTCCTGTGTCCCCTTGCTCTGGTCAGGAAAGAGATCCCAATGCCCTCCGTCGTTCATCCCAACTTGCTGAAACGAGTCCATGTAAAGGGGAGGGAGGTGTATAGATTTCAAATGCCATTACAATTGCGTATACAGATTGCTTGTACCCATGTATATTATTAACCCTTAAACGCCGAAGCGGTAAAAAAAAAAATGTCTCCCGTGTGCCGGAGACGTTTCAGAGTGAGCGCGGGAGCGGAAAAAATATTTTTTTCAAAAAATCATAGCGCGCTTAGTTTTGAAGATTAAGAGTTCATTTTTGGCTCCTTTTTTTGTCATTGCCTGAAGTTTAGTATGCAACCATCAGAAATGAAATAAATTATCATTATCATATATAAATAATGCGATATATGATAGCGCAAAAACGAAATTTCATATATAATTGTATTCAAATCGCGCTGTGCGCAAAACGGTTGAAGGTAACAAGTTACTTTATTTTTCGTTGTAATGTACACTAAATTGCGATCATTTTGGTATATAACAAATTGTAAAACGATAAAAGCAACACAGAGAAAATATTATCACAAAATAATGCATGAATTCGTAACGCGCAGACGTAAACACATATTTTTTTCAAAAATTCACCATAAATCTAAATATTGTCCTAGAGGCTTCCAATTTCTTTCAAAATGAAGAGAAATTATTGAATATTACTATACTGTAAGAATATTAGCTTACAAATGCAGTTTTCGACCATATCTGACGAGTTAAAGTTGACTGAATGTCGAATTTTTTTATATATATTTTTTTATATGCAATTTTTTCGGAAATAAGAAAAGCTACAACTTTCAAATATTTTTCGTTTTATTCTACATGAAATTGCGCACATTTTCATATATAAAACTCTATGAAATGCCTAATATGAAACGGAGCAAATATTCCGAGAATGGGACTTACGCATTTAGGAGATTTGTGGCGGAGAATCCGCGCGCGGAGGGAAGGAAAGTTTTTTTTTAAAATTCACCATAAATTTAAATATTGTGCTAGAGACTTCGAATTTGTTTCACGATGAAGATAAATGACTGAATATTACTAGACTGTAAGAGTTTTATCTTACAATTGCGTTTTTCGACCATTTCGGTAGAGTCAAATTTGACCGAACGTGGTTTTTTTTCTATTTATCGTGATTTATATGCAATTATTTCGAAAATGAGAAAAGCTACAACCTTCAACTATTTTTTGTTGTATTATACATGAAATTGCGCACATTTTCATATATAAAACTTTATGTAACGGCTAATTTAAAATGGTGCAAACATTACCACAATCGCACGTATGATTTTTTCGGAAGAGTTACCGCGCGGATGTAAAGAAAATGTTATTTTTTTCATAAATTCACCATAAATCAAAATATTTTGCTAGAGACTTCCAATTTGTTGCAAAATGAAGGTAAATGCTTGAATATTACTAGAATATAAGCGTTTTAGCTTACAATTGCGTTTTTCGACCATTTCGGTAGTCAAAATTGACCGAAGGTTGAAAATTTGTCACATCATTTTTTATATGAAAATATTTCAAAATTGATAAAAGCTACAACCATGGGTTGTTTTTAGTTGTATTGTGCATGAAATTGCGCACATTTTCATATATAAAACTTTATGTAACGGCTAATTTAAAATAGTGCAAACATTACCACAATCGCATGTATGATTATTTTCGGAAGAGTTACTGCGCGGACGTAAGGAAAAAGTTTTTTCATAAATTCACCATAAATCGAAATATTGTGCTAGAGACTTCCAATTAGTTGCAAAATTAAGTTAAATGATTGAATATTACTAAAATATAAGAGTTTTAGCTTACAATTGTGTTTTTCGACCATTTCGGTAGAGTCAAAGTTGACCATAGGTTGAAATTTTGGCACTTATCGTTATTTATATGAAAATATCTCAAAACTGAGCTACAATCAGGAGTATTTTTTTGTTGTATTCTACATAAAAATGCGCACATTTTCATATATAATAGTCCATGTAACGGCTAATTTAAAATGGTAAAAAAATTATGTCAAAGTGACAAAATAATTTCCGAGATGTGTCACAGATACTTTTTAGTGCGGCAAGAAAGAAATTCGCGCTTGCGCGCCTGCGTAACGATTTTAAACAAAACAACACCTTGATCCGTTAACTCCCAGCATCCCCCAAGGCGCGTGATTCAAGAGTTTTTGGCTGGTAGGCCTAAAAGTATTTTTCCGCGAATTTTTAAAAACTTTTGTATGTCGACGTAAAATACGTCCAGTCGGCACCCGAGAGACAAAAAATGTCGACGTAAAATACTTCCAGTCGGCGTTTAAGGGTTAATTTACAGGAGCATTATGTTTACCTTATCATTTATTTTGCATTTATCATTTATTTTGCATTTACATTTGTTTTGTATTTATCCTGTTACCATTAATACTGTACTTATAGTAAGACCACTGGTTTAATTATGCATCATGGCAATATTGCAGTTATATGTGGCAACACCACTATTATTTCCTGCCATGTACATGATGCATAAATCGGTTCCTGTCCTGTGGTCACTGAAGTATGAAGCATGGAACTTCCTTCTGCCTTCATATTGTTGTATCTCTGTCAATATATGGAATTTTAAAGAACCTAGATCTTTATTTCATCACCCTTTGTTCCATTTATTATATGGACGTATGTGACAGGGTTACTAGCCACAATGACAAAGACCTAGTTGATGCTTTTAATTTATGTAGTATACTAGGGTGATTGACACTTGGCCAGCATTGCACACTACTTTCTTTCAGTCTAAAAATTTACAGGCCACTCAAGGGGAGGAAAATGACTGGGAGTTTACACAGATAGAACTATTACATTGCTTGAATTAACTAGGGGATGTTTACTAGTATCACAGGGGGATTAATCACAGTACTGAACCAAAATGGAGGGAGTGAGAAGCTAAACAGGGGGGGAAGTTGCCTTGGAAGAATAGAAATTAAATATAGAAAAAAGGCAAAACAATTCCCTGGCTGAACTGAAATTTACTCTCAAAGTACCTGGAATTCTGGGCTTGGTAGTCTTCTTATCTGTTGATATTCCTGTGCACTATGGAAGTATAAAAATACTTGGGACTATCCCATAGGGGGCAGGGTGAACAGAAGGGGTGAAATGGAGTCTGCAGGGCGAAGTCTGAGGAATTTCTGATATCTTCCAGTTCTGAGAGCGAGTTGTTTTGTCCCTGCACTTTTAAAATCTTGCTTGGTAGGCTCTGCCCAAATCCAGATTTTTCCTGTGGGGGGTAAATTTAGGACAGCCAATGGGAGCAAAGAGAGCTTGTCTAGAGAATGGAGGCTTTCAGTTCAAAGGGGCAACTTGTATATAGACAAGGATAAATGAGTCTTGTTATAAGAAATCCTAACTTTCCTTGGTTCTGGCTTAAAATCTTGAACAATATATATATATATATATATATATATATATATATATATATATATATATATATATATATATATATATATATATATAGGGGAACCATAGAGAAAGGCATCGTACTCAGGTACATTTATTTTGCCGACATTTCACGACTCATAGTCACATCTTCAAGGCTATAATTAAAGATAAACAAACGAACATTAAAACTACGCACTGCACAACTCATAAAAATTATGCAATATTTAAAAATATAATGAGCATCAGCATGTAGAACATATAAAATTAATATCTATGGTTCCCCAGATAAGATGTACACCCAGTTACAAGAGCGGTGTCGCCCCACCAGGCCTGGCTCGGAGACATCATGCCCTTCTTGCTCTGAAAGTGGCCCAGTTCAAACAACCAGTATATAGTTAGAATGGTTCGAATGGGTGGAGGAAGGAAATTACGGTAATCACGCAAAGAAATGAAATAATGAAGAGAGAGAGAGAGCTTTTATTCGTGTTTAGTTAGTAATCTGACGTATATATTTGAGACCTGCTTTAAGAAACAAGTTATCGTTTATTTTTTGGAAAATAACTATTATGAAATCCTATCACATCGTATTGTTTGAAATTGTTATCATATTTTATAAATAAAAATGCCTTAAATATTGTTGGAACTTACTAATCATATTAATATTATTCAGACGAAAATATCCTTTTTCATTATCCTGTAAGCAGCTCTCTCTCTCTCTCTCTCTCTCTCTCTCTCTCTCTCTCTCTCTCTCTCTCTCTCACACACATTCTGTTCTTATACCGCCTGGATCAACTATTTAAAGAATGGTAGATGTTTGATATGTCATTTGGATGTGGCCAAGGATCACAAACCAGTAAATGGCTACTCTACCAGCTTGTACTAAGCTGTATCTATTTTTTCCCTAGATTGCCTGGACTATAATTACCTGTATTACCAATAATATACGAATCTAGCCACAAAGATGTTACACACCAGGTTTTGTAGCAGTGGGTTGTACGAGTCATCAAAGCATAAATTTTCAAGGGTATTATCTTATTAATTAATCTATGCTAATCTAGTACTACAGAATTTGTATTTATGGCATAATTTAGTTGAAATACCAGTATTTGAGTGTGATGGGCCACTTGGCTCCATCCCTCACAACCATCTAGGCTACTTATAGAAAGTATTTTAATTTGCTATATTTCTTTTATTATAGAATATTTATTATATTGTTTCCGAAATTCTTTTTGAAAATAAATTATGCGAAATGAAATGCAGTGAAATGTATACATCTGTGCATTAATATAATGATGGTGAGGTATAAAGTATGTAGGTGTTGCAAAGCCGTATACTATTAACATATTATTCAGTGCCTCAAATTATTTTGTGATAGTCTTTAGACTTGGGCAAATCGGTCACGTCTTAGCTAACCATCTCCCCGCCTCACCGACATCCCCCCACCCCAACCCCACCCTCCGGCTCACACTTGCTCACTCACTCCCCCTTCATTCATGGCTTCAGCGGCTAATGTCCAACACACCTTGTTGGTGTTCCCCCTCCAAGCTATTCAATAAACCCACCACTTTCGATATCTCCTGTTCATTAGTCTTTTACATAGCCATGTTTTTATTTTGGTAATGAAAAATTGTAAACAGTTGGAAAATATAATGGCGTATTAAATATTGTCATCTGAGTATTATTTTACCTTCCAAAAAACATCCATCAGAACAATCTCATAATAACTGTAAGACATTAAAATCCCGAACATGAGGAGGTGCTAGGATAGAAGGATATTCATAACAAGGTGGGGGTTAAAGGTGATTGGGGACAGGTGACATTGGGTGACCTTAATTTAAGTCTTGACGGGTTCACTTATCAACATTTATAAGGTAATAATGGTAATAGCTTTACTGATAGCAGTTAATATCAATGATTCTAAGTCGCCATCACGACTGGCACATATCGTTATAGGGTTTCTGAGATCATCTTTGTATATCTGGTTAATGTCTGTAACTATCCTGGTTTTCCCACGAGGTAAAGTGCCACACACAGCCATGGACGAGCTGTATATAACGCCAGTGGTCTTGACAGTCGTGTTTGCAGCCTTTGAGGTATATGCTCAACAGAGTTGCCTTTGTTTGCTGCTGCCATCCCTACAACCGTTGCCATAGATGATAATATAATACATAGATTATAGTGCACAACATTATGTTAGATTAGTTATTCTAGTGTAGATAATCGTAATTACCAAATAAACCTCCACAAAGTCTGCAAACACTACTGTCAAGACCACTGGCGTTATATACAGCTCGTCCATGACTGTGTGTGGCACGTTACCTCATGGGAAAACCAGGATACATAACATAAACCGGATATACAAAGATGATGACGACTTAGAATATATATATATATATATATATATATATATATATATATATATATATATATATAATCTTGCTTAGAATATATATATATATATATATATATATCTATATATATATATATATATATATATATATATATATTCTAAAAAAATCACAGTAGATGCACGTGACTTCATAAATAAGCGAATACCACAGGAAAATGATAGTCAGAAATCCAAGCGCTTTTGTCTTTACTAAGACATTGTCAAGGAGCTCCTTGACAATGTCTTAGTAAAGACGAAAGCGCTTGGATTTCTGATGATCATTTTCCTGTGGTATTTGCTTATATATATATATATATATATATATATATATATATTATATATATCTATATATATATATAATATTATATATATATATATTCCATACAGACCTGAGGCTAATGGGTTGTGCAAACGAGCAAACAGGAAAGTGCTCGAGGCTCTCAGGAAAACTGTAGGTGGTAATGATAAGGATGTTAATGATGTTAGACAGTATTAACACTATGGTTAGTGATTCCATTAAAATGTCCCTATTTGAAGCTTTGCTTGGTTGTCCAGCACGAGGCACATTTGATTTGCTAACTATACCTCATCATGGGGAGGATACGATCGAGGCGTTGGTATCCACAGCGAGAGAGACATGCTTGTCTCAGCCGTAATCTCGAATCCACAACCAGAGATATGGTACAGAAGAGTAATAGTAAAACATCTGATCCTAAGATCAATGTCGGAGACAAGGTATTTTTAAAACTTATGATTTAAGGACAATTTTTTTTGGGGGGGATGATTTTTTTTTTTTCCGTGTGTTATTAATTAAATGGAGGAAATATTTTTATCACTGGAGTGCTGTTATTATTAAGATGGTGATTTAATATATATATATATATATATATATATGATATATATATATATATATATATATATCTATATATATTTAATTAAAAAACTAATATACTATAAGATATATATATATTATATATAATATATATATATAAGGAGATGGCATTAATCCTTAGGGGTGACTTTCTTTTTTTTTGGTGATATATAATTATGGAATTGTGAGTTTATCGTAGTTTTTTATCCCGAATAGGTGATAATTTTTTATATAATTGGGCAGTATCGTTTGGGAGAGTTATGTCTTCGAGATAATTTTGGAGCACTGTAACCGTAATTGCTTCGTAGCAAAAAAAGATAAAGGAAAGGAAAATGCATCTTTGAGAAGTTTTGCAGCATGGAAGCTTTTGCGCATGTGTTGGAAGCGCCCGTTCTCATGATGGTTCTAAAATCGGCAGAAGTGTTGGGGAACTTGACAGGCGCCGACGTGTTGTGAGAAACGCCATGACTTCTGATGCAATATGTTGTCGAGAAACTTCTAAATCATTCCGGTAATCTCGGGAGTCTGTGACGCTCGCCGTAGGCCCCGCCCCCAGGATGCCGTATAAATACGACGGACAAAGTAGGAGAAGGCAGATCATCACACAGAGAGATCCTCAGTAAGAGCCACAGATCAGATTATCAGTGAGAGATCAGCAGCAGAGATCATCAGAGTGAGATAAGAGAAGAAGAAGGATGAAGGATCAGAGGAAAAGTCACTCGAGAGTTGGTTGAATTCTGGTCAAGTTGTCTTCAGGAGTGGACGACCGAGTTATTTCAATGTTGAGCGAGACTTCAGAGAAGAGACATTCTGCTAGAGGTTTTGGGGAGTTCCTGCCCTTCAAGTATCAAGAATAGACATTATTTTCTGCAATACGGAGTCAAGAAGACGTCTGCAATCGCAGTTCTCCTTTTGTGAAGCCATTGCTTCAAGTTGCAAAACTGGCCAGCAAGTATTTGAATTACCTCACTGTTCCCCCAGTTCATGCATTGTAAGACTTTGCCTTTTTATGTACATAGGAGATACCATTCTGCATTTATCTTTGTTAGTAGGCGTGTAAATAAACCTTTGTTGTGTTAGTGTTTCTTTCTATATTCGTATCCCCAGTTTCAGCTGTTGGTGTTGAATTCTTTTTGTTTATAATTATATCGAACCTGAAGCGGACCTCTCAGAGGCCGTAACAAGCATCTTGGTCATGTCCTGGAGATAGTTTTGTGAAATATGCTGATGTGGTTTCAGTATAGAACATTTTTTTGAGAATCATGAGTTTCTGGCGTTGCGAGTCTGACTATGCTGCAGTTCGAAACACCTGAGGTGTTCACAGGTGGATTTTTTGCTAATGATGCTGTAATGAATCCGGTTGCGGATTTTTCCCTTTGGAGTTGATTATTCGGGGATTTGCACTATTCTCATAGATGTTGATTATGGCATTCCACGGGAATGTATCATGTAAGGGGATTCTTTTCCGGTCGTTTCTGGTCGATGGGATTGCTGTGGTAGCAAATTCCGTAACTGTACACATTCCATTTTGGGAAAGATATTGAATTATATATGTTTCTTTTTCTCTTATGTGCGCTGTGT